>NW_026636538.1:1800000-2310363 GCF_028554395.1 Pezoporus wallicus | reverse complement strand
GCTGTGTGCGCAGTGCGTGTGCTCCGGACACCCGGACACGCCGGCCCGGCCCCGCCGCACCATTTATTACTAAAAATATATAAAAAGCCAAAAAAAATCCAAAAATCCTAAAAAATACCTTTAAAAAAAAAAACAACCCTCCTTTCTTCCGCCTCCCGACAACCTTCTGCAACCGGCCGGTTTGATATAAAATAACCCGGTGAAGCGAAGTCCCCGGACCCGGCGCAGCCGAGAGGAGACACCGAGCGAGCCCGACCCCCGCCGAGGCCACAACAGCCGCCGCCGCCACCTCCGCCAGGCCCGGCACGGAGTGAGCCAGACCCCTCCCGCCCTTTCACCCGCCGCCGCCGCCTCGCAGCAGCCTCCCGCAGCCGTTAAGTTTCGAATCCGCCTTCGGCGTGCTCCCCCCCTACCCCCGTCCCTCGTGCCGCCACTGCCGGCCCCAGCCCTCACGGACCGCCGGGCCGCCGCGGCCTCCTCGCCTCGTCAGCGCCCTCCTCTTGCCCTCCCGCGCCGGGAGACGGCGGCAGGATGAACCCCAGCGCCCCCAGCTACCCTATGGCCTCCCTCTACGTGGGGGACCTGCACCCCGACGTGACGGAGGCCATGCTCTACGAGAAGTTCAGCCCTGCCGGGCCCATCCTCTCCATTCGCGTCTGCAGGGACATGATCACCCGCCGGTCGCTCGGCTACGCCTATGTCAACTTCCAGCAGCCCGCCGACGGTGAGTACTGGGGGGCCGGGCCGTGGGGCTAGCCGGGGCGGCCGCCGGCGGAGGAGCCATGTTTCTCCCCCGCCCCCACCACGGCTCGGCGCGGTCCCCCTCCCTCCTTCCCCACCCCCCTCCCGGGCCGCCGCCGCCCCGCGTCCATTTTCCCATCCCGGCGCTGCCGAAGCGGGCTCTGGCGCTGCCGGGACGGGCAAACTTGCCGCCGCGCGGGGGAAGTTTGCGGCGGGGCCGCTGCTGGCTGACACGCGGCCTCGGGCCGCCCGCGCCTCGTGGCGGGGAGGAGATGGGGGGGGAGGCGCTTCCGCCGCCGGGAACCGAAAGCCGGCGACGGGCGGGGAAGGGCCCCCGCATGGTGGAGCTGCCCCGGCCGGGCCGCGGGGTGGGGTGGGGGTGAGTGAGCGTGTGTGTGTGTACGGGCGGCTTTTCCACAGGCGGGCAGGGCACGTCCGTGCGCGGCTGCATGAGGAATCTGGGATGAAGGCTAGCTTGAAGAAAGCATCATAGTCATTAGCATCTTTTAATAACTACGCTGGAGCTGGGTGTGTATGCGTGATTAAGAAGCCAAAAAGAAGGAAGCAGGACGTACCAGGATGGTTTGGTAGTTCCACAGATGTCCAGTCAAAGCATAGGCCAAAGCGTAGCATGTTAGGACACCATGGCATGTCTGTCACATGTAGGGGAGGGGGTGAAGTCACTTGGGCCTCCTTTGCTTGCCCTTCATGTGGCAGGCTGTACGCTGATCCATTTCTCTTTACAGTGAACTCTTTATTAAACTTGCTTTTCACAACGTGTTGCTGGTATCAGTAGAGAAACTTTCCATGTAGTTCTGGTCATGTTTGTGCTAAGTTGGGCAAACAGGCCTGTTCATTTGGGAGGCACTTCAATAAAAGAACCAAATGTGACTGATTCTAAGTTTTGTGGAGTACAATTAAAAGGAAGAAAACCCCAAAACAACAGTAAAACCCCATAGCGACCAGCTAGAACATGTTTGATTTCAAGTACAGTAAAGAACTTTCTATTATAATGGTTTTATTTTCAAGGATATAAAAGTGAGGTATTTGAATTACAAGCTTTTCAAGCAGTTAGATTAACTGACTTGCAAAATTTGCTTCACTATATAGTCATTATCAGATCAGACTTTGGTGTACCACTGATATCTGTATCTAAGTGGTAAAAGTTATTGTCTCATCTTTGTAATGGGCAGGTATTTCACCTGCTATCAGCTCACTCACTTCAGAAAACTTTTAATTTATCTAGCCATTGTTTAGGATGAGACAATTTGAATGCTTGTTTTAACATACCTTGCTTTCATTCCATAAAAAACTGCAGTACAGTTTACTCAAAGAAAAATAAAGGGTTAGCACAGTTCAGTGATATTATCAGTGCTCTGATAATGTCAAGGCAGAAATTGATGGTGATTCAAACACTTCTGCTGCTTAGTGATGACAGAATTCTGTAAGGGCAACTTTATCGTCATTAGTTGAGCAACCTGTTCAACCCTAGGATTTGCGACTTGCTTTGTAATTTGTCAGATATGGGAAAAAAATGCAGCTTATTCACCTGAGCAGTGCTTGCATTCAGAGTTTGAGAATGTGCCTCTTACAAAAATGCTGTTACTCCAAATGTTGGTACATACGTTTCAGACTTCAGGAAGTGCACATATTTTATTGTACACTTAGTCCCGTTCAGCTAAAAGCATTTCTCATCTGTATCAAACTTGCAGCTGGCACGTATCCGTAAGCATTTGTTTAAAATATACTTAAATGATATTGTGTGATCATACTTTTGCAACATGATTTGATATTCTTGGCAAATACCTAGAAAGCATTTGATGTTTTTTCCTTCTTTATAGATCATTCTATCCATTTACTGAAACCTTCAAGTAAGAGGGAGATTGGTGAAATAGCAGGATTATTCTTACACTGGTTTTATTTTTATTCCAGAGTAGCTGCCTTTTCTTGGTTTAGCCTAATTCTTAGCTATATCTCCAGCTATGCTTATTAAAAAGCTAGCAACAAATAGCTGGGGTTTAGAAAAATGTCTTTGAAGGTGTGTTTGACATCACCAGCTGTCTGTAAACCGGAGATCTCAAAGCTCTCCCAAAACCTCATTAGACCTGATGACACATTGGTGAGGTATGCACACATTTCATAATTGTGACTTTTCAGATTTGAGTCACAGTCTGGAGCAAAAACCCAGCCACTCTTGTTTAATCACTAAACTAGAAATATTCTTGAGTAATCTGAAACTGTGCCTCTCCCGTCACATTTTTCGAGTGGTTATGTTTCCAGAGGTTTCTTATCTTACAGCTGTTGCTGTGCATGTTCAGCACAGCTTAGCATTAAGTGTATATTTCCTGTGATTTTTTTAAATTTAGTGGACTGTCCAGTTGCTCACAACTAAAAAGGGAACTGGTGACTCATTCAGTAAAAGCTCCAGCAGAATCAGCAGAAGTACAGCATGGGGTAGGTGTGTCCACTTGGTAACAAGTTAACTGCTGGATGGAATTGTCTCGCCAGCATGCAGCCTTTCCTGGTTGAACTGCAATGAAAGTAAGCCAGTTTTACTAGTTATGAATTTTAATGAGACTGGCTCAAACCTGTTGTCAGATGTATTCCAGTAATGCATTAAAATCTATAGTGGAATGACGATGTGGTGTTGGCTAAGCAGGAATCTTTAAACTTCTATTTCTGCTCCACAGCAGAGGTGAGGGAGGTGTTACGAGTTTCCATGCAGTCCTTGTCTTTGTGGAGGAACTGCATTGGTCTAAGTGCAAGCTTGCAGCTAGTTAAGAGTGGCAATGCTTGCAAAGGCTGGGAGGGACCAACTTTGAGTCAGATGTTTGGGAAATGTGTCCAGGAACGCACATTTTTGAGGGAGTGTTGGGATTATTCTAGAAGCAATTAGCATGAATTAGAAAAGCCTCTTTTCTAGTAAAGGAAGTCCTGTTACTGCTTCTGGAAATAATGAACTGTTTGTTGCTGGCACTTTTATACGTGCTGGCAGTAATAATTCTAATTACTTTCAAGGCAGTAGCAGTGTGTTCAATGTTTCTACTGTAGCTAGCCTGATTATCCACAGTTCTTACTTTTTCGGCCATCTTTGGGGTTTTTTTTTTCCCCGTTTGTAATGTAAAGCCTTCCAATGCTTTTTGTTTCTCATCAGTATCTAGGTTGTCTTTTCCCTCCTGCTTAATTTATATTAAAGTTTGTGAAAGCTTTGTTAACTTATTTAAAAGACTGGCAATGTTTAAATTTTTTTGTGTCTTCAACATAAATTGGTTGTTGACTTGCTACTGTTGTGTGAATATGGTGATATTATCAACAGGTAATTTTTTCACAAACAAATGTTAGATGTTTGTTTTGTTAATTTCTACAGGTGTCTTTCAGAGAATGAGCTTCAAATGCGCTTGTAATCTGAAAATGTGGCAGGAAAGGATGTAAAGCAGGGTGTGCCACCTGAACCAGAGGCTGACAGCAGATTTTGTTTTACCATGAAGATAAAAAAAGCACTTAAAGAGCAAAAACATAAAATAGGGGTTTCCACAATGAGATTGGCTCTTGGTCCTTCTAAGAATAGCAATTAATGACATGGTTTTTAAACGAACACTGAACTGATTTCAGTCTTGTTAACATCATATGGCTCTGCTATATGCAAATTGCAGTGAAGTGACTTAGGTGTGACTTCAGGTATTCACTGGGACTTTTTTCAGTGTTCTTCCAGACATACAGGAAGAATGACAAAAAGGAGTTAATGCAGGAGATCATTGCTTAATAGCTTGTTGACTTAAAACCTTACAGGCATGTCTTGTTGCTTTGAAGGGGCATATGAAAACTGAAGAACTCTTGCTACTTCTTATCTAAGTATACTGAGATCTTAAGTTCAGGATTTGAAAAGTTAATTACAGAGTTCTACTGTTAAAAACTGCTCAATTGGAGTAACAAAACCTGGTTTATTGTTTTTGCTGTTTTAATGTTTGCTCCTTCACTGAGCTTGTATGTATTTCATCATAGCTTTTAATATACATATCATTTCAGATTTTGAAAATTGAGCTCTTTGAACTGTCCCTTTCCCAGAAATCCATTACAGATATTTTTTTTTTTTGTCACTAAGGAAGGAGTTGTGTGGAACAGCTGCAAGAGCCAGGCTTGAACTCCACCTAGCAAAGATATTTTGTCAGTTTAGGGTTATTGGTGATTTAGGAGTTCTTATATTAATGTTTTCAAAAGGCCTCATGTAGGCACCAGCCGTACCCCTAAAAGCATTGTTACTGATATGATAACACATCTGTGTGGTGTGGGAGTGGCCTGCTGTTTTTCAGAGATAAATGTTTAAACTTCTTATGGAACAGGTTGTAACTGCCATCACTCAATGTATTTTCTCCTGTTACTGTGCTGTCTTTTCATAGTGGAGTCTGATCCTTAGCTTACTAGCATTTCTACAGCCTGTTCAGCTGACTTGTGCTCCTTCCTGTCCTGAGTGCAGCTTTTGCTGAGGAGTTTTTGCCAGTTTTTATTTGCTTAAAACAGTGGGGTGTATTTACATTGGAGGGTTTGGGTTTGCATCTAAATGGTGGTGCTTGACTTAAAATGGTAAAAGTTTTCTGAAGAATTGTACTTCAGATGCTGTTTGTTTGCTCATTAAGATAAATTTCGTGCTTCCTACTAATTTCATGATGTTTTTCCAGCTGAACGAGCTTTGGATACCATGAACTTTGATGTCATTAAGGGCAAACCGGTGCGCATCATGTGGTCTCAGCGTGATCCATCTCTACGCAAAAGCGGTGTAGGAAACATCTTCATCAAAAACTTGGACAAATCAATTGATAACAAAGCTTTGTATGACACATTTTCTGCTTTTGGAAACATCCTGTCTTGTAAGGTGAGTTGAAAATTATTGGTGTGTTTAATGGTTTAACACAAAAACCTCAAGTTCATGCTGGAAACTTTCCATGGGTTTTACAACAGGCTTTCTCTTTGATAGGTGGTATGTGATGAAAATGGATCCAAGGGTTATGGATTTGTACATTTTGAGACACAAGAAGCTGCAGAAAGAGCCATTGAAAAAATGAATGGTATGCTGCTTAACGACCGCAAAGTGTAAGTACATATATATGTAATTGGGGGTCGACAGACTGAAATTTACTTTACAGCAGATAAATGCTTAAAACTCACCTAGAAAAGACAAGCTGTTCTAGAAATCTTTAATTCAGAAGAGAATTTAGAATTGTAGTGCTAGGAGTACTATGAATTGTATCACCTGCATATTCTAAAGGCAGAATTAAGTTCAGAAAAGGCCGATAACTGACTCTAAAGGAAAAAATTGTGTCTCAAGCCAATGCTGTAATGAGGATCTGGGAACTTCTCTGGTTTTCTGATCTTACTGGTCTGAGATAAAATGCAATCCATCAGATATTCTGAATAATGCTTCCTTTGTAAGAGTGAGTTAGATATATGGTCCATTTTTGGGGATGAAACTTAAAGCTCTAGAGTTACTTAGTCCTGAATAGTGGTCAGGTTACACTAATGTATTTATATGAATGTCTATTAATAGGCATATCTAGGGAATAGTAGTAGAAAATAAACCTTACAGAAACACAATTTTTTTAAACATTGCTGTTCTATACTAAGGGGGAAGGTATTTGCTACTTGGTTAGTGATATCTAGGCTGGGGGTAGGGGGATGAATGTGCCTCACAGCTATGCCTGAGGGATCATTATGGTATTTGGCATAGTTGCAAAATAGCTCTGTAAATACTTGGGAGGGTTTGGAAAAAGAAAAACAGAAATCAGCATCAGCTTACCATCGTGGATTACTTCTACATGTAGAGATGGATAGATCAAGTCACATACAGGGAGACCATACAGTTAGTCCTGCTTATTCTTGACTGGCATACTGTGGATTCTTTTAATCAAATTCTACCTTTAAATAGAATTTAAACCTTTTTAAAATAGTAAAAAAATAAAGTCAGCATGTAGTCGTAAAAGCACGTGATCTATGTAAACTTTGGTAAATTACATCACAAGAGATGATTTTGCCTTGAATTTCTATTCAGGCTAGGCTTTTAGAAGTTAAAGTATTTCACTCACAGTCAAAATCTGCACCACATTGCACTATCATTCTTGCCATCCCTTGATTACTATAAATGGGGCAAAGTTGACAAAGTTTGAGAAAATACTGAGTTACTGTGTGCTATTTCATTGGATTTATCATGTTTGGAACTGTAAAGTTGGACAGTACAATAAAATTTGAGCAGAAGTCTACTACAGTCAGAAATGAGTGGTTGCTGTATAACGTCTGTACTAGAGCAGTTCGTTGGGTTACAGAGTGCTGGGTTCAGCTTCTGGCTTTCTCTGTGTGAACTGACCTTTGCTGTTCGCAGCCAGTTTGCTATTTACCTGTGTCTATTTAAAAAAACAAACCAGCCCCCAGACAAACAAATATCTTGTTTTGTTAGAGGCTTGGAAGTTGTGTAAGGGGTTAGTTAAATATCCTTTGCTTAAAACTGAGCCAGTGGATGAGAGAATGGCAACTGCTTTAAGGCTGCTAAGTTTTAGTCTGTCAGAGGCATTATGCTGATACCTAGAATTTCTCTTTAGCCACTTCACCCGCCTATTGTCCAGTTCTTATTATCAAACGCTGTTTTGTAAGAGTAAACAATCTTGCCAATGCCTTGAAAGCATTTTTGTGCTAGTAACTGCGATATGCACACTGATGTAGCAATGGATAGTGAAACTGGTTTTCTGATGAAGTTTTATGGTCAATATTTTATCTAAAGAATTTCATGCATATAATGAACAACAAAACCTATTAAGATTAAAATATTTATGGCAGAGGATTAAAGTACATTTTTGAAACTTGACAGACATGCTTTAATCTACATTATTCTGTTCTGCAACCAGATTTGTTGGAAGGTTTAAATCTCGCAAGGAACGTGAGGCAGAGCTTGGAGCCAGAGCAAAGGAGTTCACCAATGTTTACATCAAGAATTTTGGAGAAGACATGGATGATGAAAGACTTAAGGAACTCTTTGGCAAGTTTGGTAATGTCTTAAACCTTAAGTTTATATAAACACGAGTGAACTTCAGCTTCTATTTTATCAGTAGGATTCTTTATAATACAAGGAATCAGCTGGCTGTTGGCACTTAATTCCAATTTCAAAGTGCAGTAATAGCCACTGCAAAATTTTAAAAATGCTGAATAGCATATATAATCCTGCCATCGGAATTGTTCCCAGTAATCTGAAAATGATGTCTAGAATATGTCTTGGGATGTCTTTGAGTTTTTATTTTGATGTTGCAAATAGAAGTATTTTCTGGTTTAGTATATATCGATGAGTTCACTACAGGTTATATGACAAATGAGTTTGCAGCATTTACAGGAAATTCCTTTCCACTATTGAAGTGTCTGTGGTTGGAATGGTAGCAAATTTAGCTGCTAATGTCTGTCACAATTTAGTCTGTGAACTGCAATTTTTCAGCTATTTGGAATTGCTGAACTGGAATGGTCTTTCACCAGAATAAATGGTGAAGCACATACCTGACAGAAAGGCTTCCTCTTCAGCTTTCAGTATCTATTTCAGAGGATGGAAGCCCTACTAATGCTTTTTAAATGTCATAGTTTCTAATGCCAAACCAATTTAATTAACGTAGAGATGAAATTCTGACCCCACTTTGGTTGAAAACACAGTAGGGGAGAAATTCAGCATGGCAGACTTCCCTCATAAAGGCTGAAGTTCACCACCAGGGCAAATTAGCGATTTTGTATTGATGGGTACTGTTTCCTAAATACTGTTATTGCTGCAGGAGTAATTTGTAATACGAGTGAAACAAACTAAATGTTAGGACTTCTAAACAGGACTTTGGAAAGGTGAGAATATCCTCTGTAGGCAAAGTGTAAGTATTTCATTCTCTTTTTAGGTCCTGCCCTAAGTGTGAAAGTTATGACTGATGAGAGTGGGAAATCCAAAGGCTTTGGCTTCGTTAGTTTTGAAAGACATGAAGATGCCCAAAAAGTAAGCTTTTGGTCTTCATTTTAGGAATTCTGAAGCTGAGACCCAAATAATATGTTTCATTAAGTGATCTGAAATCCTGTGAATTCATTAAGGGCTTTTAATTGGTCAAGAACACTGCAGAAAAAGCAGGTGTCAGCTTCCTAAATAACTTAGCATAGTTTCTGTCATTTAGAATGCTCTCTTAGGAGCAAATGTCAGTTGATTTGAGGAGCCTGTTAAGTCAAGATACTCTGTGAGACAGCTAGAACTAGTGTAGAAATGGGGAATCTTGAAAAATTTAGTAAGTTATTGTAGTTGTGTGCTTAAAGGTCTTGCTAAAGATTTGCACTCTGTCATGCTGGGCAACATACAAGCATAATAAATTATTACATCTCTGCAAAACCCAGATGAATCGGTGGATCCAATTTGGTTGCACAAAACATTTGTGCAAGGCAGAAAGGATTGTGTTTTCAGACTTAAGTACTGCAAAGTCAGCGAGAAAGCTAATAGTTCTATGAAGCATCTTTAGCACAGCTATAAGAAAGATGTTGCTTTTACTGTGAAGAGTAACTTTGAAAGAAGGGTTCTTTTGATTCGTATATGTGTCTATAACGTGCCAGTGTGCTGTACAGCTTAATCCTTTGTCAGCTGTTTGCCTTGATGTGTCAGTTGACTGCGGCAGTAGAGAAAAACCCAGCACAGAATGAATTGGGGTAGCAGATGAAATTTGCTTTTCAAAAGGCATTTTGGTGATTTGTCAGTACTGCAAGTGTACAAGCAAGAGATTAGAACAAATCCTTTTTGTCTTGCATCTACATTGTTCAGTCTTGTATACATTCATTGATGAATCGATTCTCTTATAGTAGTCAGAATCACTATTTAATGTTTCAGATAACATAAAATTCTAATATCTTAGTATATATATATATATTTAATGGCTTTGATCAGGAAGGTACATAATAAGCTGGTGACTTTTGGTTTGAAATCAGTTGAATAAACCTATGCCAGAATTTTCATCTGTTAATAGTTGTAACTCAAAACAACGTAAGGAGGAAAAAGTTTATTTTTTATACTGTAAGTATTTCCTTAATGAAAAATTAAAAATTAGTTTTAAAAAAAGCCATATATACCAGCTGTAGCTTAACATACCTTATGTGAGTTATTTCTTTCTCCCATATCAGAATAGATTTTTGCATCCCTTGTCACTTTAACTGGAAGGAAGACCTTCTGAAAGCAATTTCCATTTTACTTTATCAAGAAAGTCTTGGGTTATTTTGTGTCAGCTAGTGGTATTTTAAATAGATTGGCTGTTTTTCTGGAATACTTACATAACTTTTTGTATTGGAATTACGTAGTTTTTTTGCATGCCTGAAAAACACTGGAATACAAAGCACTGCTAACTTCTTGTTTTTTAATGAAGGCTGTGGATGAGATGAATGGGAAAGAACTTAATGGGAAACAAATCTATGTTGGCCGGGCTCAGAAAAAGGTGGAAAGACAAACGGAGCTGAAGCGCAAGTTTGAACAGATGAAGCAGGACAGGATCACCAGATACCAGGTTCAGTTTTAATTCAAGAGGAGTAATTTTATTCTACAATATTTTTAGCTTTACACAGGTCATTTGCTTTCAAAAATAATTTGCCTTTTTTATTTATTTTAGGGTGTAAACCTTTATGTGAAAAATCTTGATGATGGGATTGATGATGAGCGTCTTCGAAAAGAATTCTCCCCATTTGGTACAATCACTAGTGCAAAGGTAAAGTTCATAGATGGTGCTCATCCTTTCTCTAAAAATGAACAGTTTCCATTTTCCTTCACCAAGGAAGAATGATTCATTTCACTGACAACAGATGTGACCCAGTCATTTATCACTGCTACTGTTCTCCCTATATATATATGTGGACACCTGCTTTCTTGATTATTGTACATCTCAGGTTAAATGCATATGATCATCCTTTCTTGAAATAAACTGGGTACTAATATTAATGTGAGAAAATGACATCTCTTCATTAGAGTAATATGTTTATCATTATTTCATTGAGATTTTAATCTCTATTCAGTAAACAGCGATTAGTTAAGCAGTTATATTCCTTTTTATAAATCAATTCAGTAGAAAAATTGCAGCTCACTTCTAGTGAGCTGAAGAATGAAACTCATGCAAGTTGAGTAGATACAACATCCTCTTGTTTTAAAACTAAATTTTGTGCTGACAGGTCATGATGGAAGGTGGCCGCAGCAAAGGATTTGGATTTGTATGCTTTTCATCACCAGAAGAAGCCACCAAAGCTGTCACAGAAATGAATGGTAGAATTGTGGCTACTAAACCATTATATGTAGCTCTAGCCCAGCGTAAAGAAGAGCGTCAGGCTCATCTCACCAACCAGTATATGCAGAGAATGGCAAGCGTAAGAGCAGTACCTAATCCTGTAATCAATCCATACCAACCAGCACCTCCTTCAGGTTACTTCATGGCAGCTATCCCACAGGTATGTGTGGAGATGAGTAACTGAACGTTTTGTTCTGTGGATAAAATCTGTTTAGATTTAACAGTTAATATAACTATTAGCAGGTGTCCAGAATCTCAGCATTCTAATGTCCTAGCAGAAAGGTGGTGGACTGTTCAGTATGCCTTTCAAAGCTAATGTAGTTACCCAGTGTTTTTGTTTGACAGACTCAAAACCGTGCTGCATACTACCCTACTAATCAACTTGCTCAGCTTGCTAGACCTAGTCCTCGCTGGACTGCTCAGGGTGCCAGACCTCATCGTAAGTCACTTCCTCACCTCTTCCCAGTGACTGTGGTAAACTCCAAAGCATTTACCTTTGAGCTTTAAATACGTTTTCACGGCATTATAGGATGAGTCTTCTTTGTCATGATAGTGATATAACTTCTGAACTGTTCTTTGACGTCCATTGTTTCAGCATGTAACTTGGTATATTTTTTCTAAAACATAGCATTCCAAAACATGCCTGGTGCTATCCGCCCAGCAGCACCTAGGCCACCATTTAGTGCCATGAGACCAGCTTCTTCACAAGTTCCACGAGTCATGTCAGCACAACGTGTTGGTGAGTTTGATTTATGCAAACTTCAAGTATTAGACTTTTTATTTTGCTCATTCAGAACGATCTCTCGCGCATTCATAACTTCAGTATCACAAGTGGTAACACTTCCCTCCTCCCTGGCTCTTACTAAATGAGTAAATTAGTAGTTGCTTTAAATATTGTCCCAGCAGAGATGGCTGCTGTAATCGCATCTCTTTGGCAAGAAGCATTTCTTCTTTTAGTATGCAATTCAATAATGCTGCGTGACAGCTGCCATTTCTAAACATTGTTATGGCAGTTCTAATAGGTTGCATGTAGAAATAGTGAGATGGCATGATTTTAGCATTTATTATTTTGTCATAGATTACTGTGAGCCGGTATCGTTTATGCAGAATCTGCACATCACTGAATAAACCAGAATTGATTATAATAGAGTCTTAATTCTCTCAGAATGTATTAGGCAGTAGTATTTTTTTTAGCTATCTGCTTCATGAAAGCATCTTTTTTAGGCTGTTGACATAAATTGCTCAGGAAATAAAGTGTTGTTTGAGGTTAGAGTGAAATTGAATTAATACTCAACCAATGTGGATGTTGTCTCACAGATCTTTCAATAGCATGTGGGAAAAGCAGTTCATTAGAAAAGTGACTGGAAAGTAACCTCCACTAAACTTTGAGGTTTGCAGATACAACCAGTGATATGACAGTTGACAAAGCAATTGAGATGAATCTATAATGCAGTACGTATATTAAGTATTCAGTTTGGGCTGATTTGTTAGTTTGTTTTTTTTCTTTAACTTGCAAGCGTAGACTAAGTAGAAAAATGAATTATACACAGAATTATGTTACTTTTTTCAGCTAATACAGCAACACAAACCATGGGTCCACGTCCTGCAGCAGCAGCTACTGCAGCTACTCCTGCTGTACGCACAGTACCACAGTACAAATACGCTGCAGGTGTTCGTAATCCTCAGCAGCATCTTAACACACAGCCACAGGTGGCCATGCAGCAGGTATGTGACTTCAGGAACTGGTCCATGCTTTTGATGATGCTTTTTGCAAAGGAATATGGTGAGTGGGAGCACTTGTGGTTGAGTTGTCTTTGTTATTCTAGAATTGAAGCCCTGCGTTATGGCAGCAGAATTAGAGCCTTGAGGTTTTAAGTATATTTCAAGTTCACCTGGGACAGGATGTGATCCCATGTTGCTTTATATTTTCCAGTTGCTTGCTACCTTAGCCTGAATTCTGTTCGTGCCTGCTCCACGGTGAAGTGGTTGATACTAACTTCTAGTATCACTTGGCTCTAACCAGCTGTATTTGATTAAAGTGCTTATTTGTAATTTCTTCCATGCCTGACAGTACAAGCATTGTTTATGTTGAGTTGTGAAACATTGGGCATCGTAAGCTGCACCTAATTATGAACTAGAATTTAATTTTGAAATGGTGTTAAATTAAATTTGCAGCCTGCTGTCCATGTGCAAGGTCAGGAACCCTTGACTGCTTCCATGTTGGCTTCTGCCCCTCCACAAGAACAAAAGCAGATGTTAGGTATGTACACAGTATGTTTCTCTATGCCTTGTAGCCGGGTAGTCAAAGTAGTCTTACCACTGTTAAAATGTGAAATAACTGGTTTTATCACTAGAACAGGTGTTTGTTTCCCTTTCTCTTGAATCTAGGCTGTTTGTCCGATGAGATTGGTCACTCAGATTAACTTTTATCTCTCTAGGTGAACGTCTCTTTCCTCTCATTCAAAGCATGCACCCTACTTTGGCGGGTAAGATCACTGGGATGTTGTTGGAGATTGACAACTCTGAACTCCTCCACATGCTTGAGTCTCCTGAGTCTCTTCGTTCGAAGGTAGGTGGACTGCTTCACTCTAGTTCTATCAGCAGTTAAGTCTACACTGATTGAACAGCTGTTTATGCTGGCACAGTAGAGTAGCAGCAATGCAACGGTGGCCCAGGGCAAGAAGTTAGAATATCCTCTTTCAGGGGGTGGCAGTGACTTAAATTAGCACGAACTGCAACTGTAATGTTATCCCATTCTTTTTAACAGTGCAGGCATTGTTTGTATATATAATTTAAACTGTTTCATTATCTTAAATATGCAGAAATGACTAAGCTTCCCTTAATTAATTTTCCTTCTTAACAGGTTGATGAAGCTGTAGCCGTACTACAAGCCCACCAAGCTAAAGAGGCTGCTCAAAAGGCAGTTAATAATCCCACTGGGGTTCCAAGTGTTTAATAAGTAAGTTTTCTGAGCAGTGTGGTTTTATAGGTTGATTGGGGCAGTAGCCCTTAGTCCATGGCCTTCCAAGCAGCTTGCTTCCAGTCTCTGAATCATTTGCAGCTACAGCAAGTGGCACCTATGGTCACATTTGTTAACAAATATTGTACTAAATCCTCTTGTCCAGCTATGTAGCTCGTGGTTAGCAAATGCTACTGGTATGTCTTGCATATTTAGCTGGTATTAGAGCATTGGTTTTAACAGCATATTTAGCTGGAATTAGTTCTAGGTATGTGTGCAGAAACAAGCAGTTCTGTCAAGTGCTGCTATTCATACTGTTGTTCCAGAGGAACTTGTGACGTAAGCTTAAAACGGTACTGCAACTTTATTTTTCCTTAGAAATGAAGTACCTTATTCACACTATAATTTGTATACATTTGCCAAAATCTAAAATTATACAGTAATTAAAACTTCGTATTGTCTTGACTTCACATTTTGGTGAATTTAACTTTGATGTCAGTTAAAATTCTGATTCTCTTTACTGCTTCCTGTGGGGTTAGTGTCTTAATTTGCATGACAGGAAGAGGCAAAAGGTAGCATCTTCACAATGTTGAAAGGGGAAAATGTTGTGGAGTTAAAGATAATATAGGAGTCTATTCTTTGTTCAGTCTAGTTAGGTTTTGCCTATGAATTTACTTCCCATATTTATAGCCATCAATTGAAGATGCCTGCTTTAATATTTGATCACTTAAAATTGCCCCTTTTTTTTTCTTGGTCTTCATTTCTGCAACTTTCCTTTTGGAGCCAGAATTTGAGTTATGTTTTTCCCACACTTCTTGCTTTCTCCACGACACTTTCACACTGCTTTGAGACCAATACTCTATATGCTTCATGAGGGTTTAGTAGTTGGAAATTACACTGCTGGTGTAGTTATTTGCTGAGCCTTAGTATGTTGGTGTTAAGAGTAGAGTTACTTAGGTTACTTACAGTAACAAGTTAATTGTGTGAGGCTGTGTGATGGTATCAATCACTTTGGTGTGATTGATACTGCAAAACCCCAAAGTGCTGTTAGGCTTAGCGTTGCAGAAGGCATGTCAGGAAACATAAGGTGCTGCTTTAATTTACAGCCTAACAACGTTGTTTTTGTTTGCAGAAAGATCCGGGACTACAATCTAGAACTTCGCTTCACCGAAGAAAAAAAAATCTAAACATGGAAAAACTATTAAATATTGAGAAAAACATTGCAAAATATAAAATAACTAAAAAAAGGAAAGGAAACTTTGAAGCTTATGTACAGAGCAACGCCGGGGCTAGCAAAACAAGTGCTAGTCCTAGATTACTTATTGATTTAAAATCTAAAAAAAATAGTAAAATAAAAAATACAAATTAATGTTTTATAAACCCGGGGGAAAAGAATTTTCAGCACAGTACAAAAATTTAAAGCATTCCTTTCTTTAATTTTGTAATTCTTTACTGTGGAAAAGCTCAGAATATCACCACTGTTTTAGTTGACAGTGAGAATTGATAGCTGAGCAAAGAAACGTAATTTGGATTATAAAATTCTTGGTTTAATAAAAATTCCTTAAACACTGACTGACTTGTGGCAGTTTCTTTTGTACAGTGTGCTTCTCATAAGGTGTTTGTTCAGGGTGCCAAGTTAGAATCCCACTCTATAGTGTGTTTCTGGAGCTAAACTTACATTTAGCCATCTGCTACTGATAATACAAACTTAAGCATTAAAACAGACAAAAAGCTAGATCCATATCTGGGTTTTAAATCCTGAATAGCATGATACCTGAGCTCTTGTCATTGTCAAATTTGAAATAGACCTTTAAATACCCTGCTTTTTGATTATTGGTAAGAAGTGTGAAAGGCCTGCATTGGAGTTGCGTAACACACCTTCACACGATCCCATTTGGCCGTGTGTGCATGGTGCAGGTTTTGGTGGAAGGAACAGTTTGCTTAGGTCTCTGGCTGTGTCTTTAGCTGGCCAGTGAACTGCAAGATGGAGGCACAGTCACGTATGGATAGAGGTGAAGGAGCAAGGACTGCCTGCAATAGGCAGTGTTGTGAAATACCACTATTGTGAGTATAAGAACACAGGGTGTTCCTAGAACAGAAAAGGTGAGGCTTCCAGGTGGCAATATATTGAGAACTGAATGCATAGTAACAAAAATACTGTTACTATACACAGTAAATTCCTCTGTGGACAGGACTGCTTAATCCTCTGAGGAGGAGATTTCTAGTGCTGTGGATGCTAACAAGTGGATGGCTACTGTTAGCTTTTCCTTTTTAATCTGCTATTGAGAGAACAATTGGTTTAACTTTGGTACATTTTGTGGGTTTTTTTTATGTGCTGAACCTTCTTGTCAGAGGCAACTCTGAAAGTCTTGGCTAGCTCTTTGGTAAGTAAATTACTGAATTATTACTGAAAAAGGATACAGTTGGGGTGATTTAAATCAGCAGTTTTGAAACTGTTTGAAAGAGATCTGAAATTGAATGACGTTCCTTATTACTTGACTCTAGAGATCTTGTCCATAACTTCCAGTTGTAATGTGTCTAAGCTCTGCATACAGTGACCTAATGCAAAACTGGGTGGGTTGGGTGTTGTTTTATCAAATTTTGTGCATGGAGAAATAATTCTGGCAATTTTAGTAGCTCCAGAAATCATCTTCCTGCAAAAGGTGAGCTCCTGGTTCATCCTTATGTTTGACATTAAAAAATATAGTTGAAGGGGGGTGGAGTCCCTCGTTTAAAAAAACTGCTGCTTGGTCTAAATCTGCTCTAGTGTACAATACCATAGAATCATAGAATGGTTTGGGTTGGAAGGGGCCTTAAAGATCATCTAGTTCCACCTCCCTGCTCATGGGCAGGGACACTTTCCACTAGTCCAGGTTGCTCAAAGCCTAATCCAACCTGGCCTTGAAATAATAATTGCCCATACTTTATAATTGAAATATAACTGACCATAGCAATAACCCTCTCTTCACTCGGGGCTGATAGGACCTTCAGGTCCGCTTATGTGTTAGTCACTAAAAAGCAGTGGCAGCAAAAGTGAGCAGAGCCAACACTAGCATGTGAGCTGCTCAATTTGCTACAGGACCTTATTGAGGCTGAGAGCTTTGTAGGCTTAAAACTTAAATGCCTAATCAAGACAGAGTAACAAGCGCTTTTGTTGTAAAACTGTGTAAGTTAGCAGATAACATTGAAGTTGGCCATCTACAGACAGATTATTTTACAGTTGCTGTCTTGCCTTCCAACCCTCCCCCCTCCTTCAGGGGAATATGTTGTGCAGACTTGCAGAAATTGAGAGGCATTTTCCACTTAGTTTAGCCCATAATTGGCTCTGTAAGCTCCTTAATCAAAATTGATAATACAGGGGAGAAAGGAGGTAGTGAAGATGGCAAGTTCTCCTCTTACAGACAATGGAAAACTGGCAGGCTGGCAATGAGAGGAAGGGACAAAGCTGTTGCAGAGGATGGCATGATTCTTATCCATGGCAGTCCAATGGGCTCCTGTTGCTGTACTTGAAGGTCAGAGTTTTACAGAATTGCAGGAAAGGGCTAGTGAGTTCTTTCTGGAAGGGTCCCCAAAATCCTTGTTTTATAGGAAAAATGCCAGTGTTCTTTGACCCTGTTGTTGCAGTCTTAAAGCCCTTCAGCATGCTTTCTGAACTGACACAAAAGAATTCAAGAGTGCCCTTATTTTTCCCCTTGTGCAAAGATTTTTAGACCAGAGTTTTTGGAAGTGAATTTAAGAAATAATTCTAACCTAGAGAGGTGAAATCGGTCTGGCGTAAATGAACCCTATTTAAAATCTCTCAGTTCACTACAAAAGCATTAGGTTAAGCTTGTACAAGCCTTATGTTCAGTCCTGTCCTGATGTAGGTAGGCTGGGTTAGCCTTGAATTTGCAGTCCTGAAGTGTATGACTATAATTAAGAATTTTTTAATCGAATGGTAAATTTACGGAGGAGATGGTTCAGACAGATCCATACAGGATAAGAGATTGAATGTACAACTGTAATTTCATGTAATTTCAACTGCAAAAACATTGAAGCTTCGGAGATAGCTTTAAGCACTAAAATACTTTTATTGCTAAAAGTATTTAGCAATAGAAATGCTGAAGAATCAGATGACATTAAAAGTTTAACAGAAGGTCTAAAGGATGATGTAAAGACCTATTTGCAGGAGTTTAGGGCCCTACCAGGGAAAGTAAGAGCCCACCTCAGTTCTGCTTGTTTCCTCAGATAAGAGGTAATGTCTTTGGTGAGTGTGCTGGAGTTCACCAAACTAATCTTTGTGTTTTGTAAGAATGAAGTTCTTTAGCCTCTTGCATATGTGGAAACTGAGAAAGGAGGAAAAGAAAGGCTCTTCCAGCTCTGTACCGGGCTTTTGTGGGTGTGTCTAGCACCAGCATCTGTACCAGCCTGAAATACTTGGAAACGTTTGTGGTGGAACAGCACAGTGAGGCAATTCTGCTGAGGCAGTCATGACAGTTTAAGAAAACAAAACCCTGGGTTGGTTGGGTTTCTTCCCACTCTTGCTTAAGCAGTAATTGCCCACTCTATACCACAGGCACCTGTTTAACCAATGTCTTAAAGGTGGTTTGCTTGTTTGGGGATTTTTTAATCTTAAGAGATAATATGTGTGTTAGCACATTTATCGATGTGTTTTTAGAGTACTACTGTAAAACAACGTACCACAGAGAAAAATCCATTTCTTCAGTAGCAGTAAAGCCCTGTTCTCTTGTGTTAAAGAGCAGACTCACTGGCAGTCACTTCATTCTGCCACATGTGTCAGAGGCTTACACTGATCCTCTACTGCCCTGCAGCCACCCAGCACTAAGCTGATTTTGCTGTCTCCTCTGGTATTTCATTCCTTCAGTCCTTCCCTGCCTTCCACTCTAACCACAGCAAACACTTCAGAGTTTAGCAGCACTGAAAAGCCTGCTGCAGAAATTAATGGCAATTTGAACTCACCATCTGCTTTCCCAAGCAGAGTGGCTTTACAGGCAACCAAATCAAAGGTTGTGTGCACAGGTAATTGGGATTGCATGTGTTCTCTTTGCTGCTCTGCAGGTTAGGAAACCTGGATTTCACTAGGTCCCGGGGCAGGAGTGGCAAGGTCATGGAAATCAAGATGTTCTTGAGTTGAGCGAAGTCAGTACAGGTGCTGGTTTACACTAATGGTTTACATCCTTGAATAAAGGATGTCTTCAGTCTTTGCACCTAAAAGCATTTTCTTCTCAGGACCACTGTTCATGATTGTTATGGATAACTGGATGCTGAAAAACAGACACTGATTTGGATTAGGATTCTCAGCAAAAAGGCTTCCAGTATCTGAAGGGGGCCTATAGAGGTGCTGGGGAGGGACTCTTCGTTAGGGTCTGTAGTTACAGGACAAGGGGTAACGGGTTAAAACTTAAACAGGGGAAGTTTAGATTGGATATAAGGAGGAAATTCTTTCCTGTCAGGGTGGTGAGGCACTGGAATGGGTTGCCCAGGGAGGTTGTGAATGCTCCATCCCTGGTGGTGTTCAAGGCCAGGTTGGACGAAGCCTTGGGTGACATGGTTTAGTGTGAGGTGTCCTTGCCCATGGCAGGGGGGTTGGAACTTGATGATCTTAAGGTCCTTTCCAACCCTAGCTATTCTATGATTCTATGAATTCTGTATCTAACAGACAGATTTCACCTTTGGTAGTGTACACGAGCATACCTGTTCGCATAACTGGTATGTGCTCTGGTTCCACATTGAGGGGATTTTGTTTGTGTCTTTAAGGAAATTAAGGCCAGGCTGGATGGAGCTTTGAGCAACCTAGCCTAGTGTGAGGTGTCCCTACCCATGGCAGGGATGCCTGGATGATCTTTAAGGTCCCTTCCAGCCCAAAGCATTCTAGGATTCTAGGAATAACTGGAGACACACATACCGAGAAAACTCCACCAAACTTTCTAAACCCAATGAGGATTTGTATTCATTCTCAGTAGGCCCAGGAGCTATGGTCCAAAGTGAGAGCGAGTCACAGTCTTGTCCTTGGGACCACAATTCCCTAGGCTTTCACAGTTACGTGTTCCTGGCCCATCTCACTTGGGATTCAGTAGGAAACTCCATTTCTGTGACTTAGCATTCCGTTTTCACTCCCTGCAGAAGTAGTTTAAACTACTACTGAACATTTCATAGCTTTCCACATACACAAGTTGCCCCTGAGAGGTGATTTGAGGTTAGAAATGTCTTCTGAGCAAACCCAGCACAGTCTTGGATTTACTGGAACCAGCAGCTACTCTTGAAAAAGTCTCAGTTCTTCTCTCAGGTTACTTTTTGGTGTGAGTATGCACTTTGAATTAAACCACCCTGTTCCTCTTGTCCCTTCAACTAGTCCTTTCCTTACAAAGAGAAACACTACATCCTGCTACATCATTAGCTGTCTCATCAATGTGAGGGCAAGCAATACTAAGAGCCTCACACCACCTCTGCAGTGAAAGCTGTAGGAAGGCTACAGGGTCTGGCTGGGAAATGCTGCAGGTTGTCTCTGGCTGTGTTTCAAAGGCAGCATGCTGACTAGAAGAGGACCTGCAGCTCAACTGCTGGTCCTCAGGAGGAGGTGTCTGGGACCTCCCTGTTCTCATGTGAAGGCTTGAAGAGTGGGGAATCCTTGTACACCTTACTCCTGCCAGGGGACCATTTTCGTCTGGGTTCCTGTCTCTTCTGAGCCACTGCCTCCCCTCCTCAGAGGTTTTCCCTCAACTGATGAACCAGAAGTACACAAAAGCCCCACCAAGATACGATTCCTCCACAAGGCAGGCAGACACCAGCAAACTAAATGACGTTCCTTAGGCAACTGCGAGTCCTTGTGGTACAACCACCTCTGAGAAGGAAAGCTTTTTACCTTCTGTAGAATGCGGTCAGTAATGACAGATAGCAGCTGTACCCACAGGAAAATGCAGCTGGCAGGGTTGCGGATCCTTAGGGCATGGCCTTTGAAGTGTATACAAATTTGAAACATATTTTCAGCTGCAGTAAGGCCACAAGGAGCACAGGTAGCCGGATTTGGGCAACAAGAGCAAGGGAAAAATGTTTTCAACAAAATAATCTGAAACTTAGATTTCTCACTTGTATTGGGGTTGAATGTAATCATTAAGAAAGAAGGAAATGACAAGCTGGGCCAACATAACTGGCCTGTTGCACAGTAAGTACTAAGAGGAGTCTCCTGCTTCCCACATAATCTGCTAAAGAAACATCCCTGATCAAGTCATGTTCCAGCTGGATATAGCTGTCCAGAGGTATGTACTTTCTTATAGCTCTGAGGGCACATAAATGTTTCCTTTTGATATCTGAGCATCCAGAAAACAAAAATAATGTCCAGGGCATGTTAACTGGTTGTATCACATTGTGGTAACTGGGACCTTGGGTTACACATGTTCTAGGTTAAACCTGAAGTCAGCAGATGACATAAAACAGGGATTACAGTTCAAAAAGTGCCCCCCCAACATATCGCATTGCCACATCTGTAGGCAGAAGGTTGCTTAATCCTGTCCCTTGCCACTGTTAGAGAGATTTGCCACAAAAGGGTGCTCATTGTCCCTCCCATAGTTTTCCAGAGGGGAACCAGATTCAGGCAGATGAGAAGAGACCACCAACCTGGAATGGCAGCAGAAGTGGAAAATTCCTGCCCATGTCCCAGGGCAAAGAGCTTTCCTCTGCCTGCCTGTACCCCCGGTTTTTTCCATCAAACTGATTCTGCAGCCACTTTGTCTCCTGGGTTACAAGTAACGATGGGGAATTGCCATGTTTGCCACATCCCAGCTACAAGAGTGGCCTGGTATGCAAACAAGGATGCACACAGCCTTGCTCAGGAGGGGAAAGAAAGTTCTTCCGAAGCTTCCCAGAGCATGGGTGCCTCATCTGCCAGGTGCAACAGGGCAGCTGTGGCACCAGGAGCTGCAGCATTTGCTCCGTAACAGGGAGGTTACAATGGGTGCTCCACAAGTCATCAGACTGGTTATATTTGCACAGACGAAGAAGAGAAACAAGTCAAGTTATCAAACATGTTGCACAATGTTATTTTACCGAGTCTTCTCCATTTGCTCAAGAATGCTCACAGTTAAAAAACACTTCTTGTTCCACTGGGAAGGGTTTTCCCCAGGTCAGTTAGTGAGCCACGGCCCTCCTGGAGTAATTGTCTTCCTTTTGGTGAGGGCAGAGCACTGCACTTATGCCAGGTCCCAGTCCGCAGCAGAGCCATTTCAGCTGCATTGTTGCCACGCTGATGAACTCATTTCATGCCCCCAACAGCTCACACTGCTTGGGTAAGGCTGTGAGAACTCCCACAGTGGTTCCTGCAGCGCTTTTCCTTCAGGGGTACCAGAAATACACTATGAAACACAGCAATTGTAACTCATCTTTATTGTCTGGCAATTAGCGATATATGAAAGTCCCATGGCAGAGATGGACCTGCTGTTTTAATTGTATTTGACCTTCAGTGAGGCACTGTGGGGAAAAATCACTTTATTTTCTTCTGAACTTGCTGCATATCGCTCTCACCAGTTGGTTCCTAGTTCCTGTTCCTTGAAAACCAGCGAATTATCATCACTTCATAGTGAATTGTCACTTTGTACCCCACTTCCCTGTGCTACTCACACCTGCTTCACTGCTCCGCACCGACCAGTGCCCGTCACCCCTGCTGCCCTTCCAGCCCCCTTTCCCTGCAGGCCATTCGCTTCCCCCATCACCCTACCAAGGCTCTGCCGCGGAACCACCCCACCACAGGCCCCTGTTTCGGAGGGTGTTAATTAACCTTTCCCGGAGGGATGTTAATTAAAAGCCGCCGCCGAGATAGCGCCTCAAGGACCGTTCCGTCTCAGCGCCCGCGCTGTTGCAGCGCCTCCTGGCGCCGCGGCAGCTCCTACCCGCGCCGCCCGGTGTCTCCCTCAGCCCCGCCGCAGCCGCGAGGGGATGGCCCGGCTGGGCCCCGCCATGAAGCTGCACTTCAGCATCGCTGCCGCCGAGGAGCTGCGGGACAGGCGTGGGGGGGCGCGGGGAGTGGAGCTGGCGGCGGGGTGGTTCGGGCCGGGCGCGGTGTGCTTGCAGGTGTACTCGGTGTGTCTGCAGGGCTTCCTGCTCGGCAAGGCGCGGTACAGCCAGCTCCGCCGGTGGGAAGCGCGGGTGAGGCCGGCCGGGGGATGGCGGGAAGAGGGGCACCCCGGAAAGCCTCGGCGGGGCAGCCTGAGGGGGACCAGCGGGATCTGCGTCAGGCCGCGCCCCGTGAGGGCTGCAGGGCAGGAGGGGCTCTCCTTGCCCTCGCAGACCCAGTGTGGGATGAGGACGGCGAGTTGTTTCCGCCCAAATGCGTGTTGTTAAAGTTTCCTTCATGCTGATCTCGCAGGGAGCATATGCCTGGTCCCCTCAGTGATGGGCTGTTAGAAAGGCAGAGCTTCTGCTTGCGTGGCACTCGTGTCTGCAGGGTGAAATCCAGCAACAAATGAGAGGCAAATCCAAAGAAAGCCAAGAGATGTGACAGAAGGGTACGGTAAGCTGGCTTAGTGGGATGCACTGGCCAAGTTGTGGGCTCCAAATGCCTCTTTTCCTTGGGCTCTGGGAGAGAGGTGCAACTGCACTCCTGTAAGAGGACTTTAACCCTGTGAACAAGTCTAAGTGTGTAGAGGTCGGTCCGTGCAAGCTGCACAGTCAAGGCAGGGTGTTTTGGACAATGCAGGAGTTAACTGAGTGTTGGATCCTTTGGCCTGAATTGCCTAAGTGGATACCTCAGGAGTGACCCTTTCCCCAAAGGCAATTACAAAACAGCTGGATCACAGGCCTGGAGTATTCAAAGGAACAGTGGGCGTTAGGAAATAATGTGGAGTATTTCAGAGTGACCCTGCCTGTTTATTTCTGCTTTTGTTTTGTTTCTTGTTGAGTTGCCTCTGTCCCTTTCCCCTCTATCCTCTGTTTCATTTTTTTTTTAGGATGATAAAAGGGAGCATGTGATTTGAGCTTTTTCATGGAAGCAGAATGGCTGCCAGCCTTCTCTTTGCTAGCCTGATCTCTCTGGCCTTCACCAGTCCTTGGCTCCACACAAGATCTCTCCCAGCTCTTCTGTCAGTGTGGGTCGTCCTTGCTGAGCAGCCTTATTTTACATTTTATTTTGACAACCCTATTTTAGGCCCCTGTTTGATTAATACTCCTCGTGGTAGTGGGTTAAGTAGGTGCTCCTTCTCTTGGCAGCCTTCTCTCTGTGCTCTCAGTTGCAATGATAGAACCACTGTGGAGCAGTTCTTACAGCCAGCCAGGTAACTCCAGATGGAGATGGATCCATCTCTCCCAACTCTGTGTGACTGAACAAGCAGTTGAAGCTGCAAAGCTAGAAAACAGCTGAGTCAGCAGCAGGGTTGCTACGGGAAGCTGTGTTTGCTGAGGTGTGCTTTTGTGCCCCAAACTCTGCAATTCTTTTCCCTGTGGGAGCTCTCACTGTAATATTTTGCTTTGGTTAATGGAGCATTTTGGATAACATATCTGAGCTAATAAACCAGCTTATGTATTTGCATGCTTTTTCTTCAAGGCTTACGGTTTCTTGCTCAAGAGTTTAACTTCATTAACACGCTCAGCAAAATCTTCTCCTTCCCTGCATACTGTGTTACTAACAGTTTGCCCCTTGCTGGGCTTTACAACTTGTTAGGTGATTTTTATTTTTAATTGCTTCATTCCTGCTGTTGGCAACTGCCATACTCTGTCTTGAAGCTTACAACTACACTGCTGTCCCTTAATTGCCTTCTCTATCCTTATGCGAGATGCTTGTCTATAATCATTACATCCTGTTCTGCTTATTTTGCTTTAAATATTTTGTTAAGGTAGAGAAATGCACACATAAAGAAGTCTTAAACTCCAGGATACAGTAATTCAAGCCTCGTGATCAGTGTGTCCCACACATGCAGCATTTCTGTGGTGGATAAGAATTAGGAATAAGCTTCCCTTGTGGACAGATTCTTGCACAACTGTACTTTTTAGTTTGGCTTTTTAGTTTGGCAGCTGATCTCTAAACAAATATCATAATAATGAATCTATGTTCTGTTGTAGGACTGAAAGGAACAGATTATTTCTTGCATATTTTTAAAGCTTTCACTGCTGTATTTCAAACAGGGAGTAAATAGGATGCATCCTATGTAGGGTTAAGAGTGAAATGCAGCACTGATGGATCTGGATAGCTGCCTGGTCAGGTAGGTCCAGCTAAGAGAAAATGGCAGTGCTTGGGGCTGAGATATGTTTTTTCTGTGGGGTGGCTTTAGGTTGCAGAAAGAAACCTAAAGCCTTGAAGGGGGAAGAAGAGGGAAGGTCAGCAGCAGGTTTTGGGTAGGGGATCCATCTCTTATTGTGGCTTTCATGTGGCAGGGCAGCAGGCACCTGGCACCACCAGGTATAGCATTGATGACTTGCATTTGTAATGTAGATTGAGTTTGTGAAGACAAATGCTGTCCAGTTTCATTCTGCTAGAATGAAATTCCATGCTGGTTGCTGATAGTCTGGTGGACTTTCAGCACTGTACACAAATACACACTTAGTTGACAGGTAGTTTTCTTTAATTGGTGGGAGAAGTTTCTTTTCTTTGTAGCCCAAATCTTGGGGACACACAACTGTGGTTCAGGAAACTGACCAAGCAGTTGTCACTGAGATAAATTCATTTTAGTTTATTTTACTCTAAGTAGGCCAGAGTCTCAGCTTGTGCAAACAGATGATAACAGATGGTACCACTCTGTGTAGGTGAGGCATGGCCTGAACACAGAGGGAAGAGAAGGGACCTCCTTGTTGTCAGTGTAGCTCTGCCTTTCTGACTTCTGGCAGGTTTTTTTTTGCTGTATCTCCTCAGTTTGCCTGCCTGTGGAGCAGAGATAATATTTTTCAGTCCCTGGGGGAAGATCACATACATGAAGGACTTTGGAGATTAAAAGCCCTCTATACTTAGCTATTACGCTTAGCTTTACACAGAACCAAAGCATGTAGTGCTACCTAACTCTTTTTGCTACTGTATCTCTTGAGTGGTTCATGCATATCTAATAAACAAGAACTCAGAACTGGCAATGTGTGGCCACTGTAGGGAAAGTGGATCTGTCAGAATATGCCTTACTCCTGGTTTTAACCAATGGGCAGGAAAACGTATTGCTAATTCTTGCAGGAGTAAACTTTGGTTTTTCTTCAAGCTTCAGTTGCTGAAGTAATGTGAAAGACAAGGGCAGCTGGGGCCAGAGGGAAAATGTCATTTTTCACAGGATTTAATGATGCTAATTGCTGAGTTGAATACTGGTGCTTAAAATTTAATTAGTAGGAATGTCTCAGCAAACTACAGGAGTCTCATTTTCCTGATCAGATGCTATATTGATTTTATTTAGGTGAAGAAATAGCTAATCCTTCTCTTGAGATAATTTGCCTATGGCAGAGAATTTTTACACTTCCAAGTGACCAACTACTGCCCAAATTTATCTTATAACTGCTTGTGTTAGCATAAGGTAATTGTGGTTCTCCAGTCCTTACAGGTGTGGTTATACATGCAGTGGTAGTGTTTATACAAAGACATCATGCTCTTGTTAGCCAGCTAATACAGCTGGAGCAAGAATCAAACTTTCAGGTAGTTTGTGTTCCTGAAAGAGTCTCTGTTTTTTGTTTGTTTGGGGTTTTATGTGTATGTGTGGTTTGGGTTTGTTTTTTTTTTTTTCTTTGACAGTATTAGATTATCTGATAAAAGTTACTACCTCTCACAGACAAAATAATAAAAGCATCTGAGGTAGCACTAATCAAGGGCAGAACTCACCAGCTCTTAAAATGTAGTTCTGTGGATATAGATCAAAGAAATCCTGTATGGACGTATTGGGAAAAGAAGACATCTCTAACTGTACCTTGTTTGTCCATGAGGTGTATAAGACCTAGCTGATAAGGTTAATACAATGCTACTTTTCTGTCTCGGAACAGGAGATCAGAGGTGGTAAGACTGAAAATGAGAAACCTGTCAAAAGAGGCTGCTCAGTTGGGCTGCTTCTGGTGGTTGCCCAGGCAAAAGCTTTGCCCTTGCTGTGGTCCCTGATGGCCCCCAGGGAGGTGCTGGGTGGGTACCCTGTGCCCTTTGTAGGTCATCGTGTCTCACTGTCAAAACAAGAGAGCATTGAAAATTCCTTGGAAACTGTGACTGTTTCTTCACTGATCTGTAGCTTTCCTTTGGCTGGCTGTGCCTGCTTTTCCTCTAAGGTTTTACCTGGCAATGACCAATTCAATGGCAGATGGGAGATGATCTCAACTGGAGCAGTACCTTCAGAATGGTAAGCTTGGCTAGACCAACCTGATCACCTTTCATACAGAAGGCTAAAACCTTTGAGGATGTGTCTCTAATTGTGACTGCAGGGTGCTTTACCTTCTATTCTCTGTTGAGTAAGGCTGTGTCTAAAAGGCTGGGACTAGATGTTGCAGCCCTGTCCTGTCTGGTTTACTGCTTGTAGAACAGCAGCATATCTTATTTCTCTTATTTCTGAAGAAGCTGCCTTTCTGCAGCTTTCCCAAAATGTAAAGGTGCAGTTTCACACTAAACTTAATTCACTTTAGCCTTTCAGTGACAGCCTGTGGTCTGACTTTCAACTGTTCTTCCAGATCAGTGAGCTGAGCTAAGCATCTCTGCTGCTTCACAGCTGCCAAAGCTGACATTGGGCTGGGTGTGAGAACTCGTGGCTGGTGGGTAAAAGAGGAAGGCAAAAAAAGGCAGGCACTTGGACTGGTGGAAACGTAATATGGAACTGGGCTCTGTATCAAGTCTTCCCTTTAAGAGTTTCCAGGTTGACTTGTCATAATTATAATGAGGTTGTAGAAAAATCTCAGGCAGAATGTGTTGTTTTATAAACTAGGTTTGCAGGATCTTAGAATGCATCTCAGGAGATTCATATAAGCCAGGAAATTAACTAAATAAAAATATTCAACTACCTCAAAAGAAGAGTGTGTGAAGGGATGAGCTTGAAGAGGTTTTGTAGCCTCTGGCCTCAAATACTTTGGGCCAGGATTTACAAAACAAAACCTTAAGATTAGTCTTTAAAACTTGCTGATTATTTGATCTTTCTCGCTTAAGTATTCAACAGTTACTTTTGGCATTAGAGGCCCAGAATGACCATGGATTTATGTGGCCAAGCACCTTCCTGTAGTTTTGCTTTGGGAGAATAGCAACACTACATGTGTTTTGCACCTGTCATAGCTTCAATGATTTAACAGCAGGCTAGTAAAGGTAGCTGTGCCAGAAACCAAAGGCTAAGTAGTTTAACCAGCAGTCATATATACAACTTTTTAGACATTAGCCATCTTTTGGCTAAGCTTGGCTTCCTCCCTCCCTGTTTTCCTCTTGTTTTTCAGTTACTTTGAATTCAAATATTACCAATAGTGATGTCTTCAGAGGGTTTTTTTGAAAGCTACGGCAGGCAAGTTTTGAATTTTTCAGACAAATAGTTTGTTATATGAAAGAGTTGAAATATCCTACCTCCTGAGTTCAAGGCTTCCTTTGCTATCTTCCTTGTGTTCTTAGAGTATTTCTCTGTCTTGTAAAGCAGTGAGCTCCGATGACAGAGTGCTCTCTGTGAAGCCTGGGTGGCAATAATAATAATGGTATTATTGTTTTGTCCATATATGAACTTCTTTCTCACATGGAAAGAACTGTTTGCTTTGGTTTTATATCCTGTGGTGTATCTGATGAATCTAAACCGTTCCCAGAAGAGTCTTTGTGAGAGCTCAATAGGAGGATTACACACATGCTTGGATTTTGCAGCTGTAAATGCTTTTTGGTAGTGTCAGTGCTTTGGACTGATAAGTGTATTGATGACTGCTGTGAAAATGTCATGTTCTCTTTTCTTGCAACTGTAGTGATGGGCAGAATCTGGCATTGTATTTGGGCTGGTGCAACCTAGATAACTCTTGCAAATCCATTTTCATGTGCTCCATGACATGTATGATCCTTGGCAGGCTTGGATAGCTCTTGCTTGTGTCTGACTACTGCAAGGTGCTGTATTTCTCTTTTTCTCCCTTACCACCTCTCCAGCTGCTGTTGTTCTTATGAGGATGGTGGTGGTTTGGAGCAGGTGGGTGCAGTATGACTCCAACAGTATTTTCAAGGATGGGATGCTGCTTACTTTTCTGGGAAGTGCTTGGCATGCTTCTGGTGCTGCTGTAACCCCACTTGTGGTGAGTTATTCTGGAGAGAGGAAATGTTTTGAAGGAGCATGTAAGAGGTTTGTGACTTGAGAGCTCTTTGCTTGCTATGTATGATTAAAGGAAGTTCAGAAACACTTAGGAAATTAAGTATTCCTAACAAACTCTAGAAAGGTTTTGCCTATGTACTTTGTAGACAAAAAGACAGTTTATTTGCAGTCTTTTAAATTCAGACCTACTAAAATGCTCAAGACAGTGAATTAAAAGTCCCTTTCAGATTTCTTTTGTGATTTCTTTTGTGAGGAGTAGTCTCTCTTTAGTTCTGATCCAGTGCCAGCTATAGCCCTATGGATGACTCCCAGCAATTACTGCTGAGTCTTAATTACTTTTGATGAGACTGATAACAGGTCTGCTAAAGAAAGTTAAATCCATCGGGAATGCCTGCAATTTGCCTTCAAACACTGCCAATTGCTTTATTTTTGGCAACATTCTGGCAGGAAATAACTCCTCAAAATGCATATTTGCAGTGTTTAAAGATGTCTTTTGGCATGCCAGTAGATTTCTCTCAACACCCCATCAGAAATGATGTTGTATATTTAGGATTTTCTGTACTATAGGCCCTTTTGGTGAGGAGGGGTGACTTGATAAGTACATGTGTAATACTTGATTTATAGGTTATCTATGTATTTGTGCTTATTAAGGCATGTGACGACTGTGCTGCCAAAAGCAATCAGTTATTTTGTAGAGTTCAAGGTAGGCACTAAATTATACCTTAAATGTTAGTGCAAGGTTAGTACATTCTCAAGACATAAAATTACCCCAAATTTCTGTTCCGTAATACAATGGAGTTTCATACATGATGTTTAGGCTTACTGCTTGGCAAAGACAGGAGTTCTCCAGCTTTTATTTGTTAACAATTTAAACTAAAAAGGGTTGTGCATACGTAAATTACTGCTTCCTAATACAAATAGCAGTAGTGCTTTATGTGGTCTTTCATTATGGCAAAGAACAAACTCCTAAGAGAGATCAAATAATTCTGTGAGAGACAGAAGCGCATCCACTGTCATTAGCTGTGCATGGTGCCTTTAATTGGTGTAACTGGTGGTTGAATAAGTATTCATTTTGGCTTTTGAAGAATCTCGCTCAACAGACTGGCTTTGGTGTGCATGTTCCAGTATTTATCAGTATACTGGGACTTGTGAGATGTGTTCATGGCAGAGTGATGAAACTTCTGTGACAGCATTGAAGACATGGAGTGAAGTTCATCTTTAAAGCACCTTGGTATTGCTCTTTCCTTATTCATTGTTGAAGATGTTGTTGAAGATGTTGCAGATGTTGCAGATGTGTTGTAGGATGCCAAGTGCTGCATGTTGCTTACGAGGGTTTCAGTGTTACTGCTACTTCATGTTGAAACCAGGCATTACCCCAAACTTGCTCTTGTTTATGTTACATTGCAAGAGGGATGATTAATGAAAGATTCAAGAACAAAGCATCATTAAAGTGATGAAATAGCATGCTCCTTTTCTGTCAGTGGCATGGACCGGCTTTTATTAGGCAGTCTTGGCTACCTGAAACAAGTTAGTGCACACCTGTACAAGCAACCTGCCAGCTAATGTAGGAGAAGTGACAAAGGAACCACACTGCAGGTGGTGATGAACAGGAAGCAGTTGGCCACTCTTCTGCCACCACAGCTATTTATTGAGCACAGATCTGTCTGAAGGTAAAACCAGCTTTTGTAATAGAAAAGTTTTAGTAGATTGAGAGGGATAAGATTGCTAAGCTAGGGTTTTTTCCTAAAAATTCTACCACTGATTTGTTTTCACCTTCACTTCTATCTTTCATTATGAGAGAGAGTAGAGCTGTTCTCTCAGGTAGCCTACTAGTGCTTGGTTTGTTTTCTTGGCTTGTCTTAAAACAGGCAGTATTTAAGCTTCTCACTGAAGAGATTTGTGTATGTCACTGACTGAAATAGAAGATGCAAAAGAAAATCAAACTGAATTTGAGACCCTTTTGGTCCTTGTCCTGTGTTTTTCTTCTGAATGTGACGGCTGTGCAGAGATGAGCGCTCACTGGAGCGGGAAGGCTGCGCAAGGATCATGGCTTTACTGCATCTGCCTGACAGTAGTGAATATGACTCTTTTGTATCTGCCCTCAACATCATGCTGCCCCCTGTATCATATCTAACAAGGCAAACTTTTCAAGTGGGTACAAAGCCATGCAGGTTAACCCTGCTTTCCAAGCCCCTCTTTTGGCCCAGCAACACCTATACCTCTTGCATAGGTTGTTATGGTTTGCTCCTTATAACAGGCATGCTCTGGCTGTTTCCTCAGCAACCTAGTTTCATGGGAGGAGTTGTCAGGGGACAGGAGGACTCCTGACACATGGGGAAGCAGCTTGGCACAATGGATGCTTTGCTCAGAATGAGCATTGCTGGAATATTTCCAATGGTATGTAGTGGAGTTGAACAACTGAACCCATAACTCTCCTGCACCTCCACTCTTCCAAACTCTGCAGACTTGGCCAGTGACCACGCTTCAGTATATGCCCTGCTACCTGCAGCCCCTAAAGACAAATGGCACAGTTCTTGCAAGAAGTCATTAACAAGATGTGACTTTTGTGGCTGTGTTGTGTCTTCTTTTTCATCAGGAGAAAGACAGTATGAGCAGTTACATGCAACCCTAACAGTCTCCTTTTAATGGAAGTCCACTATATCCTTGAATGGAATTCAAGATCATGGTATGTCTCTGTATTAGGCACCCATGGAATAAGGTGGTTTCTTTGGGATGTAGCTGTGAGGACAGTCAGTCATTATGCATTTATGAATAAAATTGAGACACTTATTCTTGCAGCAGCAGAGGTTTCAAGTCAGTGATATAGCAGGCTGACCTTTTCCAGTACAGCAGCTTTTAGCATGTGCAAAAGGATTCAGGTGTTGGTGAAAGGACAGATGAGAAATTTCTGAGAACTTGAACAAATAGTGCGAACCAGTGCCTGATAACAGGCAAAAAGCAGAGTTCTTATGTAGTCCTTCATCAAAGGACTCTGTAATGTGCTTTTCCTTCTGAAAAGCAAGCATGAGGTCAAGGACCGAATAACATGAGAGCTGTGGTGTGTGTACTATTGAAAGTGTAGGTAAAATGCAAGCCAGAAATCTGCAGGTGTTGCCAGGAATCAAAGTCGGTCTGATCATGGGTTGCATTTTGTTGGACAGAGACCATGTCTCTGATGATGCAGCTCCTTCTTCTCTGCCCTTGCAACACACTGGGCATTGTGCAGGCAGTGGAGGAATGCATGTTTAACAATCCTGTAACTCACAAATGTGTTTGGATGTGTATGTACACAAACAGGAGTCAGGCTGAATAGCTACAATTTAAGCACTGCTCTAAGAATGTTATTTCCTCATATCAAACCAGGTTGGGTTTCTTATTTATTAACTTCTATTTTAAAAGTACAGCTGGCCTGAAATCTGAATTTCATGTGCAAAGTTCCCATTTCTTGTGTTCTGGCTGGGGGGGGAGGTTTCTGGCATAGAAAACTCTGAAGAATTTTAATTCAAGGATGTCTGGTTTATTTTTCTATGTTAAGATTCAGTTCAGTGCCCTGACCTGCTGTTCTTTTCAACCATGTTGTAATAAGGGCCTCCGTTCTCACCCTTTCTCCTTTTACGGCACACTCTTCTTAGCTGAGCAACAAATCCCTTGAGAGTTTGCTGAGGGTTCAGGTTGGCATTGACTTCTGTTAAAACAAAATCACTTAAGTTTTCTAATGGAAAACTGTGAGGAAAGATGTAGTTGCCAGTGGAGAACTGTGTAATAGATATTCCTTTTGGTTCCTTTATTTGCAGTTTTTAATTCATTTGAGGTTTTTATTTTGTTTGTTAAAAGAATTTGTTCTTTTCACCAAAACCAAAACACACAGGAAACCCCTCACCACCTCTATGTTATTCTGTATTCCTATGTTAATGACTGAGCTCTGCTTCAAGCTACAGGAGCCAGCAAGTGGGGAGTAGGCAGCAGTTCTGGATGTTACAGGAGATTCTACTGCAGGATAGTAGCATCATGAAGGGAAGATTCAAAGAAGCAGTGCAAGAAAGTGTCCAATTCTAGTTACATGGCACATTCCCTGAATTTCAGGAGCAGTAGGGTAAGAAATGTGGAAAGTACTGCTGAACTTGTTGGCAAAACATGGGGGCAGGGTGGTGGTGGTGGTGTGGGCGTTGTGTTGGTGCCTGCTTTGAGTAGATGAGACAGTGACTCTTACTTACTTTTTCCAAAACCTAAACAGCAGCCTTCGAGAAGATCTGAACTTCTCTGACTCACTGCTGCAAATTCCTTTCAAGAGTGTTTTTGTGTCTGTGGTGGAAGTGATTGGGATTGCCATGGGCACTTACTAAATGGATTATTGCTAATGCTGATAAATGCTCTTCCCTTTGTATTTCTACTAAACTTATTCTGGATTCTCGTGTCTATTTGTATTTCTTCACTTAATACTGTCTTCTGCCTTACAGCCTGCACTGTTTCCTCCTTTCATTTTTCTGTAAGTAAATTTTTTTGGTCTCAACAATACTTTGCTGATAAGAGGCTAAACACAAATATTTATAACACTGAACAATGTGTGGAGCTTCTGGCATAGACAGTTCTGTCTTCTGTGCAGAAGCATGTGGTAAAGTGGGAACAAAATCCCCAAACCCAACAGTTTAATTCTTATTTTTGAATTGCTATGTCATAGCCATAGTAAGAGACCAGTGATCAAAAGTTGGAGATAAGAAAGTAGGGAATTTATCCCCAAGACCATGAAATGAAGCTGTGCCTGTAGTTCAAGAGTCAAATAAGGTAAACAAAGCAGTTTTTTAAAAGACTGTCTAAACCACTGGATTGCATATTAAACAGTGATATTTAATGTGACCATTGTAGATGGGACTGAGATTTTCTTTTTTCTAACACATTCTTTCTTGTAGATCTTCAAATTAATCTGCCTACTGTTAGGTTCCACCGTGTTCTTGGAGAACTCAAACTATTAGGAAGTGGCTTGAAAGTGCCCTTTTTCTTCCTCTCATGATTGCTGAACACTGAGGTAGTCAGCAGGGTAGGATGCTGCGACATGTGACTCCCTTGGTGTGGCAGAAGGGTAAAGTGACCTTTATGTCTTTGACTCTGGGCTGCCACAGTGGATGAGGTGGCCTATACCCAGCCTGTGAAAGCTACAGTAGCAGCAGTGAGGATCTGGCAGAAGCAGGTGCATGAAGTCTTCTATGTGCTTTCCCTATGGGAGCTTCCACATTATCAGCCCACACTCAGAAGTGCTTACTGAGGTGTGTGAGCCTTTGCCCTCACCTTCACCCAGTACTGCTGAGGCCTGGGTAGTAAACATGCTATATAGTGATCTGCTTGCTCTTTGTCAAGAGTCGGTGATGAGCTACGTGTCTTTACCTCATTCTGCTGTTTGCATCCCATGTTTGTTCTGAGTTTCACATACATCTTTATTTATCGCCTGTGAAATGTTTCATGCCGAAATATGTGTGCCAAAGGCATTTGTAAGAAGTGTCTGCTCCTTCCCACTTCAGGAAAGTGGTAAAGTACTCAGGTAAGCACCAGATATGGTGATCCATCCTACTATGTTCTCCAGGGCAGCCAAAGAGCGGCAGTGGAGTACCCAGCATAAATGTCAGCCTTGCCACCCTGCTCTTGTTGATGGTGGAGTCAGGAGATGCTCCTATATGCAGGCACCATGAAGACTCTGCAGCAAGATCCTGAGAGTACTTGAAACCTAAGGGCTCCCAGATCTTTTTAAGTACTCCCATACCTTCCACCAGGCTAGGTGGATACAAGAAATTAAAAATTAATGTTGCATGCAGTATGTAGAATTGCAGCATTTTCCTCCACTATTTGTCGCAAGGGAAGTACCTCACCTTAATGACTTAAAATGCCAGGAAGACCATTGCTGTCCTCTGGTACAGAGCAGTTAACAGGAAGAGGAGCTGCAGTGATGAGTTTCTGTTGCCTCGTCCAGAAGCATCCCCAAGGGAATTCTCAAACTAATCTCCATTCTCTTGAAAAAAGAAACTGATTTCTTATACATAGCAAGGCATGGGGCTTTCTGAGTTTGAGTTCAGGAAAATCTTTTAGAGAAATAAAATCTTGATATAAACCCAGTGGAAAATACCCCATTCCTGTGCACTGCCTCACTGTTAGAAATGCATGCTTTACTTCTAGTCTGACTGCATCTATGATCAAATGACAGGCCATGGATCTGGCTTCTGTACTTCAGTTTTCCAGATTGCAAATCACCCCTTTATTATGTCTAGACATATGACATTTCTCTGAGGTCACTTACTTGAGAGCTTTTTTCTCATGACCTAAACACTTTCAGGTTTCTTCTTATACCCTCTCCATTTGTGGTGGCTTTGAATCTTGAGCACTGGCACTGCACAGTAGCAGTGTCTCTGTTAAGATACCATAGCTTCGTTATTCTCACTAGAGATTTTCCTATTTATAGGTACAGGGGTGCATTTTTTACCTTTTGGCAAGATTGTGGCTTTGAATACTTGCATGCAGCTGCTTATCCACCTCCTCTTTTTGGAGTCTCTACTTCCTAGGACAGTGACTGCATCATTCCTACAGCTGCTGAGACACTAACTTGTGCTCAGCTTAACTTCAAAGTGACTTTCCTCTAATTCTGCAGTATCTTCCCACTTGCAGTTCTGCATATGTTTGGGTGTTTACTAAACAGTAATCTGAATTGTTTATTTTACTTGCGTAAATAGGGAAATGGAGCATCAGCATCTTCAAAAGAGCTCCAGCAATATGAAAAGCAATTAAACAGTGTTTTGTTTCTACCTAACAGGATACATTTAAGATCCAAACCAAGAGAGCCTTTTTGGATGTTTACCTCGCTGATGGCAGCAATAATAGACTTGAGATCCAGACACTGGACACTGCAGAAAGAATATTAGAGGTAATGGGTTTCTAGAATTATGTTGAAACTTCCATTTCTGAGAAGTGGGGGGAAAAAAGAAGATAATTTCGGTCAGGAAGTTATAAAAGACCCTATTTGAAGACATTCAAAAAAATCTTTTGTGTTTTTTGGGGGGGTTTATTGGGGTGGGAGGCATTGCTCATTTTGTTATGAGCGGTTTTGGTTCTTGAACTTGTCTGTAATTTGCCTCATCTTAATGTTACACACCCTCTGCTTCTATGGCATTTGGTTGTCAAATTCAGATTTCCTTCATACATGATAGAAAAGATATACTATTTCATATAGGGGCACACTCTTAATTAACTCTTCCTTTTGGCTTGGCATAATGAAAGTGCTAAACATAGCACCATAGAATCATAGAACACTTAGGGTTGGAAAGGACCTTAAGAAATGATGGTCTAGTCTTGACTTATGTCCTGGCTGGCGCGCTGCTGTTAGAACTTGGTGTGCAACTGATATGTTGTGTTTTTCTGCATACTTCTCCTTTACTTGTTTTGTGTCACAGAATCATTTAGGTTGGAAAAGATCTAGTCCAACCGTTAACCCAGCACTGCCAAATCTACCACTAGACCATATCCCCCATGACATCTACACGTCTTTTTAAATACCTCTAGGGATGGTGAACTCCACCACTTCCCTGTGGAGCCTGTTCCAATGCTTGGTAACCCTCCCCTGATGTTTGCTGTGAAACTGTGGGACTTCCTGTTGGTGCAGTTCAAGTACTGTGGCTGTGGGATGTCCGTAACAGCTGTTGTAATACATACAGTAAACACTTGCTAGTTGCATTTTGAAACCAGGAGCAACCAAACGTTGTTTATACAACTGGTTGGCTTGCATCTGAAACTTTCAGATGGGACTCCCTTCATATGCCAGGAGAGGGGGAGCAGTGGTGACTCTGCATGTTTTGTGTATTTGCATGTGTGTGTGCACAAGCAAGGCTGAAGTCTCTGCCTTGGTTGCTTCAATTTCCTAATCTTTACAGCAATAACAAAGCATACACCTGCCAGATGGGAGCTCATTTTTTATGGGAATTTGAAATTTCCTCTCATCATGCAGGAAACTGTATGCTGTATTTCTGCTGTGCCTTTGCAGTCTGAGTTTGTGGAGGTAGTTCTCAGCTGGCCATAGGTACCAGCAAGCTGAACATGTGTTTGCTTTCCTCCATCAAGCTGGCATGGTCTGGCCATGTCAGATACACGCAGTATCTGTGCACAGTTACCATGAGTTGGATAACACAAGGTAACCCCTTGCTGGCTTTGTTCTGCCCTGGGGTTTGCATCACCTGAGGCAATGCTAGGACTGGTTCTTCCATGGGAAGGTGTCAGAGTTGGCCTTAGACCCTGCAACAGGAGACTTGTGGTGTGGGAAATGCTGAAGGCAAAAAGTGTTGGGGATTGCAGGAAGTTAGGAATTTTGATTTTGGGGGAGAGCAGTATAATAGATTGGAAGAAGTAAGGAGACATCTTTTAGATAAGAGACTTGCTTAGGGACCTTAAGTAAGGAAAGGATTTGCTAATATACTTTAAAAAATAGTAATAATTTGGGCTTGATTAACTTGTTAGCTTGCAGTGGATCCAGATAACTTCCAAGCCGGGCAGTGGTGTTGTATGTTGCTTTGTCTATTGCATTTATAGACACCTAATGTTTATGTGGTGCAGTAAAGAAACAATGGCATGTTAAATACCGCAGACACCATTTCTTCCTTAAGAAGACCTTAAGGTTGAGATGATAGAACTTCTAAGCACTATTTAACTCCTGTGGTTGTATATGTGCTGCTACACTGACTGTCTTTTTTGCAGTGCAGGTAGATTTTGCAATGGACATTCCCTAACATCCTGGTGCTCAGGCAGCATATACCAGCTTGTTTTTTGATCCGAGAAATAAAATAAGTCAAAATCCTACTGAATGAAAGATGTGTGTTTGACATTCCTGGGAAATGCCATCCAGTGTCCTTAGTATTTTGGTACAAAGGGGACTTCTTAGCACAGAGGCAGAAAGAATGGAAGATGGTGCTGCTAATACTCACTTTTATGTCTTTTATACTTTTTGAACTTCTGTAACTCTCTTCCCGTTATATTTGGTGTCTGAACTGAGTGTGAGGCAAGTGATTTTTATGCTCTGCTGCCCTCTCTGGTAACAGCCCTCATATTAACAAGTATAAGGAAAACTTCATGAATGTGTTCTTCAACTTTAACTTGGAACAGTTCTTCCCAACCTATATTGAGCTCAATGTCTACTTTTTTCCATGCACAAAAAAAAATGCCTGCTTTTTAAACCAGCTGATACAGCTGAAGAAAACCCTTCTGAACTGTGGAGATGATTGAATTTACAATGCTACCACATAGAAGTGGTTTGGGATGGTCACCCTTTGGAAGAAGACTGAAAACCTGTATTTCCACCTTATGCTCAAAGAAAGTCCAGCTTCTTTGACCACAGCATGACTCCTCCATCAGGTTGCACAATCTGCCACATGAGCTATGGCAGGAGTATTCTTGGGGGTGGAAAGTTTTCTTACAGCTGCCACACCACTTTCCTGAGAGATCTCGGGAGATTATGGTCACTGCAGGATTTAGGAATGCTCTGATGGCACTGTGCTCTTTTAGGTTACGGCTGCTTTGACTTATGCTTTGATTTTTCAGGACCTAAACCAGAACAAGACAATTGCCCCCATCTGATTTAGCAGTTTCTGTGCTCACCTCTGCCTGATTTTTCTGTCTCCATTAACCCATTCTGCAGCTGGTCCTGCAAATAAGTTCATCTTCTGTTGCTGCTGCTTCATATCCTCTGAGAGGGCAGAGCAAGCTAAAACAAATCCAGATGTCAAGCTGGGTAGAATTTTTCCTCTGTATGCAATAATGAAAGCTCAATGGACCTCAAGTCTGCTCTTGTCAGAAGCCCTCTTGCAGAATTGTAGAATCCTGCAAGTAAGACCAGTGCTTTCAATAAATAGGCAGGGGTCTTAGATATTTCCTAGAAAAACAGAGGACTCTATCAGCTCAGAAGATGCACACATCCTGTAAACATACATATTTGTAATTTTCCTGAGCAATGTTGTTAGCTCATAGCACACAGTGCTCACTGTACAACACGATGTGAGGATTTAGGAATAAAAGATTTGGAAGAACATGGCAGATGCCTTGTGGTAGAGGATACTTAAATGCATAGCAGAGCAGTAAACATTTTCTGGTTTGTTACATTTTTATGTTTTTTTGAAACTTAGAAACTCCTTTTTTAAGTTTGAAACTCCTCACAAACTCAAATGCTGCAATACAGGAGTGGTTATATTTGCTTTTAAACAGGCAATTAAATGGGACATAATGAAAAAAATGTTCAATACTTTCTAACATATTCCTGCTAATGGGTAGCTAAGTTCCTGATCTTTGTTTTTAAAGGTTACATTATTTGAGATAGGGGCTATCAAGAGAATTAATGAAGTATTTTAGCTTATTTTTCTTTCAAGATCATGACAATGGAGTGCTCTCTGGTAAGTTTTACATTGTGCTTAAACCAGCCCTCCCTTAGATGTTGTGTTGTCTGAAGTGACTGAACCTGGAGTCTGAACAGAGCTTGTATGAGCCTGCTCAGGCTGAAAGACCCACCCTGTCTGATAAACCCCCTCCATTCCTCTCTCCACGTAGCTTGGAAAGAGTGGTAGTGGGGAGCGAAGTATGGCAGTACATTGTGTGGTACAGGGGTGAGACCTTCACATACAAGTATCATGTTCCTTTTGGTTTACGCAACATGTAGCAACTTTTACCACATGGGAACTATTGGGTGTATCTTCTCGGTAGGTATTTAATCAGATGGCCATACCTACATGAAACAGTTCTTAATTTACAGATCACATGCTGAGTTTAACAATGGGACAGGAAACTCTTTTGTTATATTTCTAAACAATGTCTGTGGCTTACTTTCCTTTGTATTATGACATGTTTCCTTTCTTAACTGACAGAAATGTAAGTTTAACCACGAGGGCACTGAGCAAGCTATATCTCAGTTTTGTGAGTCTCCGTGGTCAGTGTGAAGGAGCTTTTCTGTCCTCATTGGTCTGTTGATGTCCTGTTTCCCCTGTGGGCAGCTGTGTGGATGAGGCTGGATCCAGACCTGGGATGGGATAGGCTCGGGTCACATCAGGGAAGTGAACACAGTGTTTGTTTTTTGACTGGAGAAAAGTTTGGCTTTGCAGCCTCTCTGTGTGGCCTTAACAAGTCATTTAGCCTTTTTTCTTCTCATTGGTATAAAGGTGTTAATGCTCTTCTGAACCTTTTCTAGATGAAGGTCCAGTAGTAAAATCAGGCTTACTCAGTGGCATAGGAACTTTATTCTTGTGTCTATTTGATATGTTGTTCCCCTGCCCCTTTCTCTCTGTCTGTGAAAGGTATCTCTGAGTATACAGAATCACTGGCTATTACTGTGTCTCATGTCTCTGGATATAACACATTTATATACTCTTCTGTGGTTGCAGATGGAATTATTTTTTCCTTGCACTGAGATATAATCAGATACACAGCATAAGATAAAAGTCTTTCAGTTAATTAAATTTCAATGCATCTTCAATATTCCTTTCAAATACATCAGGTCCAAATGTAACCCACAGTCCACTGCCAAAAAATGTTTGATGCTTATATGCTTAAAATGACATGTTTAGGTGTTCTGCTGAATTGTGGTATTAGCTTAGAAATAATTGGTTACAGGTTTGGGCCTTCAGACCTTTTTAAGAGTGAGCAGGAAAGTAGTGACTTCTGAAGAGTGACATGCTTTTCTTGCTGTACGTTAGTTATACTGCTTGTCTGGTGTTCTGGTGTTCAAGAAAAACACCAGTCCTGGGAGCTTGCATCAACATCTTTTCAATGCAGAAACATCTATCCTGCTTAGCTGTGTTCTGAGAAAAGGATATTCTGTAAGACCATAGTCTAAGGGAGCAGAGATATTCTGTAAGTAATAGAGCTATGTAAGTTTACACTCGAAGTGAGGAAGATAACTAACCTCTCTCCATGCTTTACCCAGAATTTAATTTTGTCAAGTTTCCTGCTTCTCCAAAAGCACACTGGTAACCAGTACTAACTGATAAATGAAAGCAGCGGGGCTGTTTCACTGACTGTCTCTGTTTTTTCTTCTTTTCCCAGTGATGAAAAAAGTGGCAGAATTTGAACTTCCTTATGTGAGTCTTCAGAGCATGAAGGAGTTGTACTGTAAGCTTGGGATCAGAAAATGGTGAGCAACAAGCTTAAGAGAAACTACCAAGATGCATGAATGGAGGAACAAATCCCTTGAATAACTTGGCTACAAAGTCTTTAAGCCTCAGCAACTTACCTATTTTTCTCTGAGGCCAATTTGTTACTGAAATTGGCTGGCCCTGCAGGTTTTATATTTTATCACTGAAAGTGTCCTTTTCTGCAACTAGTTATTTATTCCCTCTATTCTTTCAGAACCTAGAGAGGTACTTTGTGGCTGCTTTCCTCCTAACTTTTATACCTGCATAATGCAGTGATCACAAATTGGAATATACTTGTAAACTATATAGAAAAGAACTTTAAGTTCTGAGTTGCAAGCTGCAACTCTGGGCAGAGAGAGGTTATTTTATATCAGAAGTGCTCATTTCTATACGCTAATACAAAAGATACCTGAGGCCATAGCTTGAACATTTCTTTTGGTAAGTGGCCTGGCTTAAGCAGCAGTGCACTCTTCCCCTTTCATTTGCTCAGACCTTGGGCTCCTCCTCAGTTATGCTGGTAGAACTGTGTGGCAGACATGGTGAGCTGGAGTGGAGAGCTAGCCTGGCCTAAAAACAAGTTGCTGGCTGTAAAATTTATTTGGTTTTGCCGACCTATTTTTGGCCCTGGTCAGTTCCCCAGTCTTGTTTGCTGTGCAGCAAGCAGTTATGCTGACTGGTGGGTGAGGATAAACCCCGGGGACAGGGAATCTGGTGCCAAAGTCTTGCTTGTCAAATAGTGCCCTGGGGGTGCAGTTAGGCAGTATAGCTGAGCCAGGCTAATGGCTGTCAACTGTGACTGTGGCATGGTCTGCTCCCTACAATGAAGAAGAAAAAAAAAGGTTTTTGCATGCTTAGTGAGTTGTATTGGCTGCATCAAATGAGTGCTAGAGCAACAACCATGATTGGGAACAGAAGAGGAAGAACAGACCATATCTTTTGGTGATAGCAAACATCAAACAACAGAAACTTGTTTGATGCTTGTAACTTGTCTGGTTTAGATCTACTGGGCTAGAGCTTGACCTCTGCAAAGCTTTCTCTGTTTCTTTATATCTGCCCTTACAAACTGCAAAACCTAGCAGCCTAATAAAAGAACTGTGTGGTTCTAAGGCATGACAAAGTGACTGTAGGAGGAGATACTTCTCTCATGCAGCTGCAAATCACAGAGGTAGGAAATGGCAGCTCTGGGGTGGTTTGTGTGCTGCAGGAAGTGTATTACCTGCTCAATGTAATGCAGCTGGCCTGCTGTATTCATTCTGTCATGTAGACTTACCTAAGCTGTCTTCCAGAAGACAGCTCAAGCTACTAACTGTTGCAGCATGGCACTTGGATAACTGAGTATTTAACTTGCTTTGTTGCTGTACTACAGCAATTCTACAGTAGCTGGTATTGCAGCTGGCTGGTGGACGGTCTTGTATGTCAGCACTGCAGCATGGCACTGGATGCTCTGAGAGTCTTACCAACTTTTATGTAGACAAACCTTGAGCTGCTTGAGCAAAGGAAGAGGGAAGTTTTAGTTCTAAACTGCAGCTGTTATGTTTGGTACCACCAAAATCAAGGTGGAGAGACTGGATCACCAGACTTCAGTTTATTTCCATTCTGCTACAGTGTATAAAGAATAAGCATAGTACACACTTCAGAGGCATAACTGGTTTTTGTTTTGTTAATCTGGTAAGTAATGGGATCTTTCCAGGTTGTGCTCCCATCATATTTATCTGAAAAATCACAATGCCATGCTTAGAAGCATATCTACATATTTTATTACTTTTCTTTTTTCCCGTTTGCTTGGAAAAGGTATATGGATTCTTCTCTTGACACACTGCTGATGGATTGTACAGCTTCACTGAATTTGCTATATATGCAGGTAAAGCTGAAAGGTGTTTGTAATTTTGAAAGCTATCTATCTTTCCAATATTAATATTTCTTGAAATGTTTGTAAATGGTTCCTGTTTAGCACTGCTTTGTTGTGCTTTTCTAAGTGCTGGGTGTAGCTGTGGTTGATCATATTCCTTTTCCCCTCCAAAATCATGTGCTAGAGATTCTAACTCATCTATGTTTTGTGCATGGGAAAAGTATTGAATAAAAAAAGACACATTTAGGATATTTAGGTATTTGTCTCCTCTGTTTTCAAGTGTATACGGATGTATCTGTATCTGTAATATGTAGGCACTCTGCTGTGCTGTGAGAGCATTTGATTTCTGAACTGTAGGTGTGTTGAACTGTACTAGCTTTGGAAACTGTTAATTCAGGAGGAAAGAATAGTGTGGAGTGAACTTGACCTAAAATCAAAGGCCTTGTTTAAAAAAAGCCCTCTGTGTGTGTTTCTAAATGTTTGTGCGCAAAAGGAAATACGTTTTTGTTGACTTCTTTGGCTATTTTAAAAAACTCTCTTAAGGCAATCCAGGAAGTTGAGAGGAATTGGGTTAAACCAACAGAAGAGCAGATGCAGGAACTTGGATTCCTACAAAAAAAAAAGGCAAACAAAGTAAAGGTAAAATGTTATCCTAAAAATAACATAAACAGATGAAAGGGGTGGGTTTTGAAGCAATGATGTGACTTTAAAAATAGAGCGCGGTTTTGTGGAGTGGTTTGAGCTAGAGAGCCAGGTCTCCCATATCCTGGTCAGATACTGAGCCACCAATAGGAAAGGAGGTTACCATCCCTGCTAGCATTTTAAAATAACTGAACAGAATTCCTTGGATCATGAAGGTTAGCAGGAAGTTTTTGACTGTGAATGCTATTTTTTATTTGCTGAACTCAGGTGCAAAGTTTTGTCATACAGATTAGGACATCAGATGGAAATTCAGAGTGCTGGGACTACTGTTCTCATAGTTCTTACTGGTTAGTTTTTTGTCTTCCTATCATCATATCTCATAAGCATCCAAAAGACTCAACTCATTGTATTCAATGTGTGTGTGTGTAGAAATGAAGTTTCCAAGTCTGGACCGTGAGTACTATTCTCTGAATCAAGCACCGACATACTGTGGTGAATCTATGTCCTCCCAGGAGAAAGTGTTAGGACTCTGAAAGATTTGTCTTTATAAGTCACTAGATTTCACTTGTCTTTACAGAAAATCATTTCAGTTCTGTCTTTTTGGTGCAGTTCCTGGAGCTGATTTGAGAAATGCAGTTCTATGGATGCGTAGGGATTGATCCTTGCATTTGTGACTATCCAGAAGAAGGCTGTTCAGCTGACATCGTTGTCGGCAATAATGAGATTCACTGCTGCATAAAACTTCCTACTAACCAGACCAAAGAGGTCAGCTTTAAAATCAACAGGTTAAGAAGCTGGCAGGTTACTTTTCTTGTAAGTACTTCACCGATTCTGTATCTGAATTCATTTTTTCTTCATAAAACTAAGGTAGACAGGGAAGGGCAGATCTGGGGAGAAGGGGTGGTCTGTTTTAAATCCCTTTCACTTGCCCATATTCCCCTCCAAACCTGTTCTGAAACATACTCCCTTAGCAGCCTTTATAGCAGTAACCATCTAAGCTTACTCTGCTATATTTCTCCCTTCTGTGGTATTCCATGTTATACTGTATCTGCCACTTTGCTTTCCTGTTGAAGTTAGAGTTGTCAAGAGAGTTTTGCATGGGAGCAAAACTGCTTTAGCCATCTTTAGACTTCTAAAGACCCCATTGTCCTACCTCCCACTTGCACCCTGCTTTATTTATATGCTATATAAAATGAACCTAATTGATTAATTCTGATTTAAGGCTGAACACCTTGATGTTGCTTTTAGTAGTTTCTTCTGTCCATTGGATGGTTTTGGTTTTGTTTTACAGAGTGCTACAAAGGATGGTGAAGAAGACACTCTGGAGGTTAGATTTGAGTACAATGACTCGGGCACATGGCAGTGGATAATTTTGTACACAAAACAGGTCAGTTCCCAGTCCTTTTAGGGTAGGATCAGATTAAAATGTATCATCTTCAGCCATAAGGCATCTTCAGAAGTGGCTGATCTATCTCTACCAGAGAGCAGCAGTGATGCTTTCAAGCAGGTTAGCCTGGTGACAGAGTTATGTGGGAGAAAGCGTTTGAGTTCCTAGTGTAAGAGGAGGAGAATTTTTGTTTTCCATTGAAGAGAAATGTCTAGCAATCAGCAGCAAGCCTGGGATGAAGTGCGGACAGGAGCCATTTATATACTGGTCTCAGTAAGTATCCAAAATCATTAATTGGTCAGACCTACCTAAGGTCAAGGGCTCCCATTTTACACAAAAATCTTATTGTTCAAGTATAAATATGCCATGTTAACACAGGTTAATGGAGGGTGTGAATATATGGCATTGTAAGTATATTTTATTTTACATATAAATAATTCTTAAATAAGATTTTATAGGGTGCCAGTCCTCCTACTTTTCAGGCAGCTCTTTAAAGATATCCAGGAATTCAAGTCATCCATCTGTGGTTATGCTGCCTAGCAAATAATCCAGACTCTGCGATATCAAAGACAGCACCAGTCTCAGTTTAGGTACAGAGCTTCTATAAAAAGTGCATAGCCTGCTATTCAAGTAAACTGCTTCTCTTTCTTGCTTCTGAGACCAACCCAGCAGCAGAAAGGATTTTTCAAGTAAAGCCAAAATGCTTAATTTATCACACATGACTTCTTAATTCCAGGGTGATGATGTAGTTCACACAGCTATTTAGTAAGTGTTATTTTCCTTCCACACTTAGGTTTTATGAGAGCATGAGCCATAAGCAGTAAGCTTTCTAATTTCTTTGCTGCTGGAGAGAAAAAACAACCCCAAACCAACTTAATTCAGTATAAATTCTCTGTGAAATCCATTAGGGTTGTGCTTGATGCCCTGACATGTTGATTAGCAACCCTGTGTCCCATTTTGCTCAGAAGTGTGAGGAAGAGCTAAAGGCCAGAAATATGCTTCTATGTGGAAGAAAGAAGGGTTTGATGCAAGAGCCCACTGCAGAAAATGGCATGACTGGATGATTTGGAGCTTAAACAGAGATGGTTCCCCCCTTCATCACTGATGTTGTAGAATGTTTTGTCTTCAATTCATCTTTTGGTGCTTGATACCCTACCTGAGATGCTGCTTTTTGGAGAGTAAACAGTGAGGTGCAATTCAGAGTGAAATTCAGAACTTAACTTGGGCTGCAGTATCCCAACGAGTTGTACAGGCTTATCAGACAGCCTAAGGAGCTAAGAACACCACCACTCCTCTCTGAGGTGCCTTTGTTAGGTACCCAATATGTTGGATGAGTGCATACTGCTCTGTTCGTATTAGGTATGCAAGATGTGAGTCTGAGATGGTCTACAAACAGCTGCAGCCTTCTCACGTAACCACCAGGCCTTTGATTTTTGACAGTGCCGAGTGCCTGTGAACTCCAGCTTGCTTCATTTGTTGAAGTGGTCTTGATGCTTTTGATTAACCTTACTTAGTCCTTGGTTTAATTTAGCAGCCTTTAAGGTAGGAGCCACAAACAACTAGAGAGAATAACTTGCCTTACAAAGCCAGTCATAAAAATTCTTATTCTCGAGTCTGAGCATTGCTGTGAGGGTTAGTCATGCTGAGGCTGGGCTTTAAGCAACTGCAGCAAATCTGGTGCACTGTGAGGATGCTAAGCACAGAGTAAAATTAACTGACTCAGGGAAGTATTGGGGACTGCAGTTTTCTGGTGGAGGACAAATGGAAGAGTTGAGTACATCTTTTAATAGAAGAAATCAGAATGTTCTGTGGTTTATCCGTTTATCCTCTTTAGGCCTTTTTGCTCAGTAGCTGCTTGAAGAAAATGGTATCAGAGCAGATGATAAAGGCAGCCAAAGAAAGCCAAGAAACGGTGAGCATGTGTGTTTGTTGGTGTCAGAATTTGTATTTAAAAGAAATAAGCCTGCTACTCTAACATTCTTTCAAATGTGCTGAGAGAAGTCCCAGAGAAAAAGGATCTTACATGTTCCAACATTTCAGTAGAGAATGAATTGACTAAAAAGTACATCTTTGGTCAGTTTTACAGAAATAAACCACCTTTAACATTTAAAATACTATCATCAGAGATTTAATAATCTGTTTCGCCTTCCCTCCTTGACTTAAATTTTTGCTGTGTATGATAAAGGATATCTGTGGCATAATTTTCATATGTTCTGCACTACCCTGTTGTATCCATTTCTGGCTTCTGCATTTTTCCCCCACTTCACTTGCTTGCTCCATCTGCTGCAATGTTAGACCAATTTGAGATCTGTGACATTCACACTGAGAAACATTTTGGGTTTAAATAGAAGTGTTAATTAAATGAAATTCAGGTTTGTAGCTAAAATACTTCTGCTATCTTTTGTGTAGCCTTTAAGGATGAAAATGTTTAGATACTTGTTATTTGAAGAAATAATTTCCAGCATTAATAATGGCTTTGTTTAACCTTGTGCTATCTAAAGATTTTGAATGTCTGCTAACTGAAAACTTCTGAAGAGAAAAAAGGGAAGGAACATGTGTGATCTTCTAGACCCATGCTGATTACAGTGAGCAATGAGGCAGTGAACAGCGTGTTATTTCATAGTTTTAAACTGTAAATGATTCAGAAGAAAAGACCAATTTTAATTTTGGAATAGATTTGACCTCTCCCAGTTTATTTGTAGTGGAAGTACAGTAAACATTTAATTATGAAGATGACCATTCATTACTTTAATATTCAGCTGTTGCTAGCATTGCTTGGACTTGATTAGCTTGGACTAAAACAGAATTACGAGAAAGTTAACTATGCTAGTTCATTTCCTACACTTTCTGCTGGGTTTAACTGAATGCTGCTTTGCTCAGTGTAATTTATTACAGTAGTTGGGGGAGCATTCAATCTTATTGTAAACTTAAATTTTTCAATCTGTTTAGGAGATGAAGATGCCTGAATGCATGATTAAATAGTAAGAAATCCAGCATCCAACAAAAGCAGGTTAGTGAGTGAGAAATTGTCTCCAAGATGTAAATACTGCGTGTAGTGCTTGCTAGTGCTGTTTAGCCCAACCTCTGTTTTTCTGGTTAGGGAGACTCCTAATAAATTTAATATGAACTTCTTCAGGCAGCAAAAGAAGCTAAGCTTGAACTTATGGAGAAAGAAGAGGGCAAGAAACATGCCTGAATGAAAAAATTTTGGTTTGGGTTTAATGACAACTTGCTTCATTTTATTGCTGTTTGAAGGTGTTTCTGAATGAGACACTTGAGGTTAAAGAGAGTATATACAGTATATATGCAACCCCTGATGTAGTTGATGTACTTGGATTCCACACTGGGATTGTTTATGCATGTGGATTGATCTTGATTTTCCTACGAAATCTGACTGCTGCACTGGATTGTCTATTCAAACAATAATTTATCAGCTGTTATGCTGATCTGTTATTATCACTGTACTCCTACAAAGAGGGTAGATTAAATATTAGGAAGAAGTTTTTAAGTGTAAGGATGGTGAGGCATGGGAACAGGCTGTCCAGAGAAGCTGATGATGCCCCATCCCTGGCAGTGTTCAATACCAGGTTGGATGAGGTTTGGAGCAACCTGATCTAGTGGAAGGTGTCCCTGCCTGTGGCAGAGGGGCTGGAATTAGATGATCTTTAAGGTCCCTTCCAACCCAAAGCATTCTACAATACGATTCTATGATGTGTTACCACATTTGGAACTGCCATTCAATCTGCACCACACGTAGTACACTGCAATACGCCTTAAGAGCAGAAACAACTGTTCTTTTGTCCTATTCCAGCAGGGAAAATAAAATCTGTTCTCTCAAGTATCTCTTAGAGAGATCAATCACTGCTCCTTAACAGTATCATGTCAGACTTCCTAGCTTAATTTTGTATTTGCCTATAATTACTGAAATACATATACTCTTTAACTATTGTTTCACTGCAGGTAGTTCATTTGGGTTTTATATCAAGGAAAAGATTTTTGGTTAGGCCAAATGAAGATGACTGTGTATTTGAGAAAATAGGAGAAGAGGACCTGTAATAATTTATTTTGGATTTTTTCTTTCAAAATTAATTGTCTGGGAATAATAAAGCTGTAGTTGAAACTTTGAACTCTAAGGGCAAAAAAAATTTCCGCAATCTTCAGTGTAATTCCTTGCCTTTGCAGAGTCCTTTGTAGTATTTACAACTCTACTGAACCAGTTTGAAAAGGTACTGAGAACTTGGAGATGTCTTACATGGATACTTTTTTGGCTTTTTTCCCCCCATACTGAAAATGTTGGAGCAGAAAGGGGAGGGCTAATTAGAAATGGTGCTATTAGAGAAGGAAAAAATATTTACCTATCAGTTATGTTTCTTTGAGTATCGGGGTTAGGGTGATGGCTGAGCAGGCTGTTGCCACCTAGACATTTGTCTGGAAAAGGCATTCCTAATGAGTGGAAAAGGATTTCCTACAATCATCCCTCTTATCGGGGCCAGTCGTTCCTTTCTGGAATGTGGTGCTGATGTGATGCCCTTAGTGACCTGTTGAGTCAGTGCTGATTCAGAAGCTGCTATGCTTTGGAGAATTGAAGTTAACCTATGTCACTACATCAGAAGTTGTGCTGGTTCACACTGATGACACTGAGGAAAGTAAGTACCCGAGGTAGCTGGATAAAGGTAGGCATGCCATTAGCCACATGCCTAACTTGGCTACTACTGCAAGGAGACTCAAGAGCCTAAACCGTGATACTCTCCATACCAGAAGGATCTGGGGTTCTTCTTAGTGTTCTGCCTTTGAAAGGCAGGATCAGCTGTGAGAAAAGGGGAAGGAAGTAAGTGAAAATCATAAGAATTAAAAAAGACCCCAACAAACACCAAAGCCCCACTAATGTATTTTGGGGGAAGTCAAATACCTTCGGCCCTTTTGTATACTTATACTCACAGCACCTTGATGCTGGACACTCTCCAAGGGCAGAGGAGCTATACCCTTGCCTGCGTTTTCAGCTATGCAGTAGCACACGCAGCGGTATAAAAGACACAGTTTCCCCCAAGGGGTAGTTAAAACAACTTCGTGACGTTTCCTTTAACAAAAACAGTCAACTACTCCATTTTTGTTAATTTTGTTCTTCTATCCCCCAACCCCTCGGTTCGTTCCATTCGGGCTGTTGCCCCTCTCCCGTCATTTTCTGTCTCTCGCTCTTCCTTTCCTACTCTGCCAAGGACGTCCCAGGGGAGGGGTCGAGGGTCCCGTTGCAGCCCTCGCTCCCGCTGCAGGGTTTATTTCCCGATGCAGCCGGGTAAGCGACTCAGAGCACAGCAGCAGCTGTAACCGCACCCTCCTCTCGGGGCCGGAGAAGGCGGCGCCTCCCCACCGCGGCTCCGGGGCGGTGGCAGCGCTGTGAGCCGCCGTGTGTCCGCTCCTCTCCGAGCCGCGCGTAGCGGGAGCTTGGAGCGACCTCCGCCCAGCAGGGGGCGCGCGCGGTCTCCACCGCGCTTCTCCTTCCCTGTTGGCTCGGCTGACCCGCGCCGAGCCGCCGCCGAGGGGTAGGTACGGCGGGGGATCCGTCTGCCGGCCCGCGGGGACGGGCGGCCTGCGGGGAGCGCCGCGGTGGGCCGGTCTGTCCGGGAGCGGAGGGGTGGGGTGGGGTGGGCGCCGTGCCCGGGCCTTGCCGAGCACTGCGCGCCGCGGAGTGGGGGTAAAGAGCAGCGGCACCGGCCGCCCCGAGGCGGCAGCGCTGTGGCCGGAGCGGCGGCGGGGAGCGGGCCGCATCCCTGCTCCAGGCCGCATCCCTGCCCCAGGCCGCCGGTGAGGGCGGCGGCGGCTCGGCCGGGGGAGCGCGGGGAGGGCCCGGCCGTGACAAGCACGGCGAGCGGCGGCAGGAGCGACACTGGGCCGAGACCTGCTGGGGAGCGGTGTCGGTGCCGCGCTGGTGGGTTTTGGGAACGGCGAGCGCTGCGGGAGCTGCGGCCGCGGGAGGGGGACGGCGGCAGGACAGGGGCTGCGTCCTGACAGGGCTTTAGTGAGCGTGCAGCGCCTGCGGCCTGTTTGAGCGTATTGCTGGGGGGTAACAGGCGATAAAAGAGACTAAAAGGCAGTGTGTGTTTTTGCTTTTCAACCTGTCCTCAAAGCTGTCTTTGATAAAGTAATTGCTGTCTTTAAGGGAAATGGAGTAGTTACTTTTTTTCCTTAGACAACACTAAAGTTTTTGATCAGCTGCTGCAAAGGGACTTAGTATTGTGCTGAAAAAATAAGGATTATACCTGAGTTGTAAAGAGGATGGGGAAATAACTTGAGACAAACTGGTGAGCAGTATTGAAAAGAAACTCCATCAAGTCTGAGAATAAAAGATTATAAAATTAGTTCTTTGAAGATCTATCTTGAGACCAATCGTATGAAAATTTAAATAAAGATCATAATGTAGCAATTAAAACTTCAGTGGTTTAATTTGGTAGTGATGAAGGGTTGGGAGGCATTGGCAATACAGAAGAGGGTTACAGTACTAGACAAAGAGAATTTAGTGATCCTGAGGGCTGGAGTTTGAAATAAGAACAATAACAATTTAAAGAGCATGGGCTTGCATGGGAAGCACACAGTTTATAGATGAAGTTCTTACCCTTTGAAAGCAACACAAACCCAAAATATGTTTTAGGTAGTCACAGGGTGTACGTATAAGCACATGGAATATTTCAGGAGGCATTGCTTTATACGTATACAATGATACATGATCCCTGATCCATTCAGCTTTCTGTAGTACAGATGACAGACAGGCTCATAGGCCTATCTTTGAGTGCATGGGCCTTGTCCAGCAAATTTCAGTCGTGGCGTTTACTGAGATTCCGCTGTCACCTAAATCAAGACGACAGAGGGCACCACTTTGCTGCTCCAACTTGGTGAACCCACATCTGGGGAAGTGCGTGTGTTTCTGATCTCTGCATCTGAAGGATACAGCAGGTTATAGAAGGACAACTGAAAGGGCCAAAGGACTGGAAAGCCAGGATTGCTCACATTAGAGAGGAGACGGCTGGGGTATGACCAAGACTTACGAAATGAAGGCAGTGGATAAAACAAAAGTTATTTCATCCAGTCTTGCAGCACTGGGATGGGGGTTGCTTGCTGGGGCGGCTGGCAGGGCAGTTTAAGATGGCTATAGGCAAGGACTTCAGTGGGTGTGATGGGGAGTTGTGGAGACAGTGTGGGCAGGTTCAGCAAGGGATTAGAAAAGCTGACAGGAAGTCTGTTGAGGGGCTGCTAAAAGGACGAGTGGGAGGTGGCTGCTGGGGTGTGTTTGGGGAATGGGCTGCAGATTGCAGCCAGGCTCATGTGCTCTCCCAAAGACGGATCTCTGATTGCTGAAAGCAGAGTGCTAGGCAAGCTTGATCAGTCTCATCCAGGACAGCAGTTCCTGTGAGCTTGTGATCAGTCTTTTCAGTGGGAGAATTTTTGTTCTGCAGGGTTTAGTTCTGGCTTCTGAACTGTTAGCATTTCCATGAACAGCCTAGAAAAGGCAGTGAGCAACAAGGTGCTAGTGTTGGCTGATAACGGGTAGCAAAGATAAGATTTGCTATGAAGAGCTGCAGAAGGACCCTGTAAGTCTGAGTAATTGATTACTAAATGTAATGGCACATGAATTTAGTATAGGGAGAGTGATTCAGATAGCATAAAAAGAATCCTAACTTCCCATATGAAATACTGGTCTCACAGTAATGAGCAGTATTTTGTAGTTACATTGTATGGTTCCATGAAAATGTAACCACAATAATCAGCAGCAGTCAAAAAGGCAGATCAGATAGTGAGTATTATTGGGAAACACATAAACAACAAACCAGAGAATCTTGTTGTGCCACTGTGTTAATCCATGGTTAACCTCAAACGCCCTGTGTGGTTCCCCCACTCCATCTTCCAGCTCAGAAAGCATATAGTAAAAAATAGCGAGATTAGGAGAAGCAAAGCAAGAATGGTCAAAGACACAGACCCCCTTCCATATAGAGAATGGCCAAGAAAGCTGAAACTGTAAAATTCATCCTGATTTCTGAGGAGGATATGATGAGACCTGTAGAATCACGAGTTGCAGGGAAAGAACAAGCAGGGGTCAACTGCCCATTTTTCCAGCAGGAGATCTGGTCCACAAGTGAAGCTAATGAGGCTTTGATTCAGCAAGATCAAAAGATGTAGTTCTTCACAGAGAATTGAGTTGGAGAACTTACCAGAGTATGTTGTGGATATTATATGTGTTGAAGAGGAGAGTGGGGAGGTTCACAGGGTGGGCACTGAGGGGTGCTAAATATACAGGAACCCCATTCAGATGAGAAAGGATTTGAATGGAAAATGCAAACACTTGCCCTATTCTTTTTCTTTTTTTTTTTTCCCCTGGTCTTTGCTTTTAGCCACCATTTGAAAAATAATGCTAGGCTTAAATGGACCTTTGCTGTGATCTCCTGTAGCTGCTTTTACGTGAGCTTCTTATTTACGGGAGTGACAGTCAACATGGACTTTCTTCTGTGTGGGTTTTTTCCACCCTTTCTCAAATAGGACTGAGTACCACCTGCCAAACCTCTTTAAAGAAACGTGGCTATTGCTGTTCAGTGTCTGGGCAGCAGCTTTCGTGTTGAGTATAGTCTTTTTCACGTAAGTTACTAGCATTTACAAAGTTATTTGAAGGTGGAAGTTTTCCCTGTACAGGTGATGTTTTCTGTTTGTAGGCTCAGCAGGATCCTTTGATGAAATTGGTAAACATTAGTTGAGCTGCTTCATTCTCAGGTGCCATAGTTACAATTCCAAATCTATTTCACATCTTTCCAGTAATTTTCCATTATATTTCTAGTCAATTCCAGCCTTTGTGCACATCAGGAGCTTAAGGATGGCCTCCCTGATTCTCCTTGGACATGCCAGTTGTCCCTGGAACCTGTAGACTGCTGATTTACCCCCTTCAGTTCATTAAGACATAGTGTTGGCAGACAGTACTACTACAGGTTTGCCTACATGGAAAAATATTTTGAGCCTAAGCATGGTAAAGTAACTGTTTATGAAAAATATCAATATATATTAATTAGAAATATGACCTTGATAGTGTTACCATATCATCTTACTTATCATGTCATGTAACGTGAACCAACATGATCCAATTAAATATTTAAAGTCATGCTGTATTGATAGAGATTTAGAATATTTGCAAGTAGTAATTAACTATTTGGGTTTGATAAACTGGTTTAATGATTAATGTGAAATAACAAACTAATGAACAAGCAGAGTAATATTTTAAAGGTAAAGACAAAGATACAGTTCTATATAAATGACTTATAAATTTAGGCAACATCTGCTTTCTAAAATGACCTGCTTTTGTTCATGAGCTGTTGGATTTAGTGTTGCATATGTTACTAAGGTCATGTCATGAAGGTTATGTATGACTAAGATGACATAAGGTATTATATATATTATAAGAAATAAAGTGAGAAAATATGGACTGTACAGTAATAAGTGGTTTAGTGACAGGTTCTTGGCTGTTAGTTTACTTTATTGCTGGAATAAAGCTAAGCTCTGACTTCTGCTGATTCCTGCTGGACACTGAAAGTTTTTCCCATTTTAGTAAACTTGTCATCTCAGAGTTACTGTTTGTCTAGGAAGGGTCTGAGATTTTGGGAGGTGTTTTGGGTTTAGTTTTCATGGTTTTTTTTAAAGAAACTGGCATAAATGCATACGTTTTTAAAGGAAATACCTTTGTCTTCAGAGCTCAAGCCACATAACCACAGTCCTCATTTCACAAATACAGCAGCAGAGCTTAAAGGAGGTTGCTCTTTGTACCACAGGGGAATAGCAGTTTGGATTCCAGAAGTCTTTTTCATCAGGCTTTATAAAATCTTCTTTCAGGCCTCCCACCGCTTCCTTCTCAGGAAAACACAACAGTGCGGGGGGTGTGTGAGTGGGTTTCGGGCCGCGGTTAGCTCTCACCCCGCGTGGCGGCAGTGTTCCCCTGCCTGCATCCCTCGCTGCTCCTCGCTGGCCGCTGCCTTCTCTTGCCGAGGGCTGCTTCGAGCTCTGCAGCAAGTTTAAATGCAGACACTTCATTAGGAGTGGGACGAATTCTCTCTGGTCTGTTAAAACAAACAGATAAACCAACCGCCAAACAATATGCAGTGACCTTTGATGATTTCTTGATTAGCGTATACTAGCACCCTCCCTGTTCCCAGCAGAGACAAAGAAGGAATTTGAATAAAGGTCTGCGAAGAGGTTGATAAATATGATCAATGTAAGTGATTCGGTAACTTCCTATAAAAGCAGATGTGTGCAAACTGACCACAGTGATCAGGGAAGTACTGCAGTTATGTACTGACTTATCTGAGCTAGTTGTGGGGTATTGAATTTACAGCTGATTTGAAGAAAACTATAAATTGCCTTTCTTCCTCAATAGTTCCTTTGTGGAAGATGAAAAATGAGCAAGGTTCAAAAATGCCTAAATGTATATTTGATAGAAGTTAACTGCACTGAAACGTGATGCAATTGATTTGCCATTTAAATGTAGTAAGGATAAAATGTTTGTGAATCTGCTTGTCAATAAAGGTGCTTTAAAAGAATGATCTCTTTCCTGTTGTTCCCTTGGTCTGTATACATAAATACACAATGCATGTACTATATTATCTGGGGAAGTATTCTGCAACCCTGGAATGGTATTTGAGATCTTGTTCATTTTTTATCTTGTAATGTTGGCATACTCTACATTGATGAGCAAAGCTTCCTGTTTCTCAATGCCACTGTCTGCTGATCCATAGACGAGCAGCAATAGTTATTCTGATTTTTTTCGTAAAGCGCTTTGTAGCCTGTACATGCAAAGCACTAGGTATGTGCAGTACACCAGAGTTTCTGCTCACAGGATGGTCCTGACATCAGGAGAGTATACCTGTATGGCTCATGTCTGCAGAAGGGAATGACTGAAAACAAATGGTATAAATAATGTTCTTGTATTGCCACCCATGTGTCTGGCTAGGGATGAGAAGAGAGAGGTAGGTCTTATGAACCTGCTGTTACATTGAATCCGGGAACTGTTGGAAAAATAACTAAAATGCTGCAAAATATAGCTCTGTGTAGCTGACAGACATTGTGCTGTACTGAATCTGAGATGATGCTTTTAGCAGCAAATCCTTATTAGTGAAGCAGTAAAACTCTGTTCCTGTTGAATTCATAAGATACAGGTTTTTAATGGAAGATACAGAGCTCTCAGTGAAGCTTCATGTAGATAAAGGGGCTCTTTCCTAAACAGAAATTATAACTGATCATATGATACTTTGCTCAACATAACATTGACTCAGTTAAATGACTTCTCAGTGACTTGCACATAAATACATGTATGCATGAAAATGTGTGCAAGGAATTTCTCCCTCAGCCTACCTAGAAAGAAGAGCATAATATTGTTGGGTTTATATTTCAGCAATTGGTCGATGTTCAGAGGAAGCACAAGGTAATGTGGTGGGGTTTGTTTGTTTGTTTTAAATGATTAAGTTAAGCCTACTTAAAAAATTAATCTTGTATATGCAAATAGAGCTTATGTTCACATAGTGGTCCCATTTGACCAGGAAACATTGTCTTCAGAGATCATGAGCTTTCAGTTTAAGCAAAGGACTAGAATGTTTTTCATTCATTTAAAGACTGAAGAGGAAGAGCTTCGCAAGCCACTGCCACTGAAGTACTCTCAAAATGCACTCTTTCTTGACTTTTAGTTTCCATTTCTTGGAGGAGGCAGTTTCTTTTGTAGTCTTACTGATGCGCCAGTTCTAGATGTTGAAGTGTGTTGAGGAAGTGTCAAGTACTGAGCAATCTGGTATTGTTCCCTTGTCCTGATGTATTGTTTTAAAACAGGGACAATTCAGTTTGTCTGAATGTTCCTGGAAACATCGAAGTTTTGCAGAACTGGATATCCCATGTAGCAGTGACTGGCTCATAAATTACAGCTTGTCAAGTTCATTCACATTTTTGCAGTGGAGAGATGGGTCCCATTAGTGATTCTGTCTCACAATCTAGCTGTTCTCTCCTTTTTCCAGAGCTATTTGGTAACTTAAAATGAGAAGGCAGAGGCAACAGCATACATTTACTGCAAAATAAAACTGTCCATGGTTAGCGCAAATTTAGGACTACTTTAAGAAGTGACAGAACTTGTATCTAGCCTCTATGGTTTGAGTTACTCAAGATCACTCCTGACTTCTGCAGGTGTGAATGTGTTGTACAACAGATCAATGTGTGACCCTGAGTTACTGTTGTACACAGTACTCGTAAGAGACAACTGGCTTCTAATACAGATAAGTAAATAATTCGCACAGAATCACTCAATATAAGCATTCCTTCTGAAAGCAGAACATTCAGTTAAATTTTCTTATCCTCTACTAGCGCCCGTGCTTACAGCATAATTTCTGAAGTTCTGTTAATAAGAGTACGCTGTGTCGAGGCCGTATCCAAGTTGTATAAATTTAGGGAAAATGTATTCTTATATTATGCCTTTCTAATGGCAATCCTTTTTGGTTGGGAGAGCATCTTTGATTTACTTTTTTTTTCACAAAAACTAATTTTCTATCAAAGGACCAAGTTATTAACATCAAAACATTTTTTCTTTTTTTAAAACCCTATCATTTAAAATATGTATTTTAATTAGGCACTGATCCATTTTTAGAAGCAGTCATTTACTGAACCAAATCAGATATAATTAACTCCAGTAGTAGCAGGAATACATAGAGATATTAAGAACGCTCAGTTTGCAATACTTTCATGTCTTGTTCCTAATGCAAGTCTGTTTGTCCTAATATATGCCTGTGCCATCAGTGCTTAACGTAGGTGTACCAGCTCCTAGGCAGGTTCAGAGTTGTTATCCAATTCATCTTTCAGAAGCGATTTGAAGAGAATGGCCAGTGCTTTGAAATTTTGTTTCTAAATCCATTGCATTAGATATTCATTACAGCAATAAGCTTTTTGATACATACTGTGGTCAGAAATGTAACCACAGTTTGCTTATACAAAAATGTCTAATTAAGTTGGCTATTGTATTTGTTCTGAGTTTTGCTAGACAAGAAATACTGCTAAATTGGGTTAAATTTGGGGAAAGAATGTATCATTTGGAGACTGGCATTTTAAAGATGGTGTATAGCTCAGCTTTGTATGCAGCTTGTATCTGGCATTGGTTAGGTAGCCATATGTGAAATAGAATTGTGTTTGTAGGAAAAAATCTTTTTAATCACAAAGATAAATCAAACCAGATGGTCCAGAATTTTTGCCTTGGGAAGAAGGATTTGTTGGGATTTTGTCTTTCTTTATGTGAAACACTAAGGTTTCACATTAGCCTTCTACACTTCAGTGATCCATTCTGAAAGATTCTGGTGATAATAAATTCTGAATCAGAATGACTTCCAGCCACACTTTCTGATAACTGCTAATCTTTGTGCTTCCTTTCCTGAGAAGATAAGGCAGTGACAGCTTTTTTTCTGGTATTATTAGCTAATGTTTCATCAGATTTATATGTGAAGTGACAGGGAATTCTGTAAGGGTTTAGTAGATATACACATCTGGTATGAAAGTGTAAACATTAGCTTACGTTTAACAGAGTGTGCTATAATGTTTCTCAAATAGCATGCATTTCTTCCGGCATAATATTCTGCTGTTGTGTTATGTTAGGCCGTGTATAAAACAGGTCTAAACACTCAAATATTACTTTACAAGTGAACCTCCATTGTTTTATCAAGTACAGGTAGGGTTTTGCGCTCTTGATATGCTGTTACTATGGCTAATAATCAGAGGTTTTTAAATGATTTATGACCTGGCTTTAGGGAAGATTTAGTTCAGAATGTAAAGGTCACAATCACATTGTACAGAAACTGTGCCCAATGTTTTTCTCAGCAAAGAGACTAACAGAGTTGAAGGGAAATTCTTTTATCATTTATGACTTGGGTGGGCAGTAGGCAAGAAAATTGAAATTGCTGTCAGCTGGGAATTCCAGCTTTACAACACTGAGGGGTTTTGTAACTTATTCATCAGAAATATGAGTAAGTACATTTTGCTTTCTTCTTGGGTAGAGTAATAAGAAAGCTGTTAGTGCCCTAAATGACACCAGTCTTGCGTGAAATGTTTTATGGTGCATCAGTGAACTGGCTTTTGCTATTGGAAATGACTGTGGAAAAGGGTGCCTGAGCCAGTGATACACCGTCACGTGCTTAAAAACACGCTTGCAGCCTAGGCGAATGTACTCTGCTTAAGATCATTCCTCATACAGATACCAGGATGTAGAAGTTATTCCCATCTCTTCTGCATCCAAGAATAAAAAAAACCAGTTGTGCATTCCTGCGCTGGGAATCTAGACAGTGTTGCCACATGTAGCAGAATTTGTCCAGATAGGAAATACAATAATGAAGTTTAAATATGATTTACTAACCTCAACAGCCCCAGATGCTGCAGCTGTTAATCAGACCAGAGTGTAAACATTTTGAAATTACTTTTGTAGGTACTTTGATCTGGAATTTGATCTAAAACATGGGGGAAGAGCTGTAGAATACAGACGTTATAAACTCTTGAAAAAAAGGAGAGGTTTTAAATCTGATTCTTTGGCTGTAGGCCATGTTTCCGTTCTCCTGGCCGAATGAGTGCACTGGTGTGGAAGGATACCTTATATAGATGAGAAAATGTAAATCTGCATATAGCAGACTTAACAAGGGCTATTCAGAACACTGCTACATCATGAGCCCAAAATACAAACCCCAGGGCAAGTGAAATACACTGTTTCAAGTGAAGTTTCAGTTCAGTTTCCATTCAAAGTTTATCTTGTAAAATCACTTTTTCTTGTGTCCCATAAGCGCGCTGTCATTCATAACCTCATAATTTGACTCATTTTTAAAATATTATTCTGCAAAACTTAAATCACTGTTCATTAAATACTCTCTATCAAGAAATCCATGGTGAAACATTCATCTTCCTCTTTTAGGGCCTGATACAGAAAGGGACTTAATCCTTTTTTTAATAGTAAGTCAGAGAAACTACATTTGTGTTTCCTTATATAGAGGTTCTAGTTGAACCCACAGTAGCTCTGTACTTGATTTTACCATTGTCCTTCTTGTACCCACTTCCAGTTTCCACTTTCAGGTGGGTAGTTTCAGTTTTCTATGGTCAGTGTTGCTATTCTTGCTTTTCAGTAGTCTGTATATCTGCGGCACTATAAAAATAATGTTCTGCAAAGACTATTGAAAAATACGTTTCTTGCAGAATGAAGGACTTAGTATTTATAGTAATCACGCATTTTCAGCAACTGACTGTACTTTGTACATCAAGTTCAGATTCAAATGGTAGAAATCATGCTGGAGCTTTGCTTATCGCTAGTAAAAACTGTAGTTAGCATCACTGTTGACTGGATTGTACACGGTTTCCCAGTTTATGAAACGTGGCTCTTCCTTTCAGTTCTGATCTCCAGTGTTTTGCCCTTTAGTACCAATACCACTACATGTGATCCTTTACTGGTTGAAAGCTAATGGCTTGTCTTGCATTTGTGACGTTGATCTTATCCATTTTCTGTAATAGTAAAGCTTTGCTGCTGTTTCCAGAGGTGTAGACTGAAAGGGGCTCTTTCCATATTACCGAAAGGGAATGCAGCACACAAAGTTAGTATGTACAATATGAAGATTTCAGAGTTGGTTTATGAGCTAGTTTGCATTTTTGCTTGGGAAAGCTGAGGACTACCAAATCGTGTTTATTTGCCTGGCTTCACCATAATTTCTTCCCACTTTATTTGCAGGTCAGTCACCTGCTCCAAAGAGAATCAGAACGATGTCCTACGTGTTTGTAAACGACTCTTCCCAGACAAATGTGCCACTGCTGCAAGCTTGCATCGATGGAGATTTTAACTATTCCAGACGACTGCTAGAGAGCGGTTTCGACCCCAATATTCGTGACAGCCGAGGCCGAACTGGCCTTCACCTTGCTGCAGCCAGAGGAAACGTAGACATCTGTCAACTCTTGCATAAATTTGGCGCTGACTTACTAGCCACCGACTACCAGGGTAACACAGCCCTTCACCTGTGTGGGCATGTGGACACCATCCAGTTCCTAGTTTCTAATGGACTTAAAATTGATATTTGGTAAGCCACTTTATTTTATTTCTATTTTTTTACTTTAAACTTATTTTAAAGTTTAATGTTTTATGTGTACATGGAATCATAGAATCAATAGTTAGGGTTGGAAAGGACCTTAAGATCATCTATTTCCAACCACCCTGCCATAGGCAGGGACACCTCACACTAAACCATGTCACCAAAGGCTCTGTCCAGCCTGGTCTTGAACACTGCCAGGGATGGAGCATTCACAACCTCCCTGGGCAACCCATTCCAGTGCCTCACCACCCTAACAGGAAAGAATTTCCTCCTTATATCCAGTCTAAACTTCCCCTGTTTAAGTGTTAACCCGTTACCCCTTGTCCTATCACTAGAGTCCCTAATGAAGAGTCCCTCCCCAGCGTCCCTATATGTAACACATTAGTCTTATCTTGCCAGAGCCTTCCGTATTAATTTCTTGCTGAAATGTAGTATGTGGTGCAATTCCACTTTAAGACATCTTTTAAAAATCCCACAAAATTAAGAAGGCAGGAAAACAATAAGAGGCCGCTTCTGCTGGTCTGTGCAACAGGCAAAGCAAATAAACAGAGCAGCTGCTGGTGGGGGCTGTTGGAGCTAATCCTGCCTCACCGCTGACATTGCAACCGTGGGTTAGCCAGACAGCCAGGTGTGGGTGGTTGGCACCGAAGGAAAAAACACATTGACTGCTCTAAAAGAATTTTCTCCACTCCAGTTCTATTGTTTTAATTGTTGCACTGTATGAGACAAAGGAAATACAGTGTATGTGTGTGTCAGTTCATTCCCATACTCCTTTGGTAACAATGCTTCCTTTCAGTGCTTTCCCCCTCCCTCAAAGTCTGTGACTCAGTTCTTCTTTTAAATATTGTATAGTCTTTCCTTCTGGCTTCCAGCAGCTGTCAGATGCCAGGGCTCAGATGTAAGCTCTCAAGCTGCAAAATAACTAGCTATTTCATTGCAGTAATGGAATTGTTTTGTTTGTGGCACTTTTGCATACTTACAACATGTGCAAAACCAGTAGTAACTTCAAAACCTCTCGGTTTTTTAATCTGTTGCTTTTTCACCTGTACCTCATTAATGTTTTCAACTCAGCAAAAGACCAGATTCTTTAAGGGCTGTGGCTTTGGCTTTCTTTGTCCTCATTTCAAACAACTGGTGAAAATGCTTAGTCTGAAGGCAGCTCCACTCCTATTCGGTACGATTTTAATAACAGCAGAGGGACCATCTGTATTTTATTTCATTTTTGCCTGATGTCCTAATACTCCCATGGAAAAGGAACTATGAGGAACCAGATTGCACAATTCCTTCTTGAAATTAAGTTTAAATTTGAATACTGCCATAAATCTACTGCTTATTTTTTTGTTCTAACACCCAGAGATTCCTATTAGGTTACAGTACTAGGAATTTCAATAGTATTTAGAAGAGTTGTGTAGTTTCAAACCTAAACATACCAATTTTCTTGTATAGTCAATTATGTTGTAACTTGTATAAATGGGAATTTCTTACTGTCTGGTATGACAGAAAATAGTTCTGGGGACTTAATTAATTGTAATGTTTTATACTGAGTTGTCTTGTTACAAAATTTCTATATTAAAAGTTTCTTTTCTTCTCTTCTCATTTCCTTTTGTGGGGTCATTTTAGCAATCACCAAGGTGCAACACCACTTGTTCTTGCAAAACGAAGGGGAGTGAATAAAGATGTGATTAGACTGCTGGAATCTTTAGAGGAGCAAGAGGTGAAAGGATTTAACAGAGGAGCTCACTCAAAGCTGGAAACAATGCAAACTGCAGAAAGCGAAAGGTATTTACAAAACAAAAATAATTACTAGGAGAAATAATATTAATGGCTTTTCCATTTCTGTGATTGACTTGATAGTTAAAGGAGAACTGAAGATTTCAGGAAGATTGCTGACAATTTCAGGGAATGTGTTGGGTTAGAGGGAAGTTACAGATGAATTCGTAAAGGTCTGATTCTGGGAATGTGCTTATTTAGAATTTGCATAAATTGTACTGGCACAGAAAGTAGTAGCAAATTAGTGGGACTAAGAAGTGAGATACAGGCAACCCAGAGGAAAACTGGGATGGCACAGACAAAAACCTGGGATGGCAAGGGAGAGGAAATTAGTAGGGATAAATTGTGGTTCAGGAGCACAAACTGGAACTTCATTTACCTAAAGCTGTATGCTGTAAAACGGAACTTCGTCACTGGAAAGTGGTATAGGAGAATAGGCTTGATGTAGTTCATGTGGAAGTAGTGAAGTCATTTCTAGGAGTTGATGCTACCCTGAAAACACAGTGAAGTCCTACAAAGCATAAAGTGACATATGTCCACTGCGTAAAGCTGCCAGTGCTGTCGTAAAAAGCAGTGTAACCTATGTTGTGTATTACAGTCTATAATGCTCTTTAGCCCCAGTCAAAATAAGTTTTATCCCTTAAGAAGCGTGGAGAAGCGTTACTTCAGTGCTCAAGGCAACAGTGCATCTCCTTGCGAAAGAAGGCAACTAGAGGTCTGTGTAGCCTGGCAGAGGGAAGGCTAAGGTGTGTGGCTGCTGACAAGAAATACTGGTTTTGGACAACATAAAGTGACTATTTAAGACAAAAGATGATGATAGCGCAGGAGAAAAAAGACACAGATAAACCACAAATACTTTTCTGATGGAAAATTGGGAGTGGTTTTTTACCGTGAGCTTCCAAGACAGCCTTCTTGTAGGATTTAGATGAGGCAAGAAGCCTTGCACATTTCCAAGGAGGCTGATTCTCTTGCAGCAAGAGATCACTGAATTGCCAGTAAACATGACAGAACATGGGTCTCAGATTAATAATGCAAGAGATCTTTCCAGTACTGTTTGTTGTGTTGTGTTGTGTTGTGGGGGGTTGTTTTGTTGTGGGTATTTTGTTTGCTTGTTTGTGTTTTTTTTTAAATGATATTGGAAACAGAATATCAGTGTTGCTTGGAATACTTGCTTTTATAATGTATTTATTTTATTGTCTACTAATGAGCATGAACTGTGACTGTTGGAACAGTGTGTCACAGAAGACAGGGAGTTTTGTCACATAATTGTTGTTCAGCTTGTGTCAAAATGCACACAGCTGGTACCGTAAATGAAAATTAAACCCTGTAGATGGAGTTGTTATCTAAGATACTCTCAGTGAGCAGATTGGAAGTTCATTCTTATCCATTAGTGACCTCAGTCATCAGAGAGACTGTTTTAAGCCCTGAAATAGAAAATTTAATATTATTCTCAAAATGACACGGGTATAAAAAGAATTCATGCATGTTATCTTAACTGCATTTCTATGAAGGTTGCTTGTCACACAGCAATGCGTTTATGCTGGTTTTGTTTAAACATATGGACCAACAGCTCAGCCTCATTTAAGTTCCAGTTTTTGATTCGATAGTGTCCCTTTAATGAACATAGCTTCCTTTCTGTTATTTGACCTTCATAAATGTTATATTGTTTGCTTTGGCAAGGAAGTCAGCAACTCTCCTTGGGGAGAGGCACAGAGACATAAACAGCGCACTACCCAGCATGTTTGTGAACGTGTTTAAAATGTCTGAAATACATTATTTTTAAAATAACAAATAACAGATGCCTACAGCAGCGAGAGAAGTGAGCTTGTCTGCTGTTTGCTTTGTAAATAAATAATGTCTTCATAACGGTTGGCTTTTGAGACCTCTGCAGTTTCGTTCCTCCCTCTTAGTATTATTTTCACATTTTAGAGACACTTAGATGAATGTCTTCTGTCCTCTCCCAGCGCACCAACTCTCTTACATTATGTATGAACCTATGGAGAAATAATGGTTGCTCTTTCTGAAAACAGTCTCTGGCTTAAGTTTTCTGCTCCTTATTACATGCAGTGCTGCTGCTCTGGAAGCAGAGGCCAGAGCTAGGTTCCTGAGTCAAATTCATTTTCACTTGCTTGGCACTCCTCCCGGTGAGGAGTGGCACTGTGCCCTTTGGAGGCAGAGCTCGCTCTGTCCATCTTCCAGTGCAGACAGTCTGTCCATGTACGCAGCACAGCGTGACCTGTGGCTGTGCCCGCAGGTGCATCCAAATGTCAGTTCTACGTTGTGTTGGAAACAGAAGAAAACATCTGTCTGGGCTGTGGGACACAAACCTCTTCTGTAGGATGCACTGCTGCATTACCTTTACCATCTTAAGCAGCTGTAATTCATAATAAGAACAAATGGAGAAGAGAAGGTTCCAGGGAGACCTTAGAGCATCCTTCCAGTACCTGAAGGGGACCAACAAGAAATCTGGAGAGGGCCTTTTTACAGTGGTATGTAGGGATAGGACAAGTGGGGATGGCTTTAAACTGAAATAGGGAAGATTTAGATCAGATATTAGGAAAAAAATTCTTCACTATGAGGGTGGTGAGGCACTGGCACAGGATGCCCAGAGAAGCTCTGGCTGCCCCATCCCTTGCAGTGTTGGATGGGGCTTAGAGCAGGCTGTTCTGGTGGAAGATGTCCCTGCCTGTGGCAGGACAGGGCAATGAGATTGATTTTAATTGGGTTGTGATATAAAATAGCAAAAGTGTTTTCTATGTACCCTTTTCTATTTAATGAGCAAGCGTGATCTTTTCACTTAAATTGCATTGCACCTTTATTTAACCTCTGTGTGGTTATGTATTAACTAGTTAGTACTTAATGAATGTAGTTCTGTTCGACACCAATGGCTGTCTTATTAAACCTTTTGTTTCGCTTGGGAAACCATAATAAGCAAGGAAGATGACTAAATCTTGCAGCTATAGGCAAGCAAACAGAGCTTTACAGTGGGTAAATATCTAAAACCCAAAAAAGCCAAGCTATTTAATAGGCAGTTCCTGAAATCTTCTGCTCATGATGCTGCAATCCTCAAGCAAGCTACGGGAGTTCAGGCTAATTATTCTTCAGTGGCTGTACTTCCTAAGAAAAAATACCTTATGAATAGTGGGAAGTTTTTCAGTGGTGTAATCTTAGGAGAAAGATTTATAAGTGAGACCTTTTTCTGATAACAATCATTTGTCAATTTATTATTGTCACCAAGAACAATGGCATTTCTGCAGTTAGTTTTGACGTGGAAATTACTTTTCCCTGAAATGTTTTCTTTTATTGTTGCTATAAGAGATATATAGGAATGTGGTAACTGAAAGCAATTAGAAGGGGAGAAAAAACTGGGTTTTCTCTGCTTGCCTTCTGCTATTGACATCATCATGTACGTAGTTGGTTTCACCACTTCTTTTCTGTGCTTGTCAAAGCCTGATCCTGTAAACACCTGTGTGTGTAATTTCACTTAAGTGAGAAGTAACAGGACTGTGCAGATGGCTAAAATTTTATGTAAGTAAAATCAAGCGATGAGAAAGTTTCCCTATTCTATGTGAGGTTTTTCATACAGCAACAGTTTCCTGTTACAGACTAGTTGTGAAACCAGCAAAATAAGGAGAATGATACAAGAAGCCACGCAGTATTTGAAACAACTTGTGTTTTCCTGAAGGAGATTCATTGTCAAGATGACAGCTTCATTCTGATTTTATATTTGTTTCTCATTTAAAAGTGAGAGTTCCAGTCCCTAATTTATAGTCTCACAATTTAAGAGGGCCTGATGAATTGGTAGTGGAATGTTAAATATCAGAGCAGTTGCTGAGCACCATAGGATAGAAAACACAGCAATGCCAATTTGTCTTGAAGATCAGAAAGTTTCTGAACTTCTTGTTACCCAAATTTATTGTTTTCTGTGATGTTTTTATGCTAGAGAAGAGGCCTCTGGAACAAAGAGATTCAGAAGAGTAGTAAAGATCACCACAGATTTCAGAACGTAAATTATATTGGTCAAAGTTTCCATTTTATTAGTCAGAGGTTATTTTTACATCATAATTTGTTAACAAGAGCTGTGCCCCTTGAGGTTTTAGCTTATGCTCCATTAAAGTTTACTAAGCTGTATTTAGTAGTAATTATGAGAACTGACTTTTGAAGTCTTCTAGGTGGCAAGCCTACAAACAAATAGCATTCTTTTTACACAGGTTAATAAAACATCCTTTCAACTAAGTAAGTTTAGAGTTAGGAGTCTTTTCCTGATCTGCTTTGTCTTGACTTAGCAGAGGCAATGCTATAAATCTGTAGTTTAGATGTAGTTTTTAATTTAGAATGTTTCAGTTGCTCTTAGTAGGATTACTGTCATACTTAAAGGTACATTCTTTTGCTCTGATGTATTTTTAACTTTAATCCTTTGTAGTGCGATGGAAAGCCATTCCCTCCTTAATCCAAACCTACAGCAAGGTGAAGGAGTTCTTTCCAGTTTCCGGACAACGTGGCAAGAGTTTGTGGAAGACCTGGGCTTCTGGAGGGTCCTGCTCCTCGTCATTGTCATTGCTCTTCTGTCGCTTGGCATAGCGTACTATGTTAGTGGGGTGCTTCCTTTTGTAGAAAACCAGCCTGAACTGGTGCACTGAAGCAAATGTGCAGAAGTGCACCATGGTTTTCCCTGTTCTAATGTTATTTTGAGCTTCTTGGAATTATTCTCTTGGTGCAGGCAGTGGCAGCTGTAGATACTGTTTGCCTTTTGTACTTATTATTAACCCCTTTGAAAGAGGGATTCATTCATTTCAAGGAAAACACTAAATTCTAAAGCATTCCTAAGCTACCTCTGACTTACCTTGACTTGCAGATAAGATGTGCAGATAATCCTCTCTGTTGATAAAATATTATGATTAGAAAAGGCCTTTCCTAATAAATACTAAATTCCTGGGCGTAAGAAGTATATCCTAGTACAGAACCAAATTTGATTTATTTTCCCTATGAAGAGATAAATCTATTGTTGGATTTTTTTGTGTGTGCTCCGGTTGAAACAAAAATATTCTTTTGTAAGTCCTCCTCAAGAAATCTGGATAATATAATAATGCATACTGATATATAGACAGTAATAAGCTGCAACTTTGTAGTTCTTTTAATGCCGCTCCATAGCTTCATATCTGCTAGCTTATGAAAAGAATGAGAAATCGTTTGAGTTTTTCTATGTCTTTAATGAGTAGATCACTCCTTTATTTATTAGGTTAATGTAATGTTTCTTCTCTACATGGATTTAATGTTGTTAATACCTGCCTGAAGTAAATCTTGTAGAACAAAGCTGTTTTTTGTGCTTTGGAAGTAAAGTTGTTTCAGCCTTAGGCTGAAAATTTTGCCTTTTTGTTGCAATGTTACTAAGCAAGCCTTTCTTTGTGAGGGTGATTAAAAAGTGATTTAGGTGTTCTGCTCTGTATATAATAATTCTGTAAGGTCATTGTGAAATATGTCATGAAGGATAACTTCTTATTCCGCCCACAGGGACAGAGTGAACCATACAATTAGTATTGGTTTTGTGTTTGTGGAGAGGACTCGACTGCATAGGATTCCTTTCTAGAATTGTTTTCCATTTCGGTTGTTTTCAGACAACACTTACAGGCTTATGGATTATTTTCTGAATATGCAGAATAAAAGGATTTTAAATGTTACTATTTAGGAACATTGTATGAAATTAAATGAAATCTTGACCCATTCTGTACTTAGCTGTGACATCCTTTGTTTGTAAATAGCCTAGGGATATGAATCAGTTACTCTTTTATGAAAGCTAGAAAGGTACTAGGCAGTAAGTTGGAGGCTTTCAAAGAGCAGATTCTCTCCTCCCATGCTGATCAGACAGCTGACTCTCTTGCTTGCTATTGCCTTGAAAATCCCAACCAAAATGAATTCTGCAAACCTAATGAATCGTTGTTTTTTGACTTAGCCACTCCTGAATTGTTGCTAAATAACATATAACAGTTAAGAAATTTTAAATGATTAAGTATTGGCAGAAGTAACCGACATCTCTCTGTTCTGCTACCACATGTATTTTTCTGTCTTGTTTATGGGTTTGAGTAAAGAGGGTTGTTGTCTGTGTTTTGATGTGTGACATGGGCTTCACTGAGCTGGGCCCCATTCTAAATTGCATCTGAATAATCCTTGATCTCATTTGTTAAGTCAAAGGTTAATGAAACGATACTTTTCTAGCAGCTGCAGTGCTGCAGGAAGGAAAGCCTCTGAGGGAGAATACAACAAACCAAACAAAAAAAGGCCCCAGTGCATGCTCCTCTTCTGAATATTTCAATTATTATATGTCTGGTCATGAACAGAGAGTTATAAACTCTTAGATACCTAAATCACATTCCCTTCTCTCAGTAAGTACATTTCTGTTAATAATACACTGTGTCTTGGATAATCATGTCGTCTCTCAGTGTGTACTATCTCCATAATTTGTAACTGTATTCTTGTATGGGTGAATGCCACAAATAAATAAATGTAGTAAATATGGTTTTGTTTGTTATTACATTAGTGCATGGTAATGATGCTACCCCATCTTACTGAGCTTGGTTGGTTGTTGTGCATTGTTAATGAGCTTTTCAGAAGCGTGGAGGTTCCCACCCAGACAAATGGCAGCCACGCTCTCAGTATAAATGAGGTTTTAGAGCATGGTTTCTTTAGATTTGCCTGGTTTATTTTCACTGGTGTTACTGAATTGAAGTTGCTGTCTGGCCTGTCTCTCTCTTACATAAGATTTCAGGTACTGAACCTGTGCTAAAGAGGTCCCTCGAGATTTAAGATTATCTATAAAGGGGTGCAAAATATAACCAAGAAAACAAAGCTTGAGCCTCAAGTAGCCTTTCCTACTTTGCTGTACTTTGCTTATGCTGTATGCAACAGCTGCTTATGCAGCTTCAGAGCTGTGCATTGAAAAGGTCTGAAAAAATTGTGTGTATGTTCCAAATGAACATATTTTCACTTTTTAAACCCAAAGAGATCCAAAGCAGTGTTTGAAATTCACTGTGTAATGACTGCTGCTCTTTGAAATAAGGATGTGATAAACATCTGACTACAAGAGGAGTTTGATCTGGATATACCTCTGTTACTGAAAAAGGGCAGCTCTGCCTTTCAATATACCTGTAAACATTAACATCTTCCTTTTCAAAGGTTGATTCTAAAGAATTAATTTACCTCCTTTACACTAGATTCCAAGGAATACAATCTGTCTTTCCTACAGGAACAGACTTTAGCCTGCTTCCTCTTGAAACTGTTGTCATAAGGAGTTTCACTGTTAGAGCATAATGGCATAGATTGTTCAGATTGTCTATAGGTCAGTAAGATTTATTTAGTTATTGTTGCAGTCTGCATACCTTGATCTAGGGACTCCATTTTGCTAAAGCATTCTTCAAATCCAAGGCAGATTGCTGTTTCAAGCTGTTCTCAAGCTTATGAGCTAAAACAGAGTAAGTAATTGAGAGGGGAAATGATCATGGACGGATGAAGTAATTTTTTCCAGTGTTATAAAACTTGGTGGACAAGATCATGCAAGGTAAACTGGAGTGTAAAATAGATGCATTTAGGCTGTACTGCAGTGGGCTGTCCCTGCGCTCACAGTTATTCCACACCTGTCTTACATTGTAGTAGCTTGTTCATGTACCATATATTTTTATCTTCAAGGGCTTCTGTTTTCACTCATATTGGTAGTTTGCTTTGTGGAAGGGGATGATCTGTTCTGTGACTGTCATGGGGTGTTTCTGGTTGCAACAATACGACAGGTATTTCATTACTGGACATACCTGGCACTGTGAGGAGTACTATCATGGAAAGCTGCTATGAGAGAAAGAATGTTGTTGCACTTTAAATTATTGAAACAGAAGATTTAGTCAGTTTTTGGGCTCTGCAGCTGGTCTGAAGATTGATTTTTAGCATGAGCCATCTCTCTGTCTGTTTTTAATAACTTAAGTAAGTCAAAATTATCACCTTGACCATCTATTGTAGATGGGCTAGTTAGCTAGGTAGCTGATTTTCTAATCGAAATGTGTTTGGTCATAGTACTTTAGAGAAATGCAAATTAATTTATTCAGAAATTCCATAACATCATTTTAAAGTAATACTAAAGGTGCAAATTGCAATTGAAACTCTCTGCAAACTCAAAAAAAAATGGGTAATGTCATCACATTCAGAATTTGCAAGTCTAGCATATGTTTAAATGTTACCTGGAGTTGAATTTTAACAGAACTGATTTCTTCCTCGGCTGACACACAAGCTAACTTGATTCTCTAAGCCAGTTGTTTTTGAAGTTGTTCCTGTTGCTGAAGCCAGCTCTTTGTTTAACTCAGATTTGCATTGGTGATTAAAATAAGTCTTAAATGACGTGAGAATTACATCAGAGTGCTTTTTCTTCGCTCGGTGTTCATTTCTTACATTTCACCGTTAATCCTTGGGGGTTGGTTACTTGGGATGCACTTTCCTAAATCATCCAGAATGATGTAGAAATTGTTGCAAATTGTTGCTGCATTTCTCATCCCTGGTGTTGGGGCTTTCTGGAAGAATTCAAACGTCATTGCACAGTTTCATAACTCACAGTTCCCTGCAAGTGCTGAAACTTGCAGCAAGTTGCTGCAGGTGCAGATGTTGAATCACGAATCTCAAATCTCTGTTAACATGATGCAATTAATTTCTGGTGGCAGTAGAGATAATTCTGTACCCGCACTCAGAGGGTAGTGTGATTCACCTGTTATCTTGAACTTATTCAAGTGCTTTGGCTGAGTTTTGTGTTGCCTGACATCTTTGTATTGCTCTTGCAAATGCTTCAAAGGAGGAACACTTCTAAGACACACAGTATTGGGAGACAAATGCAACCAATTGGTAGGTCTTTGCTGGGAATTCACTGCCAAGGAGCAGAGTGTTCCTGCGGTCACTCTGTTACAGAAATCTGAGATGAAAACTGGAAGTCTCCATCTGACAGTGATGTGGTGCAGCCTGTGCTCTCACACAAAGCAGAACTGACACTCTGGTGTTGCAGCTGAAGCAGTCTGTGTGCAGAACCCTGAAAAATGTGTTTCTGCTGTAGGCGTTTATAGTTTGTAAATCATTGTAACTAAGCGTTAAGCAATAAGCATTTCCTAATGACTGTGATGAGACAAACCGATTGTTCTTCATTACTGCCAAGGGAATGGGAAATCTACTGGAAATTGCCACAACTAAAAATCAACAAATCAGGATTTCTTCTAAAGTCAACAACAAGTGGAAGAACAAGTCACAGCTGTGGCTTCAAGTGACACGTTCTTTCTGTCTGTGATTTTAAACTACCTTCTGGATAAGGAAAAATGGGGAGACGTTTGAAACAGAATTTGTTGTGTGGTGGTTTGCAGAAAACAGGAGGGAAGTGAATGCAGTGAGCCAAGACAGCAGCAGGAGAGGCAGAGCAGTGTGGTACCTTCATGAATCACTGCTTAAAGGCCAATCCTAATGCCTGTAAGAAGCGTGAGGAGTGACCAGTAACAGCCTGCTAGCAGGAGGAGTATTTCACTGGCTGGTGATGACACCATGGCATAGGGGTGGCCATGCAGCCCTGCAACCTGAGCTGGCCTTCTTGACTTTCAACGTCTAGAGCGCTGCTATTTCAGACAACGGCGTGCTTGAATGTGTGCCTACATTAACAGCTGCTCGTGTGGAGCCCGAACTGGTTCCTCTCATACAAGAATCCTTTTGCACACAGGTTAGCAAAAGAAGTTCCACCAAATGTGAACTGAAGCTCTTTGTAAAACATTAAATATTTCTGGTGTATTAAATTATGTTTATCTAAATATCAGAAGGCAGGAATCCAAATGAAGGATCAAGTATATACAGTAGTATCTTTCTTTGCCAAAAAAAAAAAAAGACCAGATAATATCCTCTTAATGTAAAGCAGTAAGAAAATCCTAGTAAGTTTGGTTTGAACTGTAGAATATGAATTCGTTATTGAGCCAAATTCCTTCATATGAGGACTTTTTCAAATAACACAATCTCTGTCAGGTAAGTGTTCTGGAAGAGAGGCTGAGAGCCTTGCATTGGTGTGAAGGTATGAATGTGTAAAGGTTGCACTGGCCTAATGAAGTTGTGCATATTGAAACAAACTAGTTAATAATTTCTGCTGGATTTCTGCTAGCAAGTAAGAACTGGAATGCCATATGCTCATCCTCATGCTGCTGTTGTCTCATTGCAGGCTGAACATCTGGCTTGGTTTCATTTGGTACAGATACTTTCGGACAAAAATTGAAGCATGTAGACATCCATAGGTTTAAGCTGGCAACCACCATTTCTGTAGGAGACATAGAGACTAATGGAGTACCCCAGTGAAAGTCACGGCAGCTTCTGTGTGGACTGGTTTGTCCTGCCAGATGCATTCCTTACAAACCAGTGGGTTTCCCATATACCTTGCTGGTTTGAGTCCTTGTGTCAGTCCATGAACAGTGGTTAACCAGGGCCTGAACTGAAGGCTGTTTTCAAACATTTTAATTGGAACAGAAGGCAAAGCTTTAGTCTTTATTTCAGAGTTCAAGGAGCTCTCTTTTTTTTCTCTCTCTCTAATGTTTACTAGAATTACAGCCTGCAAATGTGCACAGATAATGAGCATGTGTGTGTCCTTACCCTCTGCACTCCTATGCCAAAAGGAGGTTTAGGAAAAGCAAACAAGGCCTCCAGTGAGATCACTTTGAAATAAGGCTGATTTAAGGAATTCTGGGGCTTTTGATCACCAGGTTGGTGTTTAGTATACTGCCAGGTTGCTGTTTAGTGTACCACCAGCTCCGGTTTTATTCGTTGCACAGACTTAATGTATTTTCTTGGTCCCAGTGATACAGTTTGGGAAGTATAGATCGTGTTACCTACCTCACAAAGGTGTGCTACACCCACCAACGTGCCATTATGCTGATGGTAAGTGAATTCTTGTTTCAGAATGTTATTTAATTCTCTTTGGTTTTCAGAGTTGCGCTGTCTGATTTGCAAAGTGAGCACCTCGATTGCTAGTACAGGACAGTTTGCTTAGTTAAGGCTTGGTTGGTTTGTCCATTTTTCATGTGGAACGCAGCAGTGGTCAGGGGAGCTGTTGGCCCTGGTTTAACCTGATCCTCCAGAAAGCCTCTGCAGATGGAGCAAACACTTTGAGGATTAAAAGGAATAAAGCTGGAGAGGTGTCTGTAGAGGTGTCTATTCCCTGCATTTTCACACTTCAGGACCCTGGGCATTTCATATTGGGTATTTGGAGTCACTGCCAGAAGGACGACAGCTTTGTAGAAACTTCTGGCCTTTATATGTTCCAAAATTCAAAGGTGAACAGTTTTGTAAGCTCTTGTCTTCCTCCAGGCAACAAGCGATGCTCCCATAGAGCAGTATTTTTAAGCCAAGTAAGCAATCTAACTGCAAGTCAGTTTGTAAATCTTAACTAACGTAAGGGTACAAGGACTCAGACTTTACCTCCTGTGGGCGCTCAGGCACCTGCTGTTTCATTCCCCATGTGCTTCCCTGCCCTGGCACTAATGCTAGCACACATCTGACCCAGGGACCTGCACTGGGAAGCTGTGCCAGTTAGCCCTCCCACTCCCACTGCATTCTTCTCATCTCTGCCCCTCTCTGTCATTTCATCACCTGCCCTCCAGTCCAGGCCTCTCTCGTGCTTCACCTTGACTTGAGGTTTACACCATTTCTGATGCACCAGAGATTTTGTTCATCAAAGATGTTTCTCTCACATAATTTCATCTTGTCATCTTCATTGCTTACAGCACTCCATAACCCATCTTATTTGAGCCAAGCCTAGCCGAGTCTATGCTGAAAGCTGTTGAGGAGGTGGAAGATACCATGCTTTGAAGAAAGGGTATCAGTTTGCTGTAATTCACCAGTCCATTGCTACCAGTAGTAGTCATCTTTCTACCTTCCTGTAATAAAGAAACAAGAAGCTAACATTGTATGAGTCTTGTTTTCGGTTTTTACTTCCTTTTTCTAGCGCTGTAGTTGATTCTGTTGGTACTTTCATTAAATCAGACTTAAGTCATGTGTGGATTGCTTCATCTTTCATTAGAAAATGTCTGAAATATGACTTGTGAACAAGCTGAGCTTGGTATGAGGAGTCTGTGCGCCGCTTGTGAGACTCTGTATAGTGGGACTGGATGGAGACCAGTCTCTCCTGAACAGGGTATTGTAGCCTCTGGGCTCCTGTAGTCTACAAAAGCAGTACAGATCACAAGAGCAGCACATAGGGATGTCCCGCATTCGCCACTCTTGGCTATGGCTCCATAATAGACTTATGCTGGTCACACAGAGGATGCTGAAGTGGCTTCTAGAGTGGACATACACCACTGGAGACACTCCCCTTCTGTTGCAAGACTTTTTACATAGGGCAGAGTTAGTCTATGAGGCCAAAAGAGATGTTAAGAGATGAGACCAGTACCGCCACGTATCAGTGATCTGGTACAACCAGCTTCACATGGGCCATGGGTTATGATGGTACCTCAGCTTTTTCAGCTGTGCCCTGTACTGCACAGATGAGACACGGACACACATCTGCTGCAGAGGCAGGGAGGAGAGGAAGTGGGGTCTGAGCTGTGCACTCAGTTGTCTCTGCATGGCCAGTTAGCGAGCAGGTTGAAGTTCACCAACCACATGTGAAACTCACTGGTGTGCAAGAGTGAGCACAGCTTCTTCATAACATTTTATATGGGCAACTTCCCCGGTTTGGGGGTTTTTGGTAGGCAAGCAAGCATTAGGATGTGCGGTTCAGTGTGACTTTTTGGCACATGCAGGAAGAATGCTGAAAGTAATGGATCAAAAAGAGTAAGGAGGAAGATTCAGAGAGAGATTAGCAACTTCCTTAGAAACTGCAGATGTTTCCAAGGAGAAGTAGGCAGATGCAGATGTGCTCCTGGCAAAGAGAACAGTTTTGGGAAGATCTTTTCATTTTCATTCTTCCAGTTGTAAATATCCAAGTGTCATTTTACCAGAGCTTTCAAAACGAGCAAAACAGTCCCAGTTTTGTAGTAAGAAACATAAGCAGAATTGGAGTTTTCCCTCTTGACTAAAACTGATCAGATTTTTATTGTGAATTTTATTTGTAACATCATTTAAAGCATTTCTGTATACTGGGACTCAGAAGGCCACGCATCTGAAATGATAATGTATAGCAGGAGTAGTGTCTGGTTCTGACTTACCTACCCACAGAGTAAGTTTAGAATGCCAGGCTCTAAATTCAGTATCAGAATAAGTGATTTCCCCATCTATTTTCTACATGTGTGTATTGGATCAGGAGCACTTTTGGCTGCTTGACTTTAACCAAAGCCAAGTTCAAACAGGGCTGTTCAGTTTATTCTCTACTTTCTGGGGTTTTATTGTTTATACTTTGTCACTCAGATCTCAGTCTCTACCTCTCAGTGCACAAAAAAAGATTGCTGTAGATACTTAAATCTGAATCTACCAGCAACAGGCTGGGATTAATGCTGTGACATAAGTTGCATAAGCATAAATGAGATGCAGTTGGAAGAGAGTACATGGAGCAGGTAGCTTGCAGCTTGAACTGCTCTGTGCATTAAGGCCTTTACAGCTCCCGTCTGATTACTCAGGGAGCTATGTCAGGTTGGGCATCTCCCTTCTCTTTACCTATAAAAGGAAATGAACTTTTTATGGATGGAGACTCTTAATGGAATGAAAATGAATTCTTTATTCCCACTCCAGAGCCAAATTCCAGACCGTCTGGTTATAGTATTATCACATAATCGGCACTTCCTTTCACACTCATCTTGGTTAATGTCTCACAGAAAGTCTTTGAAATTGCAGGGTCAGTTCCATTTAATTTTCTTAGTTTCCCTAAAATATTTCATCTTTAAGAGGAGTAAATTAATATTTCAATTCCTGATTTGTTTCAAATGGGTTGGTGGGGTTTTTTAAGTGTTCCAGTACATACAGATAGGTCTGACATTGAGGAGCAGACTTGTATAATGTAGAGTAGAAGCACAGAAATAATAGTCCAGAAACTGGGATAACAGTATCACTGTGGGTTTTTACAGCCTTGTGGATGCCAGGGTCTGCACAGAAGGAAGGAGCAGTTGTGACTTCTCTGGACTTAAAAGCGACCTTGGGGTAAATCTCCATAAACTTCATGTGAAATCTCAGACACGGACTGGATTTTGTTTGTATTGAAATCTCATGACATCAGGCTGTTGTGTCTGACTTTCAGTTTTGCTAGAAACACTGTTGGAACACTCTCCCTCCTGTTATTCTAGCGCTCCTGTTCCGGGCTAAGTGCTGGTGAGGTCTGACAAACAGAAGTTGGCTCAGGTTTCTTGAATGGCAGAAAACATTTATGTCTTAGAATTAATGCTTACTTTATCTGTACCTTTTGTTCCTTTTGATTCCTCTTGTCCCGTAATGGTCTGCTGGAAACATGCATTCCACAGTGAGTCAGCATAGCCTGCTGGGCTGAGCAGAAGGCAGACTTGGGAGTTATAAATCCAAGCACTTGCTGTGTGGCCTTAAAAACCTTACTTAACCTCTGCTTCCCCACCAGTAAAATCGGAATAACTTATAAATCTTTGAGAGATGTTGTCATTAATATGCATAAAAGGACTTTAAAAACAAATGCTGGTGCTGACAGCCTGTAGGCTTTTTTACTCAGTAATTGTATTCTTTTTACCCAACATATACTAAACATAATCTAATGACAAAGGAATAGATAGCCTTTGATATGTCAATTATTAAGCTCGTTGTTTCCTGTTGTTTCTCGAGCACTCTTAGGCACGCATGGATTGCAGACAAAAGCTCTGATCTCACATCATCACTTTCCAGCTGAGACTCATGCACCTGTGTGTGAAGTCCCATTGATTTCAGTGGCTGTGGGCAAGCGCAGTGGGTGTCCAGAGGTGATTTAGACCCAGAATCATGGCCCAGTATGGAAGACCTGCCTGTTTTCAGCTCGACATAATGAAAATGGAAGGCGACTGAAATACAGAAGCTGAGACGGGTGTCTGCCATTTCCTGAAGTTCTTAAGAAACCCATTCCGAGGTTCAGTGCCTCTGGCTGCAGTTCAGTGTAGACAGAGTAGGAAGGACTGTGAGCAAGGCACTTCCCTTTCTTCTTTCTGGTGGATGTAGGGGCTCTCACATTTCCCTGTTGAGCAGGCGATCAGTTTTCACTCTGGAAACAAGTTTGGCAGCAGGAGGATGTATGAGCTATGGAATCAGAGCTTTGGAAGGTCTCCAGTGACATTTCTCCATTCTTAGCACATCATTCAACAACAGCACTTGATGGCCAGGTCCTAAATCCAGTGCCCAGTCTCAGAAGTCAAGCCAGACACTGCATGTTTGTGTGCAGGAAGCTAGGGGAATGCTCTCCAGCCATGCCATGGACTCATTGGGGAGCTGCTTTGCTCAGATTTCTCCAATCCCACAGTTACTCAACTTTCACAGCGTGAAGATGAGTTTCTAAAGAGGGGCTGCTCGCTTTCTCATGGCATTTCCAAGTCTTACCTGTTCTGCTTGCTGGGTTGCCAGCCCAGGCACTCACCCAGGACCATATCTTAAAGGCCCTATTCAGCTGTCATACAGCCCTTGCCAGCACTGGGTCCTGTGCTGTAGAGGTTAGTGCCAAAACCGCTCACAGCCATGCAGGAGGCAGGGGCTTGTGGTCCAACATGTCCTTTGGTATCCAGAAGGATGAAGATCAGGAAACTTCAAGGAAAGGAAAGAAAAAAAAAATGATAAAAAAGGTAAAAGCAATCAAGAATCCACTGGGAGACAGGAGGGAGGACAAGTAAAGGGCACTCAAGACCCTGATGGCAGGTAGTACTTTATGAGGCTTTATTCTGGCTGCAAAATTCATTGCTTTCACCACCACTGTGCATGGTATTGGGCTGTGGGAACAGAATTCCTGTTTAAGCTGCTGCATTGAGAAAAGTTGCCTGGAAATATCACTTTGATTTTGGTGGGGCTCTTGGTGCAGCATAGCAATCATGAGAGACACCTGTCTGCTATGGAAACACCCAGACTCAAGAGTATTCCTAAGCCTACAGAAGGTACAAGTTAGGCAGTCTTAGAGCTCCTGTGTAAGATTCCCTGTTCCTATTTTCTATTGTGTTGTGCTTTATAAAATGTCCTTTACCACAGACTATTGCCCTGGGCTGGGGCAAGATCAAGTGTGAATCCCTCTCGTTGGTGTGCATGCCTCAGCCTACATTGGCCACATTGACCACTAAGTGATCTGTCACATTGATTGTTGGAGGTGGCTGGTTTCTTTTCCCAAGTAACCAGTGATAGGACAAGAGGTAACGGCCTCAAGCTGCACCAGCGGAGGTTTAGATTGGATATTGGGAAAAATTTCCTCACCGAGAGGGTGCTCAGGCACTGGAACAGGCTGCCCAGGGCAGTGGTGCAGTCACCATCCCTGGAAGTGTTCAAAAGCCGTGTAGATGAGGCACTCAGTGACATGGTTTAATGGTGGTCTTGGCAGTCCTGGGATAAAGGTTAGACTTTATGATCTTAAAGGTCTTTTCCAACCTACTTGATTCTGTGATTTAAAAAGAATAGTAATTCTGATTCTAGAAAAATCTTTCTCCCTCTGCAACCAAAGATCCATCTTCCTTTGGAGCAACTGTACCCTGTGCATTCCCTCACTTGGCTGCTTGCTCGTTTTCCGTGAGGATAAACAGTTTTAGGAATTTCCCAGGTGGAAAATCCCTGTCGTTTATGAGAACTCCGTGTGCAGGGTTGTGTGCAACAGCCACTTCACTTTCCTTTCAGCCCAGTATCATTTTTATTAGCTTCATTGTCTGTCTTAGGGGTAAAAAAGGTGAGAAAAGGACTTACTAGCCCCTCAGTAGTTGTCCAGATTCCAATCTGACTTTCACCACTGTAAATCCAGAGTAACTCCACTGAAACAGTGCTATTACTCAAGCTTCTGACTATGGATTTGCCCATCTTTATTATCTTGAGGCTCATTGTACATAGAGATGTCCCACAGAGATTGACAAAACTGTGTAAGAAACAAAACTGTCTCTTTCCAGCTGTGTGAATTGCAGGCAACTTTCCAACAATTCACAGTCCAGAAAAGTATTTTTGGATATGGGCAGCTCATCAATTCATCAGAGATACTGCTGTGCCTTAGCAGGGAAGCTAGCAAGTAACTCACCTAGTGGATTTTGTTACAGCGGCTCTGTCAGTGTAAACATCTGGTTATAATTTCTGACAGGAACACAAAAGGGTGGCAATACTGATTGACAGTTTCTCTGAGAATGGGGGAGACATAGGTGAGCTGAGTTGCGTTGATGAGCTGGTTTCTGTTGCCAAATACTCTTCCAGGAGTTGTTACAATTTGCAAACAAAGAAATTTATTTGCCATTACAAATCACAGCTCAGCCAGTGACATATTCAGTCAGTGCGTCCCCTCGGCACCCTGCTGCACTGGCCATGTTGACACCCTTTTTACTCTGCCAAAGCTGAACTGCTGTTTTGTTGGGGTGGTTTTTAATCACCCATCTCTAAGATGAGGTTCTTGCCTCCTTTTCTGAGTCTAGGCTATAGATCTGATCCTTTGGATGAACTGTACTGGCAAGCAGGATGAGGCTTTCCAAAATCTTTTTCAGTTTAGGTCCATTCTGCTGTCTGCAACACCAGAATAAGCTTAAGTTTTGGAAGAGATGGTTTAACAGAAAAAGGATCTTAATCCTTTCTTAAGCAATTCTAAGAAAAACATCTATAACAAGTGTGAAGTGCAAGCCTCCAGCCTGTTCTCTCAGTCCTTGCAGATGCAGGTGCTGGTGTGCTGGGATTCCTAGTGCTTGTATTGGTAAAAAACTGCTTGTAAAACTTGGAGGTGCAAGATAATTCTTAATGGGTGGAACTTGGCTACCCAGTGTTAACTGGCAAATCTGTCTAAATTAAATGTTGATTAAAATGCTTGGGCTCTGCTTGCAACATCTTTAGCTTTAAACTCTGAATGCACTTTCTTTGTATTGGAGAAAAGAAAAAAAGCAAAGGAGGGAACTTGGAGTTTTAATGATGGGGTGGTTTGAAGACCAAGTCCTGAAACGAGTCCTGAGTGCAGGAAAATTATTCCGAATAGCATACTGGAAAGTCAATGAAGGCAAAGGCATCTCTCCATAGGGCAGGGAGAGTTCGTTTGCCATCTCAGCTGGGTAGAAAACAGGAAGTCTAAAAGAATTAGACCAAATGTGTCTTCCTATATAAAGAGGGTAAACGGCCATGTGATTCAGGAAAGGAAAATACTGTTTCACTGGGAACAATGAAGTATGATTCTTTTTAACATTAGAATTCAGTTCTGTCATTCCCTCGCCCCATTTTAATGGCACCCTGCCTCATGAACTTGCAGTGGCTTTGTCTTTACTTGCCATGTTTATTCATAATTTATATTACACTAAAGGCCTCTTTGTGAGAAAGTGATATTATCCTGCCATGATTACTTTAGGGTTATTAAAAAGGGAAAGAATACATTTTATGCTGTTTTCTTAGTTTATGTACCCTGTATCTCTTTTCCGCTGTGCTAATAATGGAGAGAGTCCAGCATAGGCTTTGTAAGTCACAGGCAGTGTAGTTCCAAAAAGGCTGTTGTGAGTGAGGTTATCATCACAAAAGATTTCCAGAGACCTTGCAGGTACTGGATTCCTGAGAGAAACTGGCTCTTGTTCCAGCTAATGGCAATGCAGTCTTTATGGATTCCTCTGTCAGGGAACGCATGCAGTGTGCTTTGCACAGAGCTATGCAGCATAAATATTATGGGTAAAACCCATTCTCTTTGAGCTTTGGATTGTAAAATAAAGAATAGTGAAAATTCTGTCAAACTAAAATTAGGCAAATAGATACAGTGTTCATGGAGTTACTCTGGATTTTAATACCTGTTACCTGAAAGCTGCATCAGGCCTTAAGCACTGACTTCATGCTTCTCTGTAGTCTTTTAGTTCTTGGCCCTGACACGTCCTCTTTCTATCAGGGTAACATGATTCACCATTTTACAAAGATTATTCATGTTCTCTAGCCTGTGTAGCCTGGGGTTCCCCAACTGAGAACGGGACCAGTTTGTGTTAGGCATGGCACAAGCATCCTGTTCCTCCATAGCATGCAAACCCTGTTCAGACATACCCCATATATTAATCATCATGGTTCCCTGGAGCTGGCACTGCTGATGGCAAAGCTTGGTAACAATAATGGGTGTGTTATATCTTCAGGAAGTGCATCAGGAAGTAAATTATTTCTGGAAAGACACCAACTGACATTACAGGAGTTTGAGCCATCATCTGCAGAAGTCAGCAAGACTTTTTCTGTAGATAGCAAAAATCATTTAATAATGAGGTGGTTTGAAGACTAGTTCCTGAATGTAGGAAAATTATTCAGAATAGCATATTGTAAAGTAAATGAAGGTAAAGGCATCTCTCCGTAGGGCAGGGAAAGTTCGTCTGCCATCTCAGCTGAGTAGAAAACAGTAAGTCCTGACCAGGGCTTCCACTTTTCATGCTAAACAGAATGAAAGCACAAGCCATTTGAGCTGACTTTAGTATTCCTTATTCTCTGACAAGCATGTGAATACATCATTATGCTGTTTGGACAATTGTCATTTTCCACCCCACAAGTTACTTTGGTCTGTTTCCTGTCTATGGCATTAATTTCAATCAGCTTTGGGATTTCTTATGACACATGCCATTCATGTTACTGGATATTTTTTAAATATCACAAAAACACTTGCATTAGCATTAAATAAAAACCATCACTTGTACTATCCAGCCACCAGGTACATGGCTTGCTGTGCTGATGGTCCTCACAGAGGAAGAACACAGAAAGCCATGGCTCTCTTGGGCCTCTCTGTCCCAAATATATGTTGTAAACTCAATGATGAAAGCAAGAAACTGTTTTCTATCCTAAGACACACCTATCTGAGCTTACAGCAGAGCCCGGTTTTACAAAGCTTTCATTCTACGTGGGCTTTTATGACTAGCCACATCTCCGTCATCTCCGAGTGCATTCCAGTGATGCCTTAAGCCCTTCGCCCAACATCTGTCCAGTGGGGCTTGTTCACTCACTGTTGCCATGTGTCCATGCTTTCCAGTTGAGCTTTCCAACAAAAAAGTGTCAGTCTCTCTAGACTCTGCTTCCTGCTATTTTCGCTCAGGCCTCACTTTCTCAGATAATGCCTATCTTCACCCAGATATCCAAAGCAGCTTAGGAGGCTGCTGAGTAGCTTCTGCAGTTGCAGTTGCTGTGTGGGAAGATACAGACTTCTTTTTCTCAAAATAGCTCTTCTGTCAATTTGTGTTCTATTTCTTTTTCCTGCCTCCTAAGGCCTTGAATAGTTCCCTAATTTTGGTTGTTGGAAAGCTGTCACTAAGCTCTTCTCATAGCCCAAGCAGAAACAAAACAGAAATTCCACTATGTGTGACCATCTCAAAACCACTTCTGCTATGAGCCTGCAGTTCTGGGATAGCTCTTCTGACAGTGAGACTCACTCCTAATGGGCAGTGACAGCAGTCGAGCTGCATTGACTCCACTGTGTTTGACCCATTTGGCAACTGACCTTCTTTTCATGTGCCTGTTGTGATGTGTGGGGCTTTCCACCATCTAAACCTGCCCCAGATGCCTACAGCTACTCCTCCAGCACAAAAGCCTCTTCTTCAGAAGTGGATGTTTTGTCTTTGGAAGACAACAACTAACAGTGTCACCAAAAGCCCTGTCTGCCTTTTTGGCACAGTAAAGATCTCCTCAGTTTCTTCAGTTAGATTTCCTCAGTTTCTTCAGTTAGATTTCTTCAGTTTCTTTGCAAAAAGCCATCCCCCTTGTAGCACAGTTTTTCCATCCCCCCCGCTGTCCCATTCAGTGGTAGGAATGAGTCATGGTTGTGAAGCAAATTAATCATCTGTTCAAACTGAGCTCTAAGTTTCTCAGCAGTGCAAATGAAACTGATTTTCGCTGTTGCAAGGATGGCCTGGCCTAATGTGAGAACTGAAAGAACAGAGTGAACGACTGGGGTGAGCCTGCAGTCAGATGCGCTGCTTCTGCCATTGCCAATGGAAAGGGAAGAGGACATAGTAGTGACTTGCTGCAGTCAGGTGGGCTGTCTTCATGAACCACAGGTGACACGGAGAAGAGCAACGGGCATGGAGCTACACAGCAAATGGAGAAAAACCTGAATAACTACATCATCCACTACAGCAGGCAGCAGTCTTGTGGAAAATTAGTACATTAAGAGTATTGGTCACTATAGTTGCAGTTAGTGAGATTCATTGGGAATGATCACTCACAGTTATTCCTGCAGCATCTTTTAAGCATGGGATTTCAAAGCACCTACTGGAAAAACAAGCAAACAAACAGAAGCCACTAAGAAACCCCCAATATGTGAAAGATTTTGAGCCCCAAATCAACAATTCCCACTTGGTATAAATATAAATAAATGATATAAATAAAACCTCAGTTAATTTGCAAAGTCAAACACTCAATGTTACAAATATGTTTCTGTTGAAATTGATTGTGGTTTTTTATACAGGGGCTGCAGCTCTCAAAGCATCTTACTAACACCCCATAATCTTTACTACACCTCTGTAAGAAGGTGAGATATAAATGGGATAATTGTCAGTAAAGTGGATGGAAAATTGGCTGGACTGCCTCACTCAAAAGGTTGGGATCAGCAGTACAAAATCCGTCTAGTGGCAGGTTACTACTAGTGGTGTCCCTCTGGGATGGATACTGGGGCCAACACTGCCAAATGCATTTATTGAGAACTGGAACCTTTGTATGACACCAAATTGCAGGGATGTGGGTGATACGTTGGAGGGCAGGGCTGCTATCCAGAGGGACCATGACAGTGGGAGGAATAGTCTGACAGGAGCCTCATGACAATCAGCAAAGACGAATGCCAGGCCCTTCACATGGGATGGAATAACCTTGTGCAATGGTTAAATCTGGCCAACTGTCTAGAAAGCAGCTTTTTAGAATGGGTGTTGTGGTGGGCATCAAGCTGAGCATGTGGCAGCAATGCCACAGTAGTTAAGACCAACCGTGTTGGGCTGTATTAGCAAGAGTATAGCCAGCAGGTCAGGAGAGGTCATTCTTCTCTATTATTCCACACTTGTGAAACCACAGCTGGAGTACTGTGTCCATTGTGGGGTTCCCCCATTCAACAAGTTCATTGGCAAACTGGAGCAAGAGCAGCAGGGGCTCTCCAGGATGGTGTGGGGGCAGGAGCACCAAACATAATGTTTGAAGAGAGGCAGACAGAGCCTTTCTAGGTTTTGTCTAGGTTTTATCTAGTTTGGGTTTTGTTTCTCTAAAAGAACATGAGAAAAGATAAGCTATTTGTCTGGTTATAAAATAGTAATTGAACCTGAACCTGGAGTTCTTTCATCCAAGAAGAGTGCCCTGATCTTCATGCCAGGAAGTGCTAACCTCCCTCCACTTTCCTTGGCACAGCACATGCTCCATCTGGAAAAGTAGCTCTGAAAAGAGTAAGTGAGGAAAATACTTTAGTAAGAAATTTCTGACCAGGCCTATCTGCTGCCTGCAGTGCAGAACCATGCAGCAGCTTCAGTACAAACAGTGAAGAAAAAACTTGCTCACATTGCAATGGCTCTATTTCTGGCACAGAAGGAAACTGGGGACAAAGAAGTTGGCCGGTATTTTGGGATTAACACCTCTGAAATGTGAAATATGTGCCAGGACAGATTATAATCATAATGACAGAGCTTTGCTTTTGTGTCTCATGCAGTAATGATTTATTCGATCTGAGCAGTGATTTCCCACAGAAAAAAAAGTAAGAATTCATGTGGTCATCAGGCACCTTGTGACTGTGATGCTTCCATGTGTGGCAAGAGGGGCAGTGTTAACTGCAGTTTGGGAGCAGACTTTGTGAGCAACTACAAAATAAAGATGCTTTCAGTGACAAAGGTTGCTGCCTTTATCTTACTGCATCACTCAAACAGTGCAAAGAGATGTAAATCTGTCCTAAATGTCAGATGAAATCTTTGCTCACTGCTTTTTCATCACTCCTTTTGCCGGAGATGTTGGTGAGAGCTGGAAAATGCTCTCACCTGCGTGACAGTGTCCCACACTTCAGCCAAGTCTGAAGAGGCGAACATGGGGAAAAACTGGCCCTTGTGATTTTTATTGCCTCTCTTCCAGCTGAATTTAGTTGAAAATTTGATACTTTATCTTTCCATTTTAATCTTCCGTTGCAGTCTTGAGCTCTTCAGGGCAGGCATTGCCTCTGCCTGAGTGACGAGCGTCTACCACAGCCACTACCACAATAGAGAATACTTATCCCCAGCTATCCATTGTGGGCACTGTGGATAATGGTGGTAGCAAAATGAGAACCAGGAGGAAGTTATTTTTGTGCTGGTGGTAACAGGGCATTTGGGGAGACCATGTAGAACAACAAAACCATGCTGCCATGCTACATATTAGCCAGCAGTGTTATATACTATGTTGTCTTGAATATTGCAAAGACTTTTTATTCAGTTCCCAAATTGCTTGGTGAATACAGGGAAGATTATTCTGAACGGATTTGATGGTCAAAAGTTGACCATCCTGACTCGTAGCTCGCTGGCGCTTGGGTGAGGCCCAAGGATGCTTAAAGATGCACTTTGCCATCACAGGCACATTTGGGAGTTCCCAAAGAACCTGTGAACACTTGGCTTCCCACAACCACTCTGGGAATCCCAGGGAGTCTTTTGTTTACAGTCTTCATTCTGGTTCTGTTCAAACACAGATCCTGGATCCTTCCTTTGACTCCTGGATCCCACTCCCCTCCCCAGTTGTCTGTTTCCTGCCGCAGCCATTCACACTGGCCCTGCCCGCCCCACGTCCTCTCTTGGTGCGGAGGGGGAAAACATCCCTGCTAGACCGCTAACGAAGTCTTCCTCAGAAAATGCTTCACATCCAAAGCCAGGATGCATCTCTAGAGAAAAACAACTGCTTTCTTGAACAGGGCCACTGTGTCCAAATCGGGCAAGGAAAGTTTTTAAATAGCCTTAGCACAGCCTGTTTACCAGCTCCCAGGCCATGAGAGGGAGCTTTTAAAATGCTCTTCATGTACAGCAAAGCCTTTTGTCTTCAAGAGTTCAACACAGGCCCCTGTCCCAGCCACACAGTCCTGTTTACCAGCAGGCTCCCATCCTTTGCCCCTCTGCTCTGGGGTGCCTGCTTAAAGTGAAAGATGCCGGCAGCGTGCAGTGACGCAGCCGTCCGTTCTGGAGCAGTTCTTATCTCGTGTTTATAATCTCAGTGTACAGCTTGCTCCAGATCTGCCTGCTATGGCTGGCGGCAGAAAACGTGCTGCCTGACACATTCAGAGAGGTGACAGTCAAAGGGTTTTCAGTTTCTTTCCATCACTTTGATACTTTCATTTCTTCTTTCCCTTTTAATAAATCTCTAGGTTTATAAAGTCATGTGTGTGAGAGGTTTTGCACAGTTTGGCAGGGGCATGTTAGCTGTTAATCTATGAGCCTTAATAAGTAGTTTTAGCTCATGGTGAAAAGACTAGTATTTCTGATAAGCCTGTGGCAACAGACATAAGAAGTCCCATAATTACAGTTAAATAACGAGAGTTTCTTACGGTCTGGAGCCAGGGGACAAGGTCAGGAACCTAATTGCCATGGCACCTCAAACTTGTACAACTGTGCCAGTGTGGTAGGCATCATCAGGGGCTGATGTTACATACCGTTATTCTCTCCTGTTGCCTCCTTTTACATCTCTGTAACCCTGGAGTCTTCACCATAAAAAATAGACATGATACAGTGAGAAGCAAGGCAGAGTTTAAGATATTTGAGTTTCTTAATTGTATTTCTGAATTATCCAGTGTCCAGCATTGTAGAAGATGGTGTTTAAACTGTTTAAAGGTGTTTAACTCTTGAAGCTTCAGAATTTCTTATTTGCAAAATGAGCCCATCATGTTCTAGTGTATTTTGTATAATATACATATTATATAACAATTTGAGGCCCAGCTGGATGGACTACTCTTCTTGAGCTTTTTAAAATATGCATGACTGGATTATAACATATTGATATGTGGTCTTGTTTCTGGAAGATGGGTTGGAATGTGCAAATCTCCCTAGAGGAGGAGGTAGATTTAATCTTTTTAAGAGGACCTCTCAGGCTTATAACCACCACAGGCTGTACCCTCTATGGGGACCCTTTGACAACGTCTTGGAAGATTTATCTACAAAGATACCAAAGCTCAAATACCTGATCAGTTTCTATATAGACAGCCTCTGCGCAGATACTCCAACATCCACCCAGTACAACTTGCTTCTTCTTCCTTTGGATCAATAATGGCTAATAAGGATGAAGGTACCACATCAAACTCCTTCAGCATACTATTGCTGCATTCTGACAGGCTGTTGGCTGAAATGAGGGACCTGCAGGCACTGTCTATTAAGAAGAAAAAATAACAATAAAGTTTTTAACACAATCCCTTTCATTTACAAAGCATGTGCAGAAATCTGTTTCTTTCAGAGCAGAAGAAATGAAATAGGAGAGACAGCATCTTGGAGCTGGGAACAAAGGCATTATCTTCCAGCCAAAAGTCTGTGCTAGGGTGGGGGGAGAGATTTTTCCTGCTATGAAGATGTCTATGTTTGTCTACACTTAGCTGCTATCTTTTTTTTTCTCTGCTGTGTCTGCATGTCTTTTACACTCACACAAACCACCAGAGACAGCAAAGGAGACACTCTGCCTTTGTTATGAGGAGAAATCTCTGTTGTTGGAGTGATTTCATTCCAGAAGGGAGCCTAAGCCTAAGCCTTTCTATAATGCTGGGAAGTGGCTATGTCTAGCCCATAATGTTACTTATCATTGTAATAGGTCTGAAGGTGTAAGGAAACAAATAAGGAGAGGACTGTAAGTTTAATTTTTCATGAGACCAACCTATGCCATCAAAAACTATACAAAATCTTTGGACAACCAAGATCTTTTTTACAAGTCTGAGCTAGAAACTGCAGTTTTCATGGTACTGGTTGGGAAGGATCGCTTTGAGATCAGTTGACTTTCAATAAGGTACTTTTAATAGACTAAGGTAATGACACTGACAGACCACAGAGGGAGTTGGCAACGGGAGAGGTGATATGCTTGGGTGGTCCAGCAACAGGTAGGGAGCACCTGAGGACCAAGAGGGATTAGTGGGTGAAACAGTGCAGGATGACATGAAGCACACATCTGTGCTGATTTTCAGTGGCTAGCAGAGGTAAATATCGTTTCCTAGGTTTATTTTTGGTAGGTTTTTTTCAAGAAGGTGAGCAGAGGTGGGCTGCTTTTTTTCATGAAAAATATTCTCTCATGGGAAGCTGGTTTAAAGGCTGTCTGGGAGAGGTCATCCTGGTGGGCAGTGGTCATGGGCTCGCTCCCTCAGAGACTGTAGCACATCACAGCTAGAGTCTTCCCCCCTCAAATTCTGCACTGGGGAAGATAATAATAAAATCCAAATAAGTAATAAGAAATCCAAAATATAGTCTATATATTCACAAAGTGAATTTTCTCATTATTTGGTATTTTTTTCCTGTCATCTCAACTTGTCTGATAAACTAGTGCAGCCATCCCTAAGCCATTTTGAGTGTCTTTTCTGACACAAGAAAAATCACACTATTGATTCCCTTCAGGTTAATTTAGCTATGAGAGGGTGTGAGTGTGGTTATGTGGGTGCGGTGCATGGGTATGCTTATCAAAATCAGATAACACCAGGAAACTAATTACAACTTTTAACTGCTGTTGCAATCTCTTCTGTGGAAGAGAAGTTTTCACATGAATATTTCTTGCATTAGAGGTGAAACCAGATCCCCATCCCGCACTTGCTGTGTTTGGAGGGCTGCCAGAAAAACTCTTTTAAAAAGGCATTCCTGCTGGAATATGTCACGGACTATTCTCGCTCCCAGCTCTGACAGGCTTCAGATGGGGAGCTGGAATGCAGACCTCCCAGTCACACACAGGAGTGGCAGCATTCGCAGGGCTCACGTTGCAACCTAGAGAAAATAAGCATCAAGGCAGGGGCAATATCAGATGAAAGTGACAGGAAGGAAGAAGCAAAACCATGTGCTGTGTGTGGGGAGCTCAGCAAATCCACAGCTCCACAAATCTGCCCCTAACACTAGCCAGAGCTTAAGTCAGTGTAATGATTAGATGGGATTTACACACACGTCCTTCCACTAAGAACTTATTTTTGTTGCTTTTAAAGGTGGTAGCCCCACAACAGAATGGCTGCCTAAAGTATAGTTTGAAAAGCAAAGGGAAAAAGAAGCGTCTGAGCTGAGTAAGGTGAGAATTAGATCATAGAAAACTCATTGAGGCAGAGTATTTGACGCAGAGTCCTCTTCCTGAATCTTCTGGTTAGCCCATCTCCCTTGGAAGGACTACCCTGCTGTATGGAGAAAAAAGGGCAAATACATATATTCTGAGCTAGGGATAATTTCATTTTAGGTTCTTTGTTTCCCAGGTATACTTTAAACAAGCAGACCCCACCACCTCCCACTAAATATTTCCTGCTTCCTTTGGTGTCATGTCAGATTAAACTTGTACTATCTTCTACAGATCATGTGAAAATGGTTCTATTTTTGCTGGGTAACTGTCATGAATATCAATATATCAAGTAGAACAGACTGTGATAATAAAAGTGTTGATCTGTGTGGCTGCTGAAATAGTGGCAGTGAGTGAATCTCACTGATATTTAATTTGCAAACTGAGTTGCACCTATTTAGGGAGGGGGAAAACAGCAATGCTCATATAGATGAGAAATTCAGCATTTAAAACCATTCATTATTAATGATTCAAAACATACAGTTCCTAGAGCTGTAAACAAGTTTGGTATTCTGCACACTAATTCATAACCATTATCATATGTAGAGAACAAGAAGTTACTCACAAACAGATGTTCCCAAACCCATTCATTTAAGGCACATTTTACTTTCCAAGTCCTAGTTAGCAACTTTCTGTGGTGGGTGGATTACATGAAAGGATGGGAAAGCAGGGATTAGTTTGCCTGCAAAGGAGCAACATCTCCATGTCTGTTCTGGAGTCTTTTCCATCTTGCCTTGCTTGGATGAGTTATTCATTTTAGCCTTGCCCTTTCTACCCTGGAGGGCACTCAGCTTTATGTTCCGAGGCACTGTGAGGCACTGTGAGATGCCAAACTCGTTCTATTACCAGACAGCTGTATCATTAAATGTGTTCTTTGCACTGGCTGGTAATGAAGCCTGGCATTCACAAATGCTTCTGCCCAGAGAAGGCAATTACCTTGCCATAAGTTATAGGTGAGTTTTCAGGGAAAGGAATGCCAACAGAGAAGGGAGGAGTAAGAATTACTGCTCGAAGTATAACTAATTTCAAAGTGACTTCATGTTTCTCAGGGTCCAGTTCAGCCATACTTGAGTACCTCCAAGCATGGAGATCCCACCACCTTTCTGGGCAACCTGTTCCACTGGTTAAGTACTCTTGTGAAAACGTTTTCTGCATGTCCGGCTGGAATTTCTCTTGCAAACTGTAACCACATCTGTTCTCCTTTTGCTGTGCATATCCAAGAAGCACGTAACTCGGTCTTTGCTGTAACTTCCTATTCAGTAGATGTAGGCAGCATGAAGACCCTCCCTCAGCCTTCTCTTCTCCAGGGTTAACAAATCCAGTTTTTGCAGTCCCTCCTCCCGCAGTGTGTGCTGCAGCACCATGACCATCTTGGGTGGTGACCCTCTACTGGACTGTTTCTAATTTGTCAATGTCCTTCTTTTATTAGGAGGCCCAAACCAAACACAGTACTCCGAATGCAGTCCCACAAGTACAAAACAAAGGGGACCTTTACATGGATCCTTACAAGGAAAAGTACTATCATGAATTACAAACCTGACCAGGCTGTGCTGAACTCTCTGAGAACTCCATCACTGCAATTACTTAAAGAAGGCTTATGAGAAAGATGGGGAAAGACTTTTTAGTAAGGCCTGTTGCAATAGGATAAGCAATAGTGGTTTTAAACTGAAAGAGATTTAGACTAGATATAAGGAAGACATTCTTTATGATGAGGGTGGTCAAACAGTGGAACAGGCTGCCTAGAAACGGTAGGTGCCCCATCCTTGGAAACATTCAAGGTCAAGTTGGACAGGGCTCCGTGCAACCCATTCTAATTAAAATGCCCCTGCTCACTTCAGGAGGGGGGGTGTGAATTAGATGTTCCTTCCAATGTAAACTGATTATGATTTAATTAGCATGCTACTGACCCTTTCTCCTACCTTTCTGAGAAAGCCAAGGAAAAGAAGACAGGGCCAGACTCTTCTCAGTGATATTTAGTGAAAGGACAAGAGACAATGGACACAAACTGAAATACAGGAAACTCCATTTAAATGTAAGGAAAATGACATCATACTGTGCAGATGGTCTAATACCATTCAGTTTGCCAGAGGGGTTGTGAAGCCTCCATCTTTGGAGATGCTCAGATCCCAGCTGAACATGGTCCTGAGCAACCTGCTGTGGCTGACCCTTCTTTGAGCAGGGGTAGGCTGATGCATGGGTCTCCAGCGATGTCTTTCAACCTCATCTATTCTGTGATCCTGTGAACTGCTAAGTGGGATTAAAGAAGCTATAAGGCAGGTTATAGGAAGAGGGAATTTCTATTACCCACATTTGGATCAATGCCTCATCAATATGAGATCCAGAGATACAATAAAGTATCATTTCCTAAAAACCCTATCCTAGAACCCACAAAAAGATGCTATTCCGGATTTAATGTGGATGGCACACAGAACCTCCTTCAAATGTTAATGGGAGAGCAGTTCTGTGATAATAATCACAGTACAGTTAGATCAGTGTTGCAATGGGAAAGAACGACCCAATATTCAATTTCAAGAGTATTTCAAAATGAGATTGAATAAAATATGAAGTAAAAAAAAAAAAGAGAGAGAGAAAGAAAGCAAACCTTAAAAAGAGCTGTGAAAAATCAAGAAGAGGACAGGCAACTGAGCTGCTGTTAAAAATTCTTATATTAAAATCCCAGGTAAAAGTCATGCCACAATTTGAAAAGAAAACAATGTGGTCCAAAAAGGCCGCTTCATGGCTCAGCAGGAACATTAAGGATGGTATCACAGATAATAAGTTAATGTTTAAAAAATTAGAAGCTTACCTGAATTTGAACAAGAAAGCCCATAAAATATGGCAAGTCAACCAGATACCAGAAATGAAAAAGGGCTTAAAAAAGAATGTGAGTTGAGTCTTGCAAAGGCTGATAGTAAATAGTTCTTTATATAGCAAAGGCAGGAAGCCAGCTAATTTGATGACAAATATGTAAAAGGGCACTCAGGGAAGACAAGGAATCAGCAGAAATGCTCAGTGAGTTTTATGTACCAGTCTTTCCTGGTACATAAAGAGCCCCTGGGAGAGCCCCAAACCCAACAGATACTTGATAGCATTTCATTAGAAGAGCTAGACCAATCTGAACTTAATTTACAGGAAATATCAGCCCAAACAGAGAGCTGGAGGTCAGTAAACCAGCAGGACCAGGCACTATTTACATGATAGTTCCCATGTGAAGCTGTAGGTGTATAAACTGTCATTACAGATGGCCTCTGTGCCAGAGGAGTGCAGAGTTGCCAGTGTAGCTCCCAGCTAGAGGGGTCTTGGGTAACAACAGACCAATGAGTCTGACTTCCATCCCTCCTGTGACAGCAGAGCCGTAAGACTGCTGTACACACAGAGAAAGATGATGTCAAGGGAAGCAGTCAACATGATTGCTTTAAGGGACAATCCTGCCTCATCAGTCTGCTGGAACTCCTTGGCGGAATAACAAGTACATAGATAAGTTGGACATAATGTATTTGGATTTTCAGATAGCTTTGACAGTTTCTCAACAAAGGCTATAAAGATACTAAATCACCATGGATGGGGAAAAAGGGTCCTTTTGTAATCTGAAAGTGGAAAGGTTAGGGCTCAACACTGACTTTTCAGGTCACACAAAGGCAAGACAATGTTTTGGGAAGAATGATCTAAATCATGCTCACCTGGTGCTGAACTCACAGTTGGCAGCCATTACTCAAGGAACAGCTCTTGGAGTCACCATTGACAGTTCCCTGAAAACCTTGGCTCAGTGGTTGGTGGCAGCCAGAAAGCTGGGAAAATGGTGAGCATCCTCAGGGAATCTGCTGAGAAGAAGATGGAGGGCACCATTTTGCTGCTCCAGCTTGGTGCACCCACATCTGAGGAAGGGTGTGTAATTCTGGCCGCTGCATCTGCAGGATACAGCAGGTTATAGAAGGGCAACCAGAAGTGCCAAGGGGTTCAGCTTCCTTAAGAGGAAAGACTGGAACGCCAGGATTGTTCACATTAGAGAGGAGATGGCTGGGGAGTGATCAAGACTTCTTTGTACTCTTATCTTTCAGAGTATAGAGCCGGGTGTGAAATCTGGTCACCTGGCAGTGAGGGAGCAACTAGCTAAAAAGAAAAGCAATTGTTTCCAGGAAGCCAAAGAGGTTTGTTGATGGTGTTGGTAGTCCCCCAAAGGAACTTGTCACAGGGACTGGGGTTGTTCCTCTGATCTCATCACACCCTGCACCCAGAAGGCTCTGCAGATGGCTAAGCAATGTCATGTGTTCTGCAGGAAGTCAAGTTTTTGTTCTGTCACCCTTGAGCCAAGGACCGACCCAGCCCATGGGTGTGCAGTAGCTTTTTAGTTGAGAAGCAGCAGAGGTCCTGCAATCAGTGCTGAGGCATTTCCATTAGAGCAAGGCATTTGCTCCAGTCTTCTGGCCAACTTGTTTTGAGTGTCTTTTGCTATTATGTGGTTTGCAGTTGTGTCCCAAAGGAAAAGAAGTTCTATGTGTGCCCTTTATGCTCTTTATAGGATATATAAAAAAAAAGGGTGGGGTGGGGGGGGGGTGGGGTGGTGGAGGAGAGGGGGAGTCCTTTGTTTTGAGTTTCCTTCCAAACAGGATTTTTTTGGTTGTCTTTGGATTTTTTGCCTTGTTTTGTTTTACTGGTTAATGTCATCATTCATCTTTCCTGTTTTTGCTGTAGGACTTATTAGACCGTTCACAGATGTGCACTGGAAATTCTCTCACTGGAAATGAAAAGGTAGTGTGCTGAATCTCAAATACGAATAATCTTCAGTTGTAACTTGAGTTGGTATTGCTCACAAAAGCAGGCAGAAAAGAGATTTCACCAGAGCTTGTTGCTTTGGTTTCCTTTTTCCCTGGAATTTTTAAAAACTGCCTCCCAATACTTGCGCAAGCCCCAAAATAGGTTCTCACAATAACATCACAGCTCAGTTGGCAACCTTCCCCAAAACAAGTCTTTCCTCATCCCATACTTTCTTCAGCCCTGTGCTAAATGCAGTGGAACTTTCTAAGCAACAAAACCTGTTTTTTTCTTTTCTTTCATCTCTTCCCATTTAAAGTAACTTGTTGCCTGTTCAAGTATCCATTTATGTTGTTTACCGCAAAAACACCATGCTGATTTGTAGGCTTATTTCCCTAGTTCTCCCTATCAGCTGTTCTTCTCAGGATCTCCTGCATACATATTTTTCCACTCAAGCTTGTACTTGAGCTCCTAGATGTGACCCTCTCTCAGCTTTCCAGGTCTACTTGGAGGAGTTTCCGCCACATCTGCTCCACATACTGAACACTTTTGGAGATGCTGAACCTTTTATCTTTCTTAATTTTGCATCTTCCTGTTTCAGACAGGACATCTGCTTTTTAATGGAAAGCCATGACTCTCAAGGCCACCAGTGACAGCGCTATACCATCTGGCCCATTAAAACAATATTCCCAAATACTTCTGTGCATATATATGTCGTATTTTCTTCATAACATGTGGCAAAAAGCACTGAAGATGGTGGCAAACATCCCCATGTCTGCTGTCCCACCCAGTGTGGGAGTTAATCATGCTCCTGCAGAGAAGCTGCCTGACGATTCAGCAGAGAAAGGTGGCTGAGCACCAAGGGTACCAAGCATCTCTGGAAATTGTATCATGTTGTTTTCATTAGTTTCCAACCTTGGTAAGCTGGAATTGACTGAATGCTCTGAGGGAGTTCAAAATGAGAACGACTGAATCACAGCAGACTCACTGGAATTACAGAAGGCAACAGCAAGCAGAAGTCTGCGTGAGTCATCCTCAAGACAGAGGCCAGAGAAAAGGGTGGGTGTGCTTTGTACTAAAGCACACGGCTCTTCTGGGGACATGAACTTCTCAGGGGCTTCTGCTGTCCTATTCCGGTCTAAATGCAAACAGAGTCTATTGATTCCTGTAAATTGCTCTAGGTACAGATGGGGTCTGCTAGGAGCATGAAGTACAGTGCCACGAAGGGTGTTGGTCTGAATCCCACACATCAGCAGTGTACCAGCACCCTTGTGTTTTGACAGTTTGTAAACCATGTTGTCTAGTTCACAGTAGACAGCTGCCTGGTAAATACAGCCACCACCAAGCCTTTGCTTGAAATCCCAGAAGGAAATGAGCGCCCCCATCTTCTACATATCCTGTGTTTGTTTCTAGAAGGACATGTTTTACCCTGACATCTTCAAATCAAGTAGTTCAAATCAAATAGATACAAACTGCTCATCTCTGATGGATACTGCTCTCACTTCAACATGCTGATGCTGCTCCCAAATGTCCTTCCGTCAGAATGAGCTGGGTGAGATCAGGCAGTTTAAATCATCTGTTGGCTTGACAATTTAACTCCTTTTGACCCCAAAAGGTGAGGGATGGCCCAAATGAATGCCCGCCCTAGCAGTGTGCCAGTGCATGGGGGCTGAGCAGCCAAGTTCTCACCCTCACGCTCCCTGCTGCTGAGTGCCAGACAGCATGCTTGAACTACTCCTTCCAAGTGACTCCAAAAGCTGCCTCTGGCCAGGCTCCTGCTGAATTTTCCATTCAGGGCACTGTTATCTACAAGATGTTATGCTTCCACATCATGGTCCAAGCGAGGATCTCAAAGCTCTTCATAGAGGTAAATGAGCGCAATCTCATCAGCAGCCTTCCAAGAGGGGGACCATGAAAAGCCTCAGCTTGGAGCCATAGTAATGGAGCTATTTTGGTCCAAGGATGCATTGCTGTACCTCTCACCAGTGATGGAACACCCTCAGCTACAGCCAGTGGCAGAAAGAGCTGAGGGCACTCAGCACAGTGACTGAATGGGCTCCCATCCTGGCAGGGAAAAAACAAAGGGCAAAATCCAGCCAACCTGTTAAAAGCATCCCAGAGGTTATACTCCCACAAAAGTGTCCACAAGCAAACCTCAGCACCTGTGGATACCTGTCCCTTCTCTGAAGGAGCAGCTAGCAGCGACTGAGGTGACTGAAACAGAGCCTGACCTCTGTCCTGCTTCCCCAGCTCCCATAGCTCCCCTCCTCTCTGCCTGGCTTTATCTTCCTGGGTTTGCTGCTTTTGCTGCTCTTCCTGTTTGTCACAGGAAGAGTGCCAGCATGACCATAAACTCTGTGTTCTCCTGTGGCGAGGCCCCTCCACATTCAAAGGAACAAAGTCAGGCTACTATTTACAAGAAATATTCTAATTTCAGTGTGTGAAACCATCGTCTTGACAACTTCTTTCTGTGCCTAAGCATGAAAATGTTTGCTCAGACTGGACCAAGGTCTATTTCAAGTCAAAACCTCACAGACAGGCATTCCTGCATCCTACAACAGCATTCTCTCTGCACAGGGAGTCAGTGGTGGCTCAGTGCCTAAGAAGCATTGCTGCTCTACACATGAATGAGTGGCCAGCACTTCTAGGGCAGTTCCACTTTTTAATGCTCTCTGATGTCCAATAAAAATATATATGCTAAAATACGTGTACCAGCTGCCCTGATCTAAGCATCTGACTTACCTGCATGTTCCCACCAATCTTCAGCAGCAGAGAAACATCTCCTGGAAACTCCTTCATTTCTAGTTTCTCTGTATCTCCGTGTCAAAATCTAGTGTCTGATGAGCTGGTTTTTTTTTTCAGGTTCTTTTTGGGTTTTTAAACCACATTATTAGATGTCTCCCAGAAAGTTTATCCTCATGATCCTATGGTATGAATACTCCTCAAGGTATTACATATGGCATGCAGCTTCTCAGACTAGCCGAGGAAACGTACCTAGGTGAACAAACAGAAGTACAATTATATATTCTTGCACCTTCTATACATGTAAAGGTCCAGTAGGTATGTAAAGCTACAAGGCTTACATGTAAAAACATGATAAAAGCAAAACCAAAGGATATTCTCTGCAGAGAGCCATGGCAAAACAACTGAAGTGACATGTATGTATACGCACATGTGCATATTGTGCATTCCTGTCCTGTGGTGTTACTATCTTGGAAAACTAAAAAATAAGACAAAATGATGACACTTTCTTAAAAATGATGAGATTTTAAAAAGTCAACATATAGGGAATTCCCTGTCTTCCACTTTTTCAGCCTTCAGGTTCTGCTCTGGAATATACTTTCAAGCTTAAAAAACAAGCATTGTTGAGATTCCTATATACCCAAAACAGGGCTGGAAAAGACACCATTTGTCATGAGCCACACACTGAAGCTGTGAGAGCTGGCAACGGTGACAGTATAACAATTAAGAATAACATTTTTTCCAGATAGGATAAACACCATTTGTCACTTCATAAGCTTTAGGATTTGAAACTGCAACTACAACTATTTCCTTTTCTCCAGATGTAGATGATGTTGCTTCATCTTCTGACATTGCAAATATTAGTAGACATCATTAAATGAAATTAAAACCCTCTTCTTTTTGAGTTCTGTCCCAAGTTCTGACACTGTTTTCTTAAGCGTTGACATAGAAGTCATACAAGTGCTTTACTACTGATTTGCTGTATTACCTCAGACTCAAAATATAAAAGAAAAAAAGATTCAGAAAGGATGACAGTATGTGGGAATACTTGAACTTCACAGTATCTATACTGGAAAAACCTGGTATTTGTTATGGCAGTGTGTTTTGGAATTGCAGGCCTAAGGGCTGCGTGGCAGAGGTAAATTTGCAGCTAAATTGGATGCCCGAGTATCTTTTTATTATGACAGTTGCACCCTTTATAGAAATGTCAATAAAGCTGCTAGCTATTAATTCCATATGTCAGCAAATGGGAGAGGGATGTGACCATGTCTGTGGGTGTGGTTGGGAATGCTTACTGCAGCACCATGGAGCAGAGGAAAACTAGGAAGGATCCCAGCAGGATTTCCAGATATTCCCAATGCAACAATCTGGTGCGCATCACCCAGGAAGCTATGGAAGTGCTGTACATGTAACAGTTTTAAACACCACTGAAAATCCTTCAGCCAAAAGTATGCCATTAGGCGAAACATAACTGGAGGGTGCTGGATGGACCATTTTTTCTCAGCAAAATTAAAAAGGGATTTCTAATGACCACAGATAAATAGGATCCAGGCCTCTCGCCTCTGTGATGGTGTAATAGAGTGTTACAGAGGAAGATGAGCCAAACAAATGGCCAGCACCAGCAGCACTCCCTGCAGTTCTCAGGTCATTCTGAAATCTCTCTCCTGCTCTCATGAGCTTAGCTCTGAGCCATAGAGAGATGGGCTCCTCTAATGGCTTCTCATTTCATCTCCCAGAGTCGTTGCCAGAGCACTGCTTGCTGGTGTCCTCTTCTCCTGCCTAGGCTTTGGGCACTGACAAGTCACAATCTTTCCAACTGTTTTTCTTCTATTGGTCTTGATTTTTCCCAGGCAATGCCCTCCACAGCACTGAGAGGCAGCCTGGACGCAGATGGCCAGGCCAGAAGCCTCTCCCCATGACAAAGCTAAAGAAAACACACATTCCTTTGCAGAGTCATCACTAGAGACACACAGACCCCTTCTGCCCACCCCTGCTCTCACACTGGCAAAAGGTGGTGTCCATGTCTTGAGGGAGAAATGCTGCTGGGCCGCTGACCGTCTGCCTTCCGTCATGGAGGCTGTCCTTCCTGTGACCCAAGTTGGTGCCTTGTGTTAGCCTGCAGTTGGTACTCCAGTGAAGAACAGCATAACATGACTCTGTCCACCTAAAGGAAGGTTAATTTAAGGCACTTGATTTAATTACAGTTCTTGAGAGAACAACATCCTGGAGCTATCGCTAGGAGCAAAGCAACAGTTTAGCTGGGGACAGAAATGCCATGTACAAGATGAGATGAAAAACTGTTAGAAACTGCAAAGTGACATAACCCAAAAAGCTCACGTAAATGCTGAACCTCCTCAGCTTAATGTTGTGCATTGCAATAGTCTTTCCCCACATCACTGCACACTATGTCTTCACCAAGACCCTAGCACACTGTGATAGGCCATGAATGAAGTGCTGTGCCCAAGCTTCTCCCTACAGTTTAAGGCCTAGGTCCTTGCCCCTGGGCAGTCCTAACCCTGCCCTCTGCTCCCACATGAGAAGCAGCATCCTGAAGCAAGGACCCCACTTTGTCCCACAGACACCATCCCGGTTCTGGGGAGAATAGGGACCAGCTAGAAGGACAGGCCTTTCAGCCTCCTCTGCTCCCAGAGTACCTTACGTATAACCCTAAAACATTCTTTATCATATTAAAACATCCTGGGAACATGGCATCTCCACTCTGACCCTCTGACATTCACTCTGGCTGCCTGCAGTTTCCCATCTGGGAAGGGTGGAAATCTCATGATGGTGCCCCCCATCTAAGCACATGCCTGTGTTGGGGTTAGGTTGCCCCTGGTGAGATGATTTGCAAAGCAAAGCCTTCCTGACCTGAGCTCATGTTTTTTTGGCCATGCTGCCTGCCTGCCCTGGGCTGTGGAAATACATGTGTAAGCTGGTTCATGATGCACAACCTCAGAAGCAGGAGAGAAATCATTTGACTTGTATGTGTCATAGAATCATAGAATAGTTAGGGTTGGAAAGCACCTTAAGATCATCAAGTTCCAGCCCCTCTGCGATGCCAGGAACACCTCACACTAAATCATGTCAAGAGCACTGGAAACAGATCAGCATGAGGCACAGATGCCTTTTGCACTGGAGAAAAAAGGAGCATTGCAAGCCTTTTGATGTCTCTCAGTGAGCAAGCAGTGACATCAACAAAGACAGAAAAAGATTTAGAAAGCATATTTGTAATAGCTGAACAAAAAAGTGCCCAAAAGTGGCAATTTTGATAGCTTGGGAGACGATTTGTTTTGTGTTGTGCCTGATTTGCCCATCATTTCACAGAAGATGAAAACTTGAACAGGAAGCACAGTCAAAACGTTCTGGAGAGATAAATGGTTGCTTCATTTCCGAGTGCTAACATCCTGCCCAGGGTGAACTTTCTCCATCCTGCAGTCAAAGATGGGAGGTTTCCATAGGCCTCAAGATAGGCATGGTTTAGGCTATATTATTCAAGGCACTTCTGAGTGAGGGGGAGACGAGGAGCTTGTAACAGTCCTCCCCTTTCACCTTTCCGCTTGTCCTTCTGCAGTGAAAGAGTCTCCACAGCCATTATCACCCACCTCCCACTGGCTTTGTTGTGACCCTGATCCAGGGAGACCCCAGCTGTTTAACCAAGAGCCAAACAAAAACTGAAATGAAGGACTGTGACTAATTAAGATGTTATCTTGTGAGCACATTCAGATGAAAGCTCCTGGGAAGAGAATACAAAACTCCTAAGTAGCTGTAAAGTGGCTCTTTTCACCAACCTTAAAGCACAGTACCACATAATAACTCACAGCTGCACATATTTGATCCTCCTCTAGCATCAGCTCATGCATTATTTACATCCTTATTACTGGCAGTGGAGCTGGGCAGAAGTGACGGTAATATCTGTTTACACCTGATGGGAGACAAGCGTTTTTCATAGCTCACACTTGTTGCCGAACAGGGCCCAGAAAGGCAGGCAAGGAGCAGGTGGGAAATCAACTGAGCTTGGAGAAACTGGAACCCTTTATAAACCAGACAACAGGGAAGAGGAGGCATGTTTGGGAGCGTGAGCAGGACTGAATGGAAGGTGGGAGAAAGAGAGGAATCTCGTTCACTTTTGCTTCTATACACTGCTGCAGCAGAGAAAGTGAAGAGAGGAGTGACACAGCTGGAAAGTCCCGCAGGATTAGCGTTGCATGAAGCGACTGCATGCTCTTAGAGTGAGCTGAAGTCCTTGTTAGTAGAGTCCACCGATTGACACTTCATGGCCGATGATAAAGGTAAAGGGGCAGGCCACTGTCCCAGGCAGGGAGCTGCTGTCTGGCTCAGAGACCTCTAATTGGCACAGAGGGCCCTGGTGTGCCTCTAAAAGAGGCAGTGAGGCACACCATACCCTGGGTGCTCAGGCAGCCTCCTGCCATCAGGAGCCAGGACTGCTGTCACGTAGCCTAGTTGCGGAGGTGGCTGGTGGCAGCTTTTGCGTGGATGAGTGCCCTTGGGGAAATTGATGGACACCACCAATTACACATCTGCAGACCACGTGGCAGCTGAAAACTTTCCCTCTTTTCTAATGAGGTCAAGAACAAAATCAGGAAAAGCTGCATTTTCTGTGCCTGAAACCCATGTTGGCTTCTGCAATGCTGTCCTGGTGGCAGGGTATCTTTAAACAGTAGTTCCAAAATCCTTGCTGGACAGCAGGGACAGCCTTCCCAAATAGGCTGCCAGGCACAATGGTTTGGCTCTGCTGGTGCCTCATGGTTATTACCAAAAGGATATTCCAGGACCACATCCAGCTAAGGCAGAAACAGACAGAAAGCTAGCACACAGCCTCCCGTACACCATCTGCTCCAGAAACTGGAATCAAAACCCAAAGCAGCAGCCCTTCAGTCAGCAACATGACTAAACCCAGGTCGGATGAAGCCAAAGTCTCCATTTAAATAAGCAGATCTCCAAGTATTATTTCCCTGACACACATGGTAGCACCACACAAGATCAAGCTAGCCTTTCTCCTGTCCTAAACCCAAAGTCAGAGGCAGCTTTTCAAAGAATCATGGATAGGTCTGTCCAGTTGCGCCTAATCCATGTGGGTCATGAAACAGGAGCGCCACATTGCAAAAGCTCTGTGTGCTGACCTGGCTGCAGAGGATGAACGCGAGGAAGGAGTCAGCAGTACAAGGCTTACATCAGATTAAGTTCCTGTATACATGGAAGGTTTGGACTCAAGTATGCTACTAGTTGCAACCATTAAGGGCAGCCAAGTCTCAAGGACAAGCAGATGAAGGCCACGGGAAGAAAAAAGGTCCAGAACTGTACAAAAGCACCCAGCCCACTGCTCAGAGGTTTGGAGGACCTCTGAGCAGTGGCCCACAGGGGAAGCATAGCTGCCAGTGTGAGAAATTGCCAAGAGTTTTAAAGGGAAATCCCACAGCACAGCATGACTCTTGAGTTGCCCAGATCAAAGCAGCTTTGTAGTGCAGAAAATGTGTCATCAGAGGGAGGGTAAAAATAATGGGAACCTCTTTCAGGACAGCTTATTACTGGGTAAGGGATAACCTGCTTGGTAGAGACACCCCATGTGAGATTTGTGTAACCCTCACTGACAGCCTGGCACATTGGCAGTGGGCTTGAGAAAAGAGGGTACAACGTGTTCCAGACCAAAACCAAGCTTGTGTGCATGGTCCGCGTTTGCAGTCTACACCACATTACAGCTAGTTCAGCTGGCTTCTCTCTTGCAGGACACCCAGACAATTTTGTCTGACCTTGCATATTCTGTAGTGTCATCCAGTGATTTAGGAAAATGTAAGGAGACGTAGCCTCCTCTTTCCAGGAGCTTCCTTCACAAGGCAGCCTTTCACAGGACAGCTACAGTAAAAGTCCTTATATTCCAGACCCCCCTCCCCAGGTTGCTCTGTGCAGGGCTGAAGTACACATGCACCTCAGCATTTGCTGCTTGAAGACAATCCCCCACTGAGACCTTTACCTGACTCGCCTGGTTTGCCCTGGCTCCAGCATGTGACTGATGTAAGCAGTAGGACAAGCCAGGTGCAGGGGAATATGTTTGTTAGCACATTCCATCCATCCAATTGTCCTCAGATGCTTAACGAGACCCAGGAAAGCAGCCGTGAAGCTGGGCAGCTCTGGCCTTGTCTGTAATTGCTTCCTGTGCAACAACTTGCAATTAATGTGAGAGCTACAGACATTAAGACTATTGCCCCACCAGGAACAGAAGCAAGAGGAGACCTCGTTGACATGATTTTAGTTCAAATTAACTCAGGATCTGTGTGTGCTACAAGAATCACAATTCATGGGCTTAATCCTGAAGGCCTTGCTCAGTAATTTTTCTGGAATCGAAACAGTGGCTAAACACTTTGAGCATGGGTGTCCTGCTTTCTCCGAGCAGAAATCCAGTGTTGTGAATCCCTTCAGAAAGCTAAGGTACCAGACCACTCTTCCATGTTTACTGGTGAGACCTGACAGGAGGAATGGCAGGGCAGCTTCAGACCAGACACCACTTTATGGTGTTCATAAAGTGATGGCAGGCGCTGACTCAACCATACTCGTGGGACAGAGAGAGAGAGATGGGAAAGAACAGGGATGGGATTCCTTGCACTAAACCAGATGATTAAGTACTACACGGTGTAGTACACTGTGTGTTCTGGCTGTGCCTGGTGAACCCAGTGAAGGCAAGGGGTCCTGAGGCATTTAGTTCAGGCACTCAGCCTAGTAATAGGCTGACCCATTATTTCTCACAGAGCATGGCAAGACATCACAAAGAAAGATGTCTCTTCTGTTCAGTATTTATCTTTACGGCTGAGGCTTGTTCAAGGACTCCCTGTCCTCCCATCTCCTACAGGCTGAGGTCAAATGAGGACACAAATCTTACTGATAAGGTTGTCAAAATATGCCAACTGAATGTCAGATGTGATTAATAAGGAAGATAATAGTGATGTGATTGATCACAGGGGACATGCAAAACCAGTTGTACAATGAAGAATACGTTAAAGGAGGAAGCAGAGCCGAAGCAGAGCCAAAACAGAGTAAAGAGGTTTACACTGCAGAGGAAAAGTCAAATCTGGGTGCTGCCACAGAAAACTTTATGATGAGTATACCAGTCATTATGGGGGGGGCTTGAAACATCTGTGGGAAAGTCACCATCTTATGCCATCTGGATGGTTTTGGGATAAGTTCCAGAGACACTTGTGACTTTATTGCATTAATGTGTTGCATTGCATTCCCTCGTATACTGATTTTCAGCCTGGACATCTATCCAGCTGAACCATCTCTGAGCGGTGGTGGCATGCGTCCTTAAACAGTCTAGCTCTGTAACACTGGTTATGCGGCAGACCAGGGATATAGCAGGGAGAGGAAGTACACACAGACACACACCATTTTGCAGGATTACAAGGATAAAAAAATGAGCCACAGCTTTCCTATTCCTTATTAGCATCAACTGCTGTGGCACACATGCTCCAGGTCACCCAGGAATCAGACTCATAGAACGTTTTGGGTTGGAAAGGACCTTAAGATCATCGAGTTCTGAGCCCCTTGCCATGAGCAGTGATGCCTCACACTAGAACATGTTGCCCACGTCTCTGTCCAGCCTGGCCTTGAACACTGCCGGGGATGGAGCATTCACAGCTTCCTTGGAAACCTGTGCCAGTGCCTCACCACCCTCACCATATATCCTTACATCCAATCTAAACTTTCCATGTTTAAGTTTAAACCCATTACCCCTCGCCCTGTTACTACAGTCACTGAAAAGAGTCCCTCTCCAGCATCCCTATAGCCCCTCCTCAGATACTGGAAGGCTGCTATGAGGTCTCCACGCAGCCTTCTCTTCTCCAGGCTGAACAGCCCCAACTTCCTCAGCCTGTCTTCATACAGGAGGTGCTCCAGTCCCCTGATCATCCTCATGGCCCTTCTCTGGACTTGTTCCAACAGTTCCATGTCCTTTTTATGTTGAGGACACCAGAACTGCACACAATACTCCAAGTGAGGTCTCATGAGAGCAGAGTAGAGGGGCAGGATCACCTCCTTCTACCTGCTGGTCACGCTCCTTTTGATGCAGCCCAGGATACGGCTGGCTTTCTGGGCTGCAAGCACGCACTGCCGGCTCATGTGCAGCTTCTCATTGATCAAACAATGAGAAACTGGTTTCTCATGGACATACTGTCACTCAGATTACAGCTGTTTCCAACCCTACACATGTTTGCACAAGAAAGGGCTGAAGGCTGAAGACTGAGGTGGAGGAGGAAGGGAATGGCTTTGCAGAGAGTAATATGCTGCCCTATCAAAGAAAGTAGGTGAAAGGCAGGACAGGTTTTACAATGCCATTTCAGCCATCCCAAAACACCTCTCAGCAGAACCAACAGGTAAGAGCACATTACTCACTCTGTGTGTGTAGTAGGAGTGAAGAGCATATCACCTGTACCTCTTGCTTTCCTGGCTCATGATTTCTTGCTTACGCTGTTTCTGAGACAGTGGCCCCACGCAATGCTTCAGGCACAGAACAGGCCACTCGACCCCAGCCTCAGCCTCATTTATTGCCTTGGGTTCCAGTTCATTACTGTGAAAGAGCTGGACAGGGCAGACCTGGCAGCTCAGCCTGGGACACCCTTGGGCCCTTTAGGTACTGTGGCCATCCACAGGTAAGCCCTGCCCTGGGCACTCACTTGGTGTGCTCTGCCTTTCCTTTCCCACCTGCACCAACACCCTCCTCTCCTTTTGTGTCCCAAGGCTACCACCTTGGCTGGGCCGAGGAATAAGCAACAGAGAAAGCAAGTGCTTTGCACCCATGAGAGGGTGTTTCTGTGTAAGCTGTCAATATACCGAGTTGTACTGACATAGCCCTGGCGCAAATGCATACAGCTGTAACCTACACACAACAAAACTCCAGACAAGCATACACTGATGATGGGAGCTGGGGTCATGGCAAGAGAGCAGGTTTCTGGCTACCAACAGCAGAAATTTGGGTTAATCTTTTATGCCAACAAAGTTTCCTGTTTAATTTAAAGTGCTCTCTCATCCTTCTGCCTTTCTACTCTAAACCAAATATTACTTTTACCTACTGGAGACTCACTGCCAGTCAATAAAATGAAAAAAAACATTTCTCTTGCAATGTCACAAAGCCCCATCCATTCTGGGGCAATTGCACGTGTGTAATTTTCCAGGTGGCAGTGATAAGCAGCCTGTGTGTACAGAAGAATAAACAGTATGGCCTTTAGACGCTACTCCAATTGCCCTAGATTATTTCCGTAACACCTGTACAGGCCCTTAACCAAAGCCTTTGGCTGACTCCAAGTGGAACAGGACATTTGATGCTGTCAAGACAACCAAATGCCGAACAAAGAATTTAGAAAGTGTCTGCAAACAACACTGGAGTTGTTGGGATATTTAAAAGTGTCTTGAGCAGCTGTAGCCAGCTAAAGTACATAAAAGAGAGGAGTAATTAATTCACAGTGGTCCACACTACTGATTTATAACACACACAAACTGGAGGAGCAGGTGCCTAAATGCCATGCTCCTGGCTTGTTCCTGAAGCCCAGGTAACAGATTTTCAGTTCCTATCAGACAAGGTAGAAAAAAAAAAGCAATGATTTACTGCAGTGGCTGTAGAGTCAGGTAACTCCATTATGAAGGGTTATTTTCTCTTATCCATTGACAAACAAAATGAAGAGCTCTGCCTCTAAGTAAGCATAGAAAAAAGCCCAGTTCCAAGGCAGCTGCTTCCCTCCTAGTGTTTTCTTGGATATGTTTTAATTTTCACATTTAGTGGTACATAAGTCCCTCTTACCTCAAATCAAAATTTCACAGGTTCCTCAGACCACTCATGCTCCTCCTAAAGCCAGTAGGAGTTTTGTTGATGGTCAGTAGGAGAACTAGCTCCAGTGCAGACCCTGATCCAGTGTACAGGCATCAGAAAGGATGCATAGTACATAGAAAGTACATAGGAAAATAGTGTACCTCCCTCCACACCTCTTCTTTAGCAGAAGACGCAGAAAGGCCATATATAGAGGTCAGTCCCGCTTCTGGGCTTGGCAGAGATCCTATGTTTGCTGTATGAACCTAATGAACCCATATGAGGTGTCAGACAGCAATATGTATACCTGAGCTAGAGAAAAAGGGCTAGAAGGAGCTCCTAGGTTCATGAAGCTTAGCCCCTCACTGCCACAAGCATTGTGTCTTCATTCCCAGTGTGAATTTTCAGACAGGACCTTCCCCTGGCACCCCAGCCCTGTGACACCACACATCACATGGTGGCTAGGCTGCTCAGCCTCTCTGTGTGTGCGGGAGCTGGATTTTCACCATACATCCACTTTTTGGAGTCCCTAAGGTTTTCATGTGTCCCTGAAAAGTCTCCAAATTTCCCCGGCACTCTTGTTCCTTAGCCTTAATTCTTAGCTACATAAGGTTGTACCCCTTGTTGCTCCTGCAGCCAGGCCTGTGATCCCCTCTGATCCCTCTTGAAATCCTTAATTGCCAGTTTCCTACAGTGGACCCTCTTCACATCCTTCACATCCTGCCCCATGCCAAGGACTCTGTTCTCCCTCATCTCTCTGCTACACACCTGAGCCTCTCTGCTCCTCATGTCTCTAGCCACTCATGCTGTCACCTGGTATGCTTCTTCCCCAACAATCTTCTGCACTTCAGACTTCTACCTTCCCTGTTACCTGCTGAGCATTTGGCTGCAGTGTCAGCTCCACAGCCAACAGGTGATCCAAAAGAGGTGAGAAGACAGCAAGACCTGTGACATGGAAGCCTATTTACTTCCTCTCTCTGCTTGTACTGTCCTATGGGACTGATTGGTACCAGAAAGGTGCAGGCATGGGGCACCATCCAGACACAGCTCATATCTCTTCTATGAATTACAAGAAGGAAAAACTTATGGGGTGGTTGTGGGTAATGTCCAAAAAACAGCCCCGGTGATGTTCTTCAGCTGGTGCCGCACCTCAGGTAGTCCTTAAAGGCTGGATCTGAACCAGTACACAGCAGCTTGGGGACCACTCTGTGGGTAGGCATGAATGCAAAGGTCACAAGAGCTGCAGAGGCTCTTGCAGTCATGCACGAAGGGTGACTGTACCAGCTGAGCCAGGAACAGCTCACAGGGAGCAGAGAGCAGAGCCAAAGATGCTGTGAAAATAAAATCAGCCCAAAGGCTTGAAAGGAGACAAATTTCTTACAAACTGCACTTTTTTTCTGCAATGCTAAAAAATTGTGCTTGAGAAATCCACCTCTTCTTACAGAGAAATTCACCCAACTTGCTCCTGATCTGGAGAAATGCTTCTGAGCCCAAAGTGAGTCAAACAGATGCGAGTATGTCAGAGCCTGTGAAAAGCTAGAGAATCTTTATGCGAAATGGCAGCCCCACAGAAATATACCCAAGATTGACTTTGAAACTTAGTCACAACAAGTCCGACCTGAACACCAGAAATGGTGTCAAGAGGATGACTTTCATGAAGTTTCGAGGCAGCTCACCCGTTCCACCCCTCACAGTGTCCCTGCTACCTTCCCAAGGGCTGGTAGCTCTGATCCTCCCTGACTGGCTGCTAAAACCTCTGCCTCCACTCCCGGGACGTAGCCCAGCACTTTTGCTTTAGAATTCTGTAGTGCAACAACAATGTAATATTGAAGAGGAGCATGAAATTAAATGTGGTCTCAAACTATGTCTCCCCAGGAGCACTGCACAGGTTCATTATTCATTTTCATATTTAATTAATTCCAAAACTCCATTTGTGGATCCTGTGACGTGCGCTGACCCGGTGCAGCACAGAATCAAGGATTCTCACCACAGGATGGGAAGAGCTTGAAGAACACTCTTCCACTTTCTGTGTGTCTGAACATAACTGTGAGGCACATGCCTGGGTTCCCACGACTCTGCAGCTTGGGCCTGTGATCTGAAGTTAAAGGTCTGTCTTGGTGCTCCTTGGGCTCATTTTTCAGAAGGGATGAGCACCAAACTGAAGTTTCTGGGAGCTGAGCTTTGAAATTATAAGTATTATTTGGTGACGGATAGTGTGAAAAATGAGGCATATCTTAAACTGTGTCCCCCAAGCTTTTTAATTTCTCACCTTAATCTATCTCAGTTTCACCTAATCAAATCTACCTTACCTTAAAAGCTAGCTCAGTTTGCCATCAGCGATGCACATCACTCCCACTGAAGACAGGGTGTTATGCACAGAAACTCATGAGGCATTCCCAGGTGATAGAGATGAGCAGCAATGATAATAAAGAAATGAGAAAATAATTTTGTCTCGGAAGCAGGGTTTGAACAGCATGCAGTAAATTCACAAGTGGAACAGCTGAGGAAAACCAATCTTGCCTCATTGCTCAATAAGTTAGTACTGCACATTGCATACACTGAATGAGGCAATGAAAAAGGAAAAAGCAGAATACATGATCAGGTAATCAGCAGTGTGCAAAAAAGACTGAATTGAAGTGGCGCAGGACTCCCTAATCCTGGTCTTTCCTATCTCTGGCTGATTGACTCTGCAGCCTTAGTATTCTTTGAAAAGAGATTTTGGGTTATAAATGAGTATTTATATTACAGGAATACCCTAATTTTCCCCTTATAAGATAAGGGTGAGATAAGATGCACCACTACATGCACAGCATCCGATCCAGCAAGTTTACAATCTGAAGAGACTAGTATAGAAGGAAGAGGATGTAGGGGAAAAAAATAAGCTTAAATACATATTGTTGTGTGTGAATATATATATGCACATGCACATTCACATACACAAAAGTGCATGTATGTATAGATAGATGTTATATATGTACTCATTTAGATATGTATATGCATGGGCATCTGCAGAATATATATAATTATTTGTGTATATGTCTTGAGTATTTACGGAAGCACTGCCTTTCCCCAGCTGCCTCGTAGCCTTGCTAACATACAGTGGCTGGTTTTCCTGCTGGTGTCATAGCATCAGCGAGCTGCAAGAGGCATATCAAAGACACAGCCTTCCAGATTTTCGGGGAGATGTTCCATATATATGGTCAAGTGGGATGATACTGCAAAAAGTGTATGTGAAAGGAATGGGCAAATTTTCTGAAAGCTTCTAGGAAATTACATTTATAATTAGGTTTGAATGAAAATGTTTTGAAGAAGCATTTCAATGGGAAATGATTTTTATATTTCTTCTACTTACTTGTCTTTTTGTAGAAATCATTCATTTTGATTACTCAGTTTTGAAGGAGAGAGAGCAAACCCTGGTTTTTTGGTTTCCAAAATGATTTGTGTGTGCATCACATGAAAACTCAATGTATGAGTTTTAACATAAAGAAACACTTTTCCACTGTGAGGGTGAACACGCACTGGTGCAGGCTGCCCAGGGAATTTGTAGAGTCTCCACCCTTGGAGACATTCAAAACCTGCCTGGACACAGTCCTGGACAGCTGGCTGTAAATGCCCCTGCTTGAGCAGGCTGGACCAGATAACCTCTAGAAGTCCCTTCCAACCTCAACTACTCTGTGATTCTGTTCATTTGGGCTAAATATAGAATTCTCATGATTTAGATTTCTAATTTATCATTTGCTTTCATCTGCAAATAGCAAAAGTGGTACTCAGTAGTTTTCAGTTATTTTTGAATCATTAAACCCTAAGTGTTTTCCAGTGGAAATACAGATTCATCTAGAGTGAAATGAAACATAATCACAGGAAGTGCAATTTTCTCATTCATGGGTTACTGAAACTCCTCATTCTGGGTCAGAGGACCCCAGAAAGGCTCCAAAGACCCTAGTAATGTAATTTTTATCATTAATAACTATTTATTTTCTTGGAAGGACTGTGAGCTCTGTGAGGCACATTCAAATGGTTACCAGTGAGTAATATTTATAATACGTTCATATTGAGACACATGCACTACTCCCATCCTTTAGGTCCTAATAGAGATGTCCTGTAAACACCTGTGGGCTATTCTTAGGACATGTATTTCCATGTCAGTCTCACACATAGCAGCCCTTGCTTCTAACCTCCATTGTAGTTTATTTCTGGAGTTTTGTTGATTCATTTTTTAAGTGAACAATTATCTATTTCAACCAACCTTACCAAACCCAACATGAGGGTTTACAAGAGCACTGAACGTACCAGGAAACCCACACAAACACTCTTTTGCTTTCTCAAAAGCCTTCTTTTGCTGTGTACAGACTAACAAATCAAAGTGCCTGCAGTGGTGACTAATGCCTCCCTTGAAGAAAAGGACTGGTTTTGTGTGATCTGCTGTACTTAGCAAACCTGCCTTTCTTCATACTCACCAGTGTAAATAAAGACTAATTTAACTGAAATCAGTGGTTATACCAGTGACAAACTGGGGTGTAGTAGGACCTGATTCAAGCCCACAGGGGTGAATATACAGTTGTTGACAAGTGTGCGTATCTCAGGCCAACGCCTCAGCTTTCAAAAAGACTGAGAAGCCTTGAAATTGTGTATTGCATCTGTACCAGCTAAACTCTGGGCTTTGAAATACCCCTTCTCATTCTGACCCAAAAGGGAAGAGAAAAATTACCTTGTCTTTATTTTGTTATTGGTTAGCACTTCTCTACATATTAATAGCACTCAAAGCGCCCACCCTTCCTTCCCAGCCTGCTATGCAGGTATGACTGAAAGAGGAATGATTTTTCAGAGGAGGAAACTGATGGACCTATGTGGGTCCAATGTGGGAGACAGTGCTTTCCAAAACGTGGGGGAAAGACAAGGAAGGGAGGGCTGAGAAGAGGCAATCATTCACATGCCACATGCATCTGCGAGTCTTTGCAAATCTCTTCTTTTTCATTCAACTTTATTTCACAGCTGCATTCAGTTGCTCCAGACTTACATAAGCACAATTGTCAATCAGTGTTACAAATGATCTAGCTCTCAGTCTGCTGTTGTCTGCTCTCACACAGATTTTGTACTAATCCTGATGGCTGAGTCCCATTTTGAGCACCTTGCCTTAAGTCTAAAGTTAAACACAGGGAGTTTTGTCCTATTTCTGATATAAGCTACTTAAAAAACATGTACTTGACTCAGGAAACTTTGACTACTTCATATTTCTTGATAAAGGTGCTTCCAAAAAAGGTGCCTGTATGTGTGGCAGTGTTTGCTAGAGGCACACTGGTAAATGGGTACTCTGTGTCCTTTTGGTTGGCATTAAGATTGTAATGAATCATTGATAAAGCTAATAATGTATTCAGTTTAATCTAATATTACAGCACAGTAGCTGCACCCAGTACTTACAGCACAGGAATATACAAAAGTAATTAATTTTACACTACTGAAGCTACTGCAGTTGAACCTCTCCAGGTTATGAAAGTTTGCCAAAACAAGTGATGAAAATGATCACCATAGACTATGGGGCTGAGCTTTAAACAGCTGGGCCAGACTCAGTGGCACTGTAGCAAAAGAGGGTATAATATACATCTAATGTATCCCAAGCAGCCCATAAAACAGCCATTGACACCTACATATGAAACTGAGCTACATGGGTGCGCATTTCAGGCAGGCATTGCTGCTTCCCAAGTCTTTCATGCAGCATTATGGGTGTTTACTTTACAAGCAGACTCACTTCATTTGCAAAGTAAGAATAGAGAATATGGGCCAAAAGTAATCATAGTGTTCAAGACAGCCCATTTGTTGGTACGTACATTAATACCTTTTTGATGGAGTCTTGCAGTCATGGACCAGATGAAGCGCTGATCCACTCCCTGAAATGGCAAACTAAGCATTTTCTTTTAAATTAACATTTTTCTTACTTAAATCAGAATGCTATATTCCAGCTTACCATACATTTAAGTAGTATCCATAAAGAGACAACTCTCATCAGATATTGTATCCTACCCAGGTGGAAAAATGTAATTGAATGCTGCCTTTTCTGCCTCTTCAGAAACTGTAGCATGAACTACAACAGAAGAAGGAGGGTAGGAAAGGAGAGGACAGGAGACGACAAGGATATGACTGCCTTGAGCTTGTGAGGCCATCAAGCCCAGTCTCCTACCACATGTACTTCTTTTTGGAGATGTTTCCAGCTTAGAGATACACATCACCCCACTGCCAGGCTCACTCTCAGGAGTGAGAGAAAGGAAACATCAGCTCAAGCTCCCAGCCAGCCTCTGAGGGAAACCATCCTCTTCCTACCCAAATGCCTGGCATGTCACATCTCCAGAGGAAAATCAAACAGATGGACTTGACCAAACAGGAGTTTATTGGGCAGGAAAGATGAAGAACAGAAAAAGCTCCCCAAAGACAAGCAGTCAACCCACAGCTTGACTCTTGGGGGAAACCTGTTAGGCTGGATGGCTGCCGTCCCCCACTGCTTCTGGCTGGATAAACAGAGACGTCCGTCTCCTCAGCCCCCTGCAAATTGCTCAGTTTTGACTCCCACTGTTCAAGCATTTGGCAGCAGCAGGGAGAGCAGTGAGTCCCCTGCTGGGGAAGAAGGCCTGCAAACAGCTTCTCACTTTCACTCCTTGTCTGTAATTTCTTTACCTGAAGATTCCAAAAGCAGGCAGTGTTTCTACTCACCCTCGTCATGTAGGGTTGGTTTGCCCTTTGCTATCATAACAAAGGGATGTATTTCACATTAGTTATGACATGGTTGCTGTTCTTCCTCAGGCTACCAGGGCTTGGCCAAGCCAGACATGGTGGGACTGAGCTGGGCATCAGGTCCTAGCAAAGTCAACTGCCCCAGAAACATCTACCAGGCTCATGCATCATGTTTAGTAGCAATGCTAAGGAAGCAGAAGAGTTCAGTGGAAAAAAATAGTCCAAAGGCAGATATAAAATGTTAACAGAGATGGAACACCACCAGGAAACAAGAGTACTCTAGCCAGCTGAAATAACACTGAACATTGGAAAATTGCTATTAATCTAGGAGATAGGCTGTCACAGCTGAAAAACAGGGCTTCGGCACAGTCCTCCCTGGTTTTGCTACCTCTTAGTTCGATCTTTACAGCTAATCTACTTTGCTGTATTTACTTTATGAATCTTGTCCAGCTGGGTCATGGATGAGTTTTACAGAGAAAGTTCACTATGTTGGTCAACACTGGGGTGAATCTTGCCAAAAAAAACAACTCTGCTAGCTGTCTGTTGAGTTTTATAGTGATAGTCACTGCAGACTCTTATTTTGAGCATTCTGCTTTATCACCAGGACCACTTGTTTGAACAGAGAAGATTCTTACAACCACACAACGTGGCTTTTTAGCAGGGAAATTTCTACAGTCACTATTTTATCTCTGAAGTTACCATAACTTTCCATCAGCTACTTCCCTCTCTCTTTAGAGATCTATAATGATAATAACAATAATAACCGATCATAAACAATTATGAAAGGTCCTAGCCAACTCATTTCTATCCATAAAGATAGAACCTGCTTTGACTATTGTCCCTGCTGTCCAGAGTTCCCTTCATGAGTTGAAGTCTCTTCTGTTCCTGTGCTTATTTTCTTGCCATTTGGCCTGGCTTTCTTCAGCTTCTCTTCAGCTTTGTACAGAGAAGATTAAAACAGAAAAAGAAATAATGAAGAAAAAAAGACCCAATTGCTTGAGATGATTTTTCTTCTTGGTGAGAATGTCTGTCTCTTCAGAGAGACCAATTAACATTCTCATCATCTCTCTGGACCTAATCTAAATATGAATAAAATATCAAACCCTTCCTAAAATTGTTCTTTGCTCTTCTTAACACACTCAAATTAACTTTTTGACATGATGCCAGGCAGAACTTCAATACAAAATGCACAATTCCTCCCCCTCCACATTTGCATACCTCAGTGCTGCTCCATGTATCACTAGACACTGCTACTGTAACAGTGGACATGCAGTCTTCCCCAAAAAATCCAATAATGTGTGACAATTCAGAAATGTCCCCAAACTTTGGTGCTTTTGGGTGTCTGAATTATGATACACCATTTATGAACAGACAACAGACTCTGTCTTTAATCTAACCACACCTTTTTATTGGCTTAAAGAAAGAAACTTGTACTGAGCACAGAATATCTCATGGAAAGATGAAGAAACTCTTCTATATAGGAACACTTGCAAGGTTCTTGCTCGTTTTTGGCTAATTATGGTTATTTCCACATATAATTACCCAAATTTCTCTTGCAATCAATGTAATTGTGCTAAGTTGTTTAAAAATCAGCCTCATTAGATTTTGCCTGGTAAAATGTACTGTTTCTCAAAACCTAAATTTTTATCTTATGTTAGCCGCCGACATGCCTTTAAAAGCAAATAGGCTTTCTTTTGTCTTCCTCCTCCCTTTCTTGTGTGCCAGTGTGAGTTTTTTTACATTCATTACAGCTTAGCAATAGTCAGAAAATTGTCTATGCCTCCTGTAAAAAGCTATTATATGCCTCTGCAAGTTATTGTATAGTTCACTTTCATTTACAAAACTGTAAAATGTCTAATCTTTATGGCTGCAGAATTAAAAGAATATTTCAAAATGTGAATATTGAATGTTTAGGCCCTGTCTGACCCCTACATCGCTGTCTGGCTATCCACCTTGCTGCTTTCATTTCCTTTCCAGAAAGTTCCCTTTCTCTATGCAGTCACTTACAAGGAGAAACTATAACTTGACTATGGCTAGAACTGCTTCACAGGACCTGCCATGCTGTTAGCAAGCATTTGGGCTGGCATCATTAGTATATGATGCTCAGAACTAGCAAAAAGTGGGGCTTGTGCTCTGGGGAAGGAAGGGCACTGGGGTGACAGGGAAGAGTGGTGCTCTGCAGCTGCCTGAGATGAGCTGAGAATGGCCACGGCTCTGCTCCAGCGGCACATCAGAAAGACATTGCCCCTTCAGTGATATGTTTAACCCCACTGGCACCCTGTGTGGTGGGAGAGCCAGCTCTGCCAGCTCAGCAGCCCCGAAGTTACACCCAGGAGGTGATAATTGTTGAAAGAGTAGCAATAAGTGCCATGCTGAGTGTGAACATCCACTGATATGCCTCCACAATCCTCTCTCTGAAGGATACTTTTTTGCATCATGTTTTCTTTTGGAATAAAAGCTATTTGCTCATCAGTAGTAGCTACTTGAGACTCTCTTGTGTGTTTTCTTTTAGCTAAAATAAATCTCTTTTAGCCTAAGGACATGCCATGATCACCATTTGTTCTAGAGCATGAAACTGGAGAGGAAGACAGGTACAGAGAGAATATAATTAAACAGAACATTGAATTTAGTATGGGGCAGTGCCTGAGTCATGTGAAAGGCATTGTAGCATAGAATCATAGAATAGTTAGGGTTGGGAAGGACCTTAATATCAGCTAGTTCCAACCCCCAGGGACACCTCACACTAAACCGTATCACCCAAGGCTTCGTCCAACCTGGCCTTGAATGGGATGGAGCATTCACAACTTACCTGGGCAACTTATTCCAGTGCCTCACCACCCTAACAGGAAAGAATTTCTTCTTTATATCCAATCTAAACTTCCCCTGTTTAAGTTTTAACCCATTACCCCTTGTCCTATCACTACAATCTCTAATGAAGAGTCCCTCCCCAGCATCCCTATAGGCCCCCTTCAGATACTGGAAGGCTGCTATGAGGTCTCCACGCAGCCTTCTCTTCTCCAGGCTGAACAGCCCCAACTTCCTCAGCCTATCTTCATATGGGAGGTGCTCCAGTCCCCTGATCATCCTTGTGGCCCTCCTCTGGACTTGTTCCAACAGTTCCATGTCCTTTTTATGTTGAGGACACCAGAACTGCACACAATACTCCAAGTGAGGTCTCACAAGAGCAGAGTAGAGGGGCAGGATCACCTCCTTCTACCTGCTGGTCACGCTCCTTTTGATGCAGCCCAGGATACGGTTGGCTTTCTGGGCTGTGGGCGCACACTGATGCCAGCTCATGTTCATTTTCTCACCAACCAGCACCTCCAAGTCCTTCTCCGCAGGGCTGCTCTGAATCTCTTCTCTGCCCAACCTGTAGCTGTGCCTGGGATTGCTCCAACCCAGATGTAGGACCTTGCACTTGGCATGGTTAAACTTCATGAGGTTGGCATCAGCCCACCTCACAAGCGTGTCAAGGTCCCTCTGGATGGCATTCCTTCCCTCCAGGGTATGAACTGAACCACACAGCTTGGTGTCATCGGCAAACTTGCTGAGGGCGCACTCAATCCCACTGTCCATGTCACCAACAAAGATGTTAAACAAGACCGGTCCTAACACCGATCCCTGAGGGACAGCACTTGTTAGTTGTCTCTAGCCGGACATTGAGGCATTGATAACAAATCTTTGTGTGCGGCCATCCAGCCAGTTCTTTATCCACCGAGTGGTCCATCCATCAAATTGATGTTGCTCCAATTTAGAGACAAGGATGTTGTGTGGGACAGTGTCGAATGCTTTGCACAAGTCCGGGTAGATGACACCAACTGCTCTGCCCCTGTCCATCAGTTCTGTAGCCCCATCATAGAAGGCCACCAAACTGGTCAGGCAGGATTTCCCCTTAGTGAAGCCATGCTGGCTGTCACCAAGCACCTTGTTGTTTTTCATGTGCCTTAGCATGCCTTCCAGGAGAATCTGCTCCAAGATTTTGCCAGGCACAGAGGTGAGACTGACTGGTCTGTAATTCCTCGGGTCATCCATTTTCCCCTTCTTGAAAATGGGGGTTATATTTCCCTTTTTCCAGTCATAGTGAACTCCACTTGACTGCCATGATTTTTCAAATATGATGGCCAGTGGCTTCTCAACTTCATTCGCCAGCTCCTTCAGGACCCGCAGATGGATTTCATTAGGTCCCATGGACTTGTGTACATTCAGGTTTTTAAGATGGTCTTGAACCAGATCCTCTCCTACAGTGGGCCCGAGGTCTTCATTCTCACAGTCCCTGCATCTGCCTTCCAAGACTTGGGTGGTGTGGTCAGAGCATTTGCCAGTGAAGACCGAGGCAAAGAAGTCATTAAGAACCTCAGCCTTCTCCAAATCCAGGGTAGCCAGTTCTCCTGATAGCTTCAGGAGAGGGCCCACGTTGTCCCTAGTCTGTCTCATATTTGCAATGTAACTATAGAATCCCTTCCTGTTATCTTTCACATGCCTAGCCAAGTTTAATTCTAACTGGGCCTTAGCTTTCCTAACCCAGTCCCTAGCTTCCTGGACAACATCCCTGTATTCTTCCCAGGCTGCCTGTCCTTGCTTCCACCTTTTGTAAGCCTCTTTTTTCCTTCGAAGTTTCCTCAGCAGCTCCTAACCCATCCAAGGAGGTCTCCCGGCCCTCCTGCTGCCCTTCCTTCCAGTTGGGATGCAACACTCCTGAGCTTGTAGTAGGTGATCCTTGAATATCAACCAACAGTCTTGGGACCCCCTGCCCTCTAGGGCTATATCCCATGGAACCTTACTAAGCAGGTTCCTGAAGAGGCCGAAGTCTGCTCTCTTGGAGTCCAGGGCAGTGAGCTTGCTGCACGCTCTTCTCACTGTCCTGAGGATCTGAAATGAAAGGGGGTCTCCCCACCTTCAGCGCTTGGAGGTGAGTGGCGTCTCAGGAGGCTGAATTCCAGGCAGCCCCTCAGTGGGTGGTGTGTGGAGCCAGGCTGAGCCCCTCCACTCTCCAGCCTGCAGTGAGGTCCCATGGGTGTGAAGGCAGGATTTGACCCACATCATCTTCTGAAAAAAGAAGTAAGTGACAAACCTAAGCACAGCTACAACTGATTTTTCTCTTACCTGAAGATCTGCTACTTTCAATGCCACCCTCTGATTGTAAAAGAGATGTTAAACTGAGAGTAGATTTTGAGTAGTTATTAGAAATAAATTTGTCACTATGAGGGTGCTGAAGCACTTGGAACAGGTTACCCAGAGAAGTTGTGGCTGTCCCATCCTTGGCAGCACTAAAGGCCAGGTTGGATGGTGCTTGGAGCAACCTGGTCTAGCAGAAGGTGTCCCTGCCCATGGGATGGGGGTGGAACTAGATGATCATTAAGGTCCCTTCCAACCCAAACCATTCTATGACTCTACATTGATCATCTGTAAAAGCTGCAGTGTAAAATACCTCAGTCATGGTTTGAAGCAACCCAGACAGGAGAAGAAAAAAGTTCTTTAAATGAAGATGCATGTATTCTTGTGACATTTCCATACAACTGCAATTTTCAAGGGAGCCCAATGCTCATTACTACACAGGCTGTTCTTCAGAGGCCAAACCTGACCTTTTAGTCAGATAAAATTCCCATTTGGCTGAGCTTATTCATACAGCCTACAATTTTGTTTGAATTCTGCACTGACTGAGAAAATTTTAAACTAGACTGGAGAAGTAATTAGATTAAGAGTAGGGCTATTAAAAAGTCCTGTATTGGCAGAGAAATGGCTCTGCCTCAGGAACTAAGGCTCTTATTGTACATGTAGTTTCCAGGGATCTAGGTTTAGAGGAAAAGTGCTTTATAACAGTGTATTGCAACTGTAGGGAAGAAGATGAGGTTAAAGAATGGCCCCAGAGAGGCTAATCAAACTAGGACTTAATAGGCCACTCAAATATCCAGCTTTTCTGTATGGTAGATCACAGGTCAACAAAAAGACTGTCTTGCAAACTCTATCTCCCCTGCTTTCAGGGTTGTGGAGATCATTTTTTCTCCAGTACACATTCACAATACTCCTGGGGCAGTCATATTCATTACTTCTGTGGAATACCGTTTTCCCCCTGCTTTTATTAGAAACTAGCAGCTGGAAAAGATGCGGAGCCAGCAACATGTGATCAGAAGAGTCTGTGGGGACCCCCAGGCAGCTCTCCATAGATCACAGTTGGAAATTTCTAGACAGGTTGAAAAGAACTGGTCTCACTGTTCCTCTGTGCACCGACACTGTCTAGTTGTGCCAAGAAGGATATTTAGCAGAGTATTATATGGATTATGATTTTTCTGAATTTATCAATAATCTAAAGTCAGGCTCAAAGAGCAGGCAAATGAATGCTCACGGCATGCAGCATTTCCAAAGCTGTATTGAAGTCTTGCCCTTTTGGGTAAGATGTTAGTTAAGCACGATTATTAATTTGAAAACCAAAAAAGGGACAGGAAAAACCTGCAAAACACTAAGGGAAAATAATGTCATTAAATTGGTAGGGACATAAGAGTTGGGGAAGTGACCAAGCTTCAGAGAACTGGGGGTGCATGGCAGGGCTGTGCTCTGTCAAACTGGCCAAGCCAGTTGGAACAGCTTCCTGTATTTCCCAAAGGAAAGAAAATGCCATCAATACTCTCCTCCAAGCATATTTGTGCACATGAAAGAAGGGAAGGAAAGAGTCTTCTTTCCACACAGCTATTTTCAAACTGTCTTTCATTTACCTGGCTCCAAAGAATGGCACTAGGATTAGAGATGTAACTATGATCAGTTTTATTTATCAATCAAACCCTTCTCCCCAGAGTGTATATTCTAATGTGGAGAGATCCTTGAGCAACAGGGATGAAGGAACTTGGAAATGGAAAATGTTCAGAAGGTACATCTAGGTACTTTTATTTAGCAACAGAAGCACTAGTCAGTTTGGATGCCCAAAGATTTGCCTAAGTCCTGTTAAAACATTGCATCTGGTTTTCTTGTTGCTCTGCTACTTCATTCCACACATGGATTATTCTGAATATTTCTTTGACAGTTGGTATAGAAGTACCATATACTCTGCTAGTGTCCATTTCAGTTTCAGGAAACATAATATTTAGATATTATGGATTATTCTTCTTGTAATTAAACTAGCTCAACAAGTTTAATTGCTCAACTTGTTTAACTTGTCAACTTGCTCAACTCCAGTTGTGGTTTAGAATTCCTCTGTTTTCTCCAAAGCAGGACATACTTTAGTGAAGTTCTACTTGTTCTTAATTTTTCATTTTCTATAGGCAACAATCTTTTCTCTAAGTATTTTGCTTAAATTGACTTCTCAACTGAATGCAACATTTTGTCATCATCTTCAGAATTCTGCAATACTGCTGAGATGGCCATAATTGACAGCTTCACTTCTCTTGTTATATATATGTGTCTGTGTGTAAAACAGAACACTATATCTTGCAACAAAAATATTACAGGTTTACCGGCATCATGTCTTCATAGTATGCTAAAATAATCTCCAGCATGCTATATTCAGTGTTTCTATTTATGCATCCTGTATTTTGCTTAGCAGTAAGCACTAAAAGAAAGCAGGCCATCATGTGTTATGAGGATGTTAACACTGAGCTCATCCTAACCTATCAGTATTGAGGTTGATTCTTGTTTTATAGCAACATGTTTAGAATTATTCTTTTCTGGCTTCTGTGCGGGGAACATGGGCTTGGACTCAGAAATGCAATGAGGCTCAAGAGCAGATGCTCCAGAGTAGCATTCTGTCTCCTGCTTTTATACCATTTATCCCATTGAAGCCTCAGCTATAACTGAAGGGAGTTGTAGAAAGCCTCCTCTTGTCAGTTTATTCACTGCTGAACAGCCTACCACTTATCTTCAAGGATGGCTAAGAGCTACAAAGGCAGAACTAATGCCTGTGAGCTGTTGGGTCTGGGTGCCCATGCTAGCTGCATCACACATGCCAGCCCCTTCCTCTCTTCAAGCAGGAGACACAAATGGTCTTTTGGGGAGTCCTACCTTCGATAGTAAGCTTGATAGCTCAGCCTGGACTCTTCAGGAAAAAGGGACTCTGAAAGGGTAAACACAACAGTTCAGTATGGTGAGAAGTACCTGTGATCTTGCACTTTCTCCTTCTATTCATTCTAACTCCCCATTAGTCCTGATATGCTTTAGTACCAAACAGGGTACTCTCAATGGCTTTTACTTGGCTATAGTGTCCTTTACATGCCTCTGGTATTGCACAAGCACTACATCAAGATTTCATGTGTAATAAAAAGGAATAAAAGCCACCAAATTGTTTGCTCACATCCTTCCATAGCAACAACAACAAAAAAAAAAAGAAATCCTTGAAGATTGCCTCATTGCCTCCCTCCAGTTGCCCGTTGTGATGTGGCTGACAAAATCCTCCAGCTGTGGAAAAATTGGTTTAAGGGTCTTAGAAATGGGATAAGAGTTTGTTTGCAAATTAAACTATGTAAGCTATCATCACTGACTAATTACAGCACTTTGCTTTTAAGTACGAGCATTTATTATACCAAATAACTCTGCAAGAATCACTATCTAGATTTTTAGTAATGCTGTGGAAGAAGGAAGAAAGGAACATTTGATATCTTCTGCCATTTGACTAATTTGAGGGCAGAATTCATCTTACCTAACCGTAACTGTTCAAGTGGTAAGCATGAATCTAAGATCATAATCTGTGCTTTCTCTATGCTGGAAGAAGAGAGACAGACAGAGCCAGAAGGTGTTTCATAGACAACTAGTTTACATGAGGTTATAGTATGTCATGGGAAAATGGCATGACTTACATATATGATAAAATGTTTACATTAGCCTATGACTTCAGTGTCAGAATATAAACTAAGTATCTCCAGCCTTCAGAACAGCAGGGTATATCCTTCATATCCTAATTTCAGGTGCTCAGGCTCCAAGTGTTTTTTCTTATCATGATAAGTAAAAAAAAAGTTAATAAAACTAAACCCATAGTCTTTCTGCGTTCCTATTATCAGATGACAGGAACACAGTTTGTGAGTTGGAGATATTTTTCCCTTTTTGTCAACAAAACTAAAATAAGCAAGCATCCTTCCATGCTTTGACAACTACCTTAACCTCACTTTTAGGGTGGAAAGGTGTTTCACTGGTGTAAATTACAACCTAGTAAAATGCCAGTGGTGACACTGGACTCTAACTTCTAGCAGCACACAGAAAGAAACTGCAAACTGGAAAGTGATCACTTCAGAGCAATAGGAAGTTACAAAGCAATGAAAAGATTCACTCCCAATAAATGCAAAATCCTGCAAAACGGAAAAACAAAAAAAATGCAAAAAGAAAATAGGAAATGGCAAAGAGCCTAAAGATTTCATAAAAGTTTATTGTCATTTCTTAGGCAGTGACGTTTTTTCATGTAACCAAGCAATACAGCTGTCACAAGGGAGGTAGGGAATCAAAAGCAGGAGTGTGTCATGAAATCTCTGCTGTTAAGCTGTAATTCAGCACTACAAACGGGATGGCAAACATTGATGGCATTGGACTGTCATTATGACTAAAGTAATTGCTTCATTGAGCCCTGTCTCTAGCAATGGACACTATCAAAGGCTCCAGAGGAACTGTTCTACTATGAAGACTGAATGCACGTGTGGAGGGGCAAATTCTTTCCTGGTTGGTGGTTAGTAGATTGCATGGCCCAGATCTGACAGCTAAATACATCATGAACTGGGGTGACCTAAAGCTTAAAACACACACTCCTGGCATTGCAGAAAGACCCCCATATGAGCAAAGATTTGTGTTTCCAGTTACTGTTCCAGGAGATAAATTTGTACCAAATCCCATAATCTTTGCTTTGTTCTAACTCATCATTCCCTACTGAAGTGAAGGAGAAAACAATCATGCATCAATGGCAAGACTAGGTTATCAAGATCTCAACTGACTCAGTTACTTCAGCATTAATGCTGCAACAGCACAGCACTTCTCTGCTTGGAAGGCTGGTGAGCTGTTGTTCATCACTGGGCTCTGTGCTCTGTGGTTGCACGGCTGGCTGAACCCATGTAGAGCTAGCCCAAATGCATCCTCATCCCCCGCATTATAGATAAACCCACAACAATGTCCGAGAGTCTGCTTGCTGAGCAGTATGGCTGCCCTTTTGTTGCTTCAAATAGAAACCTGGACTATCTCAGTGGTTAAATTTAATCAAAACTTGAAACAAAACAAAAAATTGAACAAGTTTCAGTGTCAAGTGTCAGTTCTAAACCTTTAGAAATAAATATGGTGCATGAACACCTTCCAGAAAACAATGAGTAGCACTGCAGACCTTCCAGAAAGCGACAGGTAGAACTGCAGTCTCCAGAGAGGACCCACTTCTGCAGGTCTTATGGTAGACTGCATCTGCAGTGAGTATAGGATTAGGAATGGAATCTGGAGGAGAAAATGATCTCCCAGAAGGCAGGTGAAACTCTAATCCTTCCTTCTCATCATCCAGACTTTGTGACTCATTACCCTTGGGTGAGAGGAAATCTCTGTCCCTGTATCTTGGCCAGACCTGAGTGCAGGGGGTGAAGAGGGGCAGAGTGAATGAAGTCTTAGGTGTCATGTTTAGCTGATCTAATGCAAAAATAGAAAGGAATCAGGGGGAAAGAAACCCTGTGAAGACAGGCCAAGGGTAAAAAAAGGGAAGCAACACCAACACACAGAGCACTTTCTGCAGGACCGGAGGCAGACACAACTCCTCAAAGAAGCCAAATCCACTGATTCCTGCCTTGATTACTTCAGGACAGTAGACAAATTCTAGCATGAAAGAAAGAAAGAGGCTAACTCAAGACATCTGGTTCTAGAAATTAACAACTGCAGCCTTAAAAACATATGTTAAATATGCTTTAAATCAATTCAGTTTTCTTTCTGAGGACAGGCAAAGTCGGCACACCAACCAAGAGCTGTATCACTCATTTGTAGCATGGCAGAGGTGGCAGAGGTGAAGCCAGGTGGAGGGTCAGCTCCTGGGGACTTTGTTAGACAGCAGGGGGAAGAAAACACAGCACAGCATTTTCCTCACTTTGCCAGGAATGCAACTGCACATAAAATGCGCAAACTGCATATGTTTTCTAGTCCTATAGTTTTAAGCATGATAAATAGACTGAACTGAACAAGACTCTGTAAGATGTGGTTCAGAGGATTATCCCATAGCTGATCTAGAAGGTCGTTAGCATGGAAGCTGTTATGGATGAAGACCCACTGCCCATTCTTAACAACACACAGCTCGTCTTCTCCCAGTTACCATGGTCTGTAGCCAATCTGATATATGCCCAGGAATGTTCTGCCAACTATGTAGTTACGTGGCTAATGGATGACAAAAGAAATAGGCCTTTTCAATGAACCCAGTAGGATTCACTTCTTGTCTTTCATGGGTCCAGAACCCATGTGTTCTTCCTCTGAGTAAAGGTGGCTGGCTCATCCCCATGCAGGCAAGAAACTGAGCTGTCAAAGGCTTCAAGAATGCAGAGAAGCTAGAAAGTAGACAAAAGTAATTCAAATTCTGTAACAAATATTAATAGTTTTAAAAAAGCTATTTAAAATACCCTTTCACCATGAAGTAAGTTGGTCTTTAAGCAAACTAAAAGAAAGGACTCCCACAATGCTCCTGTGGACTTCTCACCCCTCACAAGCCCTCTCAGTGTGCAGGCTGACTGCTATGGACCTAAAAGGATGAAGCCTGTGGGAAGCGGTCTCTTCATCTCCCTTCAGGCTTGGAGCTCACAGTGGCAGCCCTTGAAGTCTCAGAACAAACGCTTCATGGTTCCTTTGCCAGCTCAGCTGCCTTTCATACACAGGAGAAAAGATTACCATAACGGCTGGATTTGCAGCTGATGGCAATGCTGCTGGAGATAGCTCTGTTGCCACTCCTTTGTTGTAATGCTCTCCAGGCCCCACTGGAACATGGCTCTTGAAGATAGGTGCACCCTCTGCAGCCTTGTGTATGGATGCAGAGGCTTGGCTCAACCCTTTGCAATCTGCATCCTCAAAGTGCTATTTGGAGTAGTTCTCCAAAGCTAACAGAGTATCTGGAAGTATCTGGAAGAGGTATCAGGAAGTGGGGCTCAGCCCTAGACAATGCACATTTCTGTGAGCACTAGCTTAGACTGCAAAATGAAGAAGCTTAATACACAAAGCTAATCTGTACCAAATGTTTGGAGCATTATGTCAGTGGTCTTCATTGATATTTCTCCTTCTCTGTAGCATGGTCTGAGTGGTGACTAGAGTGAAAACCTTTGGCTGCTTCAAATACTTCCCTTGCATGTGGAAAAGACATTTGAGACCAGTAGCTATCTTCCAGTCACGCCAAACTAGGCCTGTTCTGGTATGCTGCCTACCATGAATCAAAACTATTTAGAGCTCTCTGTCACAGGTTTAACTATATACCATTCCTGCATAATCTCACAGCGCTGCAGTCACTGCCCTCTCTCTGTGCAATGACTGCCCCAAAAGGGTCTTGAAGTCTTGGGAGCTGTTGGAGGGATTATTGGAGTTGGATGCTCCTGACCCGGGGAAATTTCTGTAACTACCTTACATCTGGAGTCAGCTTCATGCAAGGAAGTAAGAGGTTCCCACTTTACTCTGGAGGCAGTCTGGGGGGGGCCTGCTCCTGGCTAACCTGAGGAAGGAGAGACAACAGAGGAGACTTCTGGGCAAGAGGCAAAAGCCACAATTGCTGCCTCATGAGGGTCACGCTGAGCGCAACCACAATAAAGAGCAAACCTGCCAGAGATGTTGGCAGGAAGGCAGGCATGGTCACAAGTGCAGTGCTTGTGGTGAAACTGGCACCCTGGTGGCGGCCTCAGGGCGTAGAGAAGAGCAGCTGTACACAGGCATGTACAATTCACCTGCTGGTGCTGGGGAGGACCAGGCTACCTCAGTGTCCTGCTCGCATCCTCCACCCTTGGACAGCAGCTGGGGCTGCAGGATGCTTTATTGCAAGCAGGAATTGCCAGCCAATCTGGCAGAGCAGTGTCTGCAGCTCCCATGTAGAGCAGGCAACTCTCCCCATGAATGGCCTATCTACCCTGCTGAGGCCAGGAAGGGTGATGCTGTTCTGGAAAGCTCTCCCTGTACAGAGGTCCTGTGTCCTACTGCTGCTTGTCTTTTGGCTCTCACAGCCTCAGCCACTGTATCAGAACCACGTACCCTCTAAACTGGGACTAAAGGCAACCACTCCTCACTGCCCCCCACCTCTGCTCTTTTCCACCACCAATGTGGCTGCACACATCAGTGCTCCTGACAGAGCCCTGCCTGTGCAAGCACCTCTTGAAGTCAGCAATGGCCAAAGCCATGTGCAGTCTCTCCATTAAGACTGTGCTGGGACCCTGAGGGCACCCACAGTCCTGACTGTCCCCTCCCCAGGGACCCCACTACAGCCCCCTGGGGCCATTAGCCCCTGCCCCAGTGACACTGCAGCAGGGCCACAGCGCTGCCCTCCCCATCCATGGGTCCCACTGAGCCAGGCCCAGCTGTGGGCTCACATCCCAGCCTGGCCTCAGCCTGTCCCCAGGGAGGTGCCTGATGTCCAGGACTGGGGCTGTCCCTGTCCCCCCCAGCTGGCCTGGCTTAGGGCAGTGTGTCACCATGAAAATATGGAGGCAAAGACAAACCTTTGAGTAACTGTGACTCAAAGGACAGCTAAATCTGATTAGCTCCTCAGGGAAGGGCAAGTCTAGATGTCCTCTGGCTCTGCCGAAGATGGACTGTAGATGAACTACCTGAAGGTCCCTCTGACTGAATTGAGACCAGCTTTAGAAAAAGTACAGGCCTTTCCTGAGCAGGGTTATTTCCACCATGATTTGAATCTCTTCACATTTATTGATGCTGATGAAAAAGTTATTTAGAAAACCCTCAAGCACTTTTACCTTTATGCAGTGTTTCCTCCTAACCCACTGTTTTCACACTTAGAACAGCAAAAACATTCTTGCTCAAGCTTTGCAGAAACTATTTCACCTTTGGGCAGAGCCTAAGCACACAAAGTCTCAACCCAGAAAACCAGAAGTTTCAGGCTTTTCTGAGTAACAGAGGAGGAAGGCCCAGGGGACTAGAATTGAAAGAGTGTTGTGCAACAGAAATGATAGTCTGCTGCTTTTCACTATGTAACTCTTACTTGCTTTTCATTAATTTTTCTAACAAATTAAAGCTACCTAAGGATACAGACAGTTATAGCAACTGACCTTTAAAAAGGGCTATCTCTAAAAAATTACATAGGTATCACGCATGCATCTTGCAGCTCCTCACAGTTAGGCATCTGACTTCCAGAATAGTTTCCAGAGTTTAAATATTACATCCAGGAGTGGGGTTTTAGGTGTTAGAGAACTATTAAGCTCATAAACCAGAAACCAGTCTTTTACAGCCTTCTGGAGCCTTCTAAGGCTAACAACTGATACGTGTTTAGGAGCAACTTCCGGTATTCAGGCATCCAGATTTCTCTCTTCTCTCTCTTTGGGGCTGTCAATAAACCTATTTAATTGATTCAAACAGATTTCTTTCTTGCAATAGACATGTTTTGGTTGTAGATATCCTAAATTTTCTACCCTTGCTTTTTCTTTATTGACCATGACAGGAACTGATTGGATGAGATGATGTAACTGTAAGATATCTGAGAAGTTTGAAATGGCTATAGAAGCCTTCATCTTTAATGTTTTATGACATGCTGATATTTTGGAAAGTTCTCAGCCTGCACATTGCTTACTGGTATCTTACCACTTTCTAACTTGGATCAGTGAGGTTGCATATACATCAGATAGCTCTATTTGACTTATTACCCTAGGTTTGTCATCATGGTACCCTCTATTTGAATATACTTTCATTTTATCTTCAGGATATGATTCTATGATTCTATGATTCTATTCTAATGATGCCTTTTGAGAAAATCCTAACCTAGATTTCTTACAAAGTATGCATGTTTTAGTCTACTGTGCTCAATACAATCAATGACAATCAGTGTATGGCAATCTTTCACAGAGGGTAAACAAGAAGCCTGACAGAATTCAACACTTATTACTGTTTATGCAATTTGTATCTTAGGCTATACTAATATGTAACAAGACATTTATCAGTTACGTACTGGTATTCGTCAGTATTGTCATTTTTTGCATGCCTGGTTGAAAGATATGTTTATCTATCAATGGATATTGTAGACATTTTAGTTCATCAAAGGCTTTTCTCCTTCCTTCTTTAGTTGCAAGTCAGAATGCATTTTTATATTATATTTTCTCCAGTGGCAAAATTGATCTAGACAGTTCTTTTCCTTCCCTATGCCACTTGTTCCTGCTGCCACATCAATCTTCTTCTATGCTTTTTGTGCAAATGCAGCCATCTGTGGGGCAACACTGTAAGACAGATTGCTAAAATCAGGGGTGCTAAAAATAAACTCTCCAGAAAAAAAAAATAAATTGGCAAGACAGTTGAGCTGGAAAATGTAGGAGAGCGGTGAATCCCCAAACAAAGGGTGTTCTTCAGAACAAGATGAACGAAAGGTCAGGGACACAAATGTGTGTGTCAAAAGGGGAAAGGTTGAGGAAGTCTCTTTTTCCCTTAAAAATGATGGACTGGAGACCAGATGATGGCATAGGCTGCAGGAAATACACAATTATCTATAGAAAAAAGACTGACAATTTTACGTTGAAGATGATGGTTGAATATTCAGATAAAGATTTCTAAGAGTTATTCAGATGTGGGATCAGAGACATGGAAATATTTACCCATCATATTTGATACTCTTCCAACATAAGTTTAAAGAAAAGACCATACACACATGAAATTCTCACCCAAGGCAATGGATTTTACAGTGCCTTTTCATATGAGATAGCAGTGTTTCATCTGTAAGTACTGAAACTATACAGAGGCCAGCGCTCTATATGAGCAGAGATTGAGAGAGGTTATACTAAATTAAGATAAGGTTGTCCATATCATGCACTTTCAACATTCTCTACCACTAAGAAAAAAAGCACTTTTTTCTCAGCCCTGTGTGCTCACTTCTCTTAATGATACAATTTTTGCCTTCCATGTTTGACCATGTGCTGTGCGCACTTATGCCTCCTTAGAACTACCAATGATTTGCTTGAAAGGCAGTATTTTTGTATTCTGATACAATATTTTGAACTTCTGTGCCAGCAGCTGAATTAAATACCAGAACGTTTTAATTCTAGATGTTCTCCAGCAAGTGTTTTGGAAAGACAGGCTTGTTTGCTTTCATAAATCTTGTATGCTTCACAAAATGCAGTGTGCGTGTTAAAGGGTTTGAGCAGCCTCAACTTTTCTTTAATACCTATCCTCTTCTAGGATAATAAGCAAGCAAGCAAGCAAGCAAGCAAACTTATCTTCCCTACATATCATAACAAACCACTGTCAGGTTTTGCGTACAGCTTTGTGCAGGAAAGATTCTCTTTCCTCCCTGTGCTTTCTGTGTTTTGTTAATTGACTGTTTTGAATGCTTCTGATGAAAAGCACCTACTTGGCTGCAGGCTCTCTGCAGCAGAGCTCTCAGGAGGGCGGCTGCTTGGGGGTTTGCTTTGTCCCTCATTGACCACCACAGTGTCTGTTCAATCTCCTGGTGCCGAATTTTAAAACCCTGGACTTCTAGCATTAGCCAAGAGACTTCAGGGTATTTGTGCTGATTTGCTGAATCCCTTTGGTCATTTAGAAAGTAATACATTACTGCATTGCTTTGCATTCCTTGTTGCTGGCCTTTGTTTTATTGGTGGTTGCATTACATTTGAACTGGTAAAATGGTTAGCTGTTCCTGTTCCAGTCCAAACATGTTCACTGTCCTATTGTGCTATTCTACACACTAATCTTGCTGTTCCCCCCTTCATCTTTCCATCATTTACCTCCACTCTTGCCTTTCCTTTTTCTCCTCTCATTTTATGAACTTCAGTTCTCCAGTTCCAGTTCTCTGTACCAAATCCCATACGTAAGAAAGTGGCCAGTCACCCTGTGTAAACACTATATTCTTCTGCGTTATCTTATCTATCTGAATACAATGGCACCATTTACATGCCTTGAATTACATGTACATGTTTGCAGTACTGCAGTCTAAGTAACTGACCTAGCTACCGCCTTTTAGGAGCCTAACTAACTCACCTAGCTACTGCTTTTTAGAAGTAAAGGAACTGCTGTGGTTTGTATACAGCATACCAAAATTCCAGTGTAATCTCATTGCTGTTACCCTCATTTTCCACTTCCCCACCCCGTTTGTTGTAATCGCCTATTCTGTCATTTCAGATTAAGTATCTCACCAGGAATGACTTGTATTCACTCCTAATTTGATGTGCTGGAAGTAGTCCTATTGACTTAAATGGAACTATGCACACAAATAAAGGTAGGTATACATACAAGCCTTTATCAGACTGTACACCGCAAATCACGCAGGAAAAGCACAGTACATTTTATTCATTTTACAATATTTGCACATGGTAAATGCCGGCTGGGTAATCAATAACTTTTTCCAGAGTGAGCTTTCAGGTTTCATACCAGCTTAACAGAGGCACCACAGGATAAACCCCAGTTCCAGAGAATTCAGAGATGACATGAGACAGTATGAATGATTAACTATAGAAGAAAAACAAAACAAAACAAAACAAACCCGCACGATTTTAAACCAACGTGGTATTTTTGTGTGCAACAAGTTCTTACGATGTGCCAGAGGACAGGGAACAGGGGTTCGGAGCTCATCCAGAAGCACAGGTCAGGAGCAGACAGACTGTGGGAGAGGGCAGCAGCTGAAACAGGGAATCCCGTGGAAGGCCGTGTGAAGGTCGGTATTGAAAACAGACGTAAAACCGAGAGGTGGGGACGGGTGAGCTACACAGCCCGGCCCGGGGCCGACCGGGACCACAGCGGGTGGCCGGTGCCCGGGGCTGGCTGCAGCTCACCACGGAGCGCAGGGACATGCCACGGCAGGGAAGCTGGGGGCTGCTGGGCGAAATTCGTTCCAAATGTCAAAAAGGGTGGTGAAAAGGAAGATCCGCCTGTATTTTACAGCACGGAGTAGGCGCGTTGCCGCTTCGGCGAGTGAATCGGCGTCATAACCTTATCGACACGCCTCGACAGGTCACTCCTCTCCGTGCGCTTTCACATTTTAACCGGAACGGAGCCCACGGAACAGTCAATAATTACTCCGCATTGCCGCTTCTGTGGGCAGCGCTGCGGAGTCCGCACTCACCGGCCCAGCGACCTGAGCGCCACCGGGGAGCGGACACCGCACCCGCCGGTCATGGCCGGGCAGAGCCACACCGAGCCCGAGCGCGGCGGGTAGCAGAAAGACGGGCACGCACCGCCGGTCCCCAGCGCCACGAGGGGATCGCCCCGCCCGCAACGGCCGCCGGGAGAGGGCGAGGGGGCGGCACCGCCGTGCGCGTGAGCTCAGCGCGTCGCGGAAACCACCCACGCGGGCAGCACCTCCCCTCTGCGGGCAGCACCGCCCCTGTCCCGCCCCGCCCGCGCAGCACCGCCCCCCTCCGCGCCTCACACACACACACACACACACACACACACACACACACACACACACACACACACACACAGACGCGCATACACACACACAGGAGCTTCCTGCGCGGGGCCGGGCCCGGGCGGGCGGAGCGGCGTCGCTTCCTCCCGCCGACTCGCAGGTACCGGGGGTGAGCCCGCGACGGGGCAGCGGGTGCGGAGGGGTTCGGCTGTGGCGCAGGGCGTCCCCCGCCTCGGGCCTCAGCCGGCGGCCGGCAGCCGCCGCCCTGAGCGTGGCGGAGGGTGAGGGGTGGAGCGGAGCCGTTGAGCCGGAGCCGCCTCTGGGCGGGGGCCCGAGCTCGGGTGGGAGAGGGCGCGGGTTGGTCTCAGCCGCGTCCGGGGGAGCCGCGGCCTGGGGGTGTCCCGAGGCCCGGGAGGAAGCTGGCGGCGTCCGCCGCTGCTCCTCACATTGCTGGAGGGTGAAGTCATCGCGCCCATTGTCTCCCCTCGGTTCCCCCCGGGCGGAGCGAGGGGGCCGTCCCGCCCCGAGCCTTGGCGGAGGAGGGGGGCACGGCAGGCCCGGGGGGCTGGCGAAGTGGGGGAGCTGCTGGGTGGGTTTCGTCTGGCCTTGGAAAGGCGGGTGGGGGTTTGTCGGGGGGAGCTGTTTGCCGCCCGGGTGGGCCGCGGCGCCGCGGGGGGCCCTTCGGCGGGCGCCTCCCTCCTGCCGCCCGGCAGCGGCCCTGGGAAGTCTCGCACTTGAACTTGCAGGGCACAGGGAGAGCAGTGCTTGCCACTCCCGAGCCTTCGGCGCAGAGCGGGTCAGGGTTCGCCCGCTCGCCTCTGAGAGTTTCTAGTTCGTTTATTTCTCTGCTCTGCCGTCCATCTAGGGTCTGGTGAACCGGGGGAAGTGGAGGCGTTTCGAGTGGCCGCGGATATTGAATCTCGGCTGTAAAGGCGCTGGGGACACAAGCAGTTGCGGTAGCCAGCGTCTTGCTGAGTGTTTTCCTTGCCCAGGTCCTTCTGCGGAGCTGGGAGTTTTCCACCTAGCAGTGGACTGTTGCAGGCGCAGCTTGGAGGGATAGGGGAAAAAGGGGTAACAAACAGTTTGAAATCCAGCGTGTGTGTACGTGAGCTGAGGAGGTGATGGTTGGCAAAAGGGAAGTGTCCTTCTGCCTCTCCCCTTCTGCTCCAGTGCTCCCTGACAGAAGGAAATGGGGCTTTGCCAGAGGGATAGTAGTGGAGCAGTTATGGGGATGTGCCAAAGGGACAGCAGTAGAATGCAGTTACTGCTGAGCACAGAAATCAAAATTTGAAGCCTGCATGCCCTTGTGGTTGCTTACTGGAAATGTGCCTGTGTTTCTCTGTGAGGAGCACGACAAATCTTGTTTCTGTTAAAATACCGTAGTTGGCACCGGTATTGATTAGTGTTTTATCTCAATTGCCATCAAGGACAGCGTTATTTATAAAAAGCAAAAGGCAGTTTGGGAGGTGTCTCGCACTGTAGACAAAGCTACTGATGATTTAAAAAAATATTTTTTTCTTTTTTTCTTTCAAACTGTTGGTGGAGGGTTTTTTTGTGTGTGTGTATTTTTGGTTTGTTTTTTTTTCCCAGCTGAAGAACCACGTTTCAGTATCTGATGAAATATTATTTACCAAGTTCATTGGAAAAGAAGGTTTTCAGTTTAATACCTAAATTAAACTGAAGTATAAATTCTGAATTGCCTACCTAACAGAATTCACTTGCATGCTTAGAAATGACGGCAGTGTAACATTACTTAAGTTTCCAAAATCTTGCCATTGTTGCCTATAAACGTTTGAATGGTTGCAGTTTAAGCTTTCTGAGAGCTGAGAGAGCACTTTTTTAAATTGTATGTGAAGGAGGCCTTTTTGGATCAGAAAATGAAAGTTTCACTTTTGCATAATGGCAGTAATACAACTCTTAAAAATGAATCCACTAAAAGGCTTCCACACACAACTCTATATCCGTATTTCTTGAAGTGTGCCAGAGTTTCAACTGTTTTACACAATAAAGTGCTGAATTCTAGCTGTTGTCAGCTGTTTTTAAGTTCGAGGACATCAGATCATCTTTTCTAAAAGAGGGAGTTGAAGTGTGTATGTGGTTTTCTTTTCTCCCCCTTTCCTTAAAATCTGTCAGACAAATGACATTTCTTACACAGAGCAATCATCAGATTTTGATTAATTATGCTTGCTGAGCCTCAGGAGGAAGATGCTTGACAGATGTATTTGTTTACCTTTGTAGTGTGTACAAATCCTGGTCTCTCCATTAGTAAATGAATCATTAACACTCCCTCAGCTATGGGATTCACAGCCAGCATTAATATATGCATTAGGAAAACTTGCTTTATGTGAACATTATCAACATGTGAAAGAACACAAGCCCTTGAATTCTTTTGGCAGTTGGGTAGAGCCTTTTGTGGTGGAAAATGAATATACCTTTTTTTTTTCTTTTTCCTTTTATTAGTTACCAGCATTTAGGTGCTACTCTCCCTGACAAAAACTAAAGACTGATTTTGTTCAGTGGGCAGGGGATTCTCCCTAACCAGTCCAGGGTTTGTTTTTTCCTGTTTGCTTGGGCTTTTTTGATCCTTATTTAGTCATGCTGCAGTATTTCTCACAAAGATTCCCCCTCCACACACTTCTTTCCAGGGAAACAAAGTAGGATGCCTACGTTTTTTTTCACTGGACTTCTGAATCCCAGTTTGGAGGTGCTAAGAAAGAATTTTGAATGCTGAAATACAACTGTATTCACTGTGAGGTCAGTTTATTCTGGCCCATGGTCAGACATCATAGTTAGTGTTGTGATTTGTTTTCTGAATTGTATGTAAATACCACATACCAGCCTAGTAGAATAAATTATACCACCTGACTTAACTGAGTTGATGGATACATGTTTAGGCTTTACTCTTTTTAAAGTGATTCTGACTTGCAGCTGAGTTGCGACTCAGTCTGATTTTTTGCTTAAGATGAGAAAAGATTCTTTGAAGGACTAGTAATAATATTCTAACACTGGCTTATCCATAAAGAAGTTGATTTCAGATGTTTCTCTTTTTGCATTTGTCTTAGCTCTAAGTTTCCATTGTCCCTTCTGTGTTAACTGTTGGAAGATGTGTAGCTGAAGGAATCGGTGTCCGAAACACAGCTTCAAGATACTGAGAATGGTGTTGGATCTCCCATTGCTGAAAGCACCTGGAGGTAGACTTCCACCAAGAAGGTAAAATGTTACATTCATCTTTAGAGAACTGGTTGCTGTAAGTAGTGTTGCAGTGTATGATCCCACTCCATAGGAAGAATGTGGAAGAGGGTGCATTAGTACCTCAAAACCGTTTTTTGTTTTTAAATTGAGTGTTCCTATTTTTTTCACAAGAGGAGACTTCCTTTTATTTCTGAGTTTCTGAAGTGGAAGTTTTAACTGTGATTTAGTCTGATAGTTCATTTCTGGTAGTTTGTCTTTTAAATCTTCCGTGAAATATTTAAAGAAAAATCGAAACCTTTTTGTGTTGTATATAGATTAGTTTTCAGACGTGGTGTGATCTGCTTCAACTCAGAAATAAATAAAAATCCAGGTAAACAACTGTGAGTTTGAACTAAAGAGTAGAATTTAGAGTAGAATTTCAGTCTTCCCTATGAAGGTTACTTCAAAAGACTTCTTCAGGCACTCATTTTTTAATTCTCAGTGCTTTGTGATGAGTTACTGTGTAAGTAGGGATTTGGTCTGTTGCTGATACTTATCGATTGATGGATTTTTTCCAAACTTATGTTAGCTAATGTTCACCTCATCTCAGATTTTCTTACAAGTTTATTCTTTAGTTGATGAGAAGAGTCTGTGTGAAGAGTCTTTGCTTCTCGGAGTCATAAGGCAGCTTAGTCTTCAGTGATCTCTGCTTGTTTCATGTACATTTCTGGCACTTCTCAGGCACTGAAGAACTATGCTTTATCTTGGTTTTGATTGCTGGTCCTTTTCTGGTGTGGTGAGTTGCTTCTTTTTTAATGCAGGTACTCAAGGATCCAAAATAAAGCAATGGCTATCTAAAAAGAGATGTAAATTTTATGTGGGACTAGAATATTACAGGGCTGTACTAGAAATTTTCTTCCTGCTGTGAATGTGGCTTATACCAGCTTTGGATAGTCTTTGAGTTCCTCAAAGCAGAATTCAGAGAAGGAAAAAAAGTCATGAGGTGTCATTTGTGATGTCACCCTTAGATCTTTCCTCATTAAGGTAGGTTGGGCTGGTCTTGACTGTGGTTTGCTTCACTTTCATGGAAGTTGTGGCATAGTTAACCCTACCTATAGGTTTATCCATGAAATAAGAAGTAGGAGTATTTCTGGTTTAGTTTACTTTTTTTTTTCCAGTGGGAAGTTTGCTCTGGGCTTTTCCATTCTTGAACTGTGGACTGAAGTCAGTTACCTGCTGGGTGACTAACTAGCATCTTATTGGACAGGTAGTCAGAACACTGCCAGCTGTAATTGCCATTTACAAGACAAGATCAGCTGTAGCTTTTCCTTTTTTTTTTTTCTAAAGGGCAAGTTTCCATCAGGTTCACTTCACATCTAGATACATTTCACCAGTCTAGAAAGTTCATGTAAGGGTTGCATTAACCTAAAGCAGTTTAGCAAAGAGACCTAATGGAATGAGCTTAAATAAAAGTTACATATACACAGGTGTTTCCTCAGGCATTAAAACTTCCTCTCTTTAGAGGCCAGCATATCCCCTAATGATATCTTCAGCAAGACATTTGAAGGGCATCTTGCAGAAACAAGTGTTTGTACCAATTCTATTTGGTATAGTTGCTTGGTTTTGCTTCCTAAGTAGAACACAACCCTTGTTAATGCAAGTATCCTGTTATTGTTCAGCCCAAACTGTCATTGTGGGACCGTGTCAGTTCTGTTTCCATTTATAGTTGAGACAAATTGCCGTTAAACGTTTTTCCATAGGTCCTTTAGCTACTCATGTAAGGCAGATTAGACCTCATATTCTAAATTGGAGCCCCGGCTGTCCCCTTCATTTGTTCCATTTAGTGAATGAAGAACTGCTTCAGCAAAAGAACTAACTGGAGGAACTGTCTAAAGTAAGAATCATGTTGCTTTATTCTCATTGTGTTTCACTGATGCTGCATATCCTTAATAAATCAACGTATCGCTTTTAAATTTCCCAGTTAATGATCAGGTTTTTCACATAAAACCAGACTCTGCAAGCCGCAGAGTTAAGTTCTATTTTTATCTGAAAATACCTAATCTGTAAGACAGTTCCAGCTATACTGTTAAGTGCCCTGTGTTAGACTTCCAGTGAGACAAATTTACATCATCTATATTTTCAAGAAATAGTTTGTAGGGAGTGTGAAGTGGTCCTGCACCTTGGAAGATCTGCTGAATAGCAGAGGTTCGGGTGGGGCTGAAGGTTGTAGTTGATGCATGAAGATTTTGCAGCACTGCCTGGCTAGCATTTTGGATATGACATCACAGCAGTAGTGTTGCTGCACCTTGGTTTTGTTTTTAAATATTTATATAAAATAGCCTAGTTAACTGTCTGCTTTTAGACAAATAAGAGTCTGTCTTGGCACCATAATGGTTGCATTCCAGAGGAAGAGACTACCAGTGGTGCCACGCTTATATGCGTCATATTTTCTTTGCTGAAAGTACATGGTGCACAGAACTTGCAGTATCTTTCAGTGCAACTGTACAAGGGGAGTGATGTTCTGGCAGATCTAGTGCAGTATCAATCTGCAGAATAAAGATTTATACCTTTTTTAGGAAATAAAAGGCTTTTATTCTGTGAATTAAATAGTTCATGAATGCTTTGGGCTTTTTATGACCTGAAAATTGGAGGCCATATGCTCAGTCTATATTTGGTGCTGCAGCTCTTCCTTATATTAAGCTCTAATTGTACCTTGACAGTATATGTTTTTGTAAGTATTAACATCTGTAAGGGAACTGTATATAAGTGAAGAAGCTGACAGCAGTTGCTGCTGCATACTGTTTGGCTTTTCTCCTTCGTATCAAAATGTTACATGTAGTGAGTATCCAGTTGTCCCTCAAACATTTGATAGTGGAAGAACAGTTGGATGTCAATAAATAGTGGCTGTAGTGAGACCACCCAACTGGCAAAGGTGGAGCTTGCTGAGAAACATTTTGTCAGGTCAGCCATGGGAAAGTATCTTACTTTTGGTTTGCCTTTCATATTTTCATAATAAGTAATATAATATGTTGATCAATGCAAAGAAATGTGACTGTCAGGTGAAGTGTATTCAAGGTTAAGACTTTATTTTTAGAATGTGTACTGGAAAAATAACTTATCAGAGATTTCTCCACTGTGTGTCCTGATGGAGGTGTTCTGAGTTTGTGTTCCTCTGTCTTAAGTCAAATATAAACAGAATAAAGCCTTTAAAATTACTTCTTTTTTTTTTTTTTTAAATTAAAGACCTTGCTTCAGTTTCCTGAGAAGAACAGTTACCTTCTCAGTTTCATTGTACATGTGAAGCTTTATCTGATACTTTCTTTTTGATTGACTTTGCATTTTCAAAAAAAGGAGTCAAGCTTTCCTTTATATGACACAGCTAAAAATACATCGTGGGAGGCCAGAAGCCCTTTTACTCAGGGTCAGAGATGGAGGTATCAAACTTCTAGGTCCTTTTTAAGCAAAGGGATCTTTAGTGCTTATAGTCTGTGAAGCCAGGCTGTTGCTTTCCTGAAAGTGTAAGATTCTGCAGTCAATGTAAGTTTATCTGTGGGACAACATATAACGTTCTGTTGTGCTCACTGTTTTTCTTAATTTTGCAATATCATGGTTTTAAGCCATCTCCATTTAGACTGAGGAATTTTTTAACTAGTGACCAAAAGTATTTTCCTCTTTTAAGTTCCTGCCTAACAAGTTACCTTTTTTTTTTTCCTTCTGCTTCCTGTTCCTATTTGCTCTTGCTTTTTATTTTTTTACCCCTTTATGTGGCAGTTTGCTTTTGGTCAGACTTTATCTTTGGTGGTGGTATGTAGCTGCAGAAAAGTAGACTTTTCCTTCTGTGACCTGACACCAGGCAGAAACTCAGCCAGGGTAAGAATAGAAGAGGGCCCTGTAAGCTCAACACAGGACTCCTGAGTCTTTCCATTATTAACAATTAAAGATGATTCCAAGATGAATTAGGTAATGGAGTAACTAACTGATGAAAAGAGAACAAGGATAAACAAAGAGAAAGATCCTGATTATTAGGATTACATGCTGCCTGCCTGTCTGAAAAAGGCAGTACAAGCTCTCCTCTTTTCAGTGTTAATTTAGTTAGTAGATAAGGTATATCTGGCACATACTATACCTTATCTCTTGCTGTTGAATTGAAGCTTTGCAAGGAGGTGGTGTTTACTGGGGCATGGGTTAAGAAAAAGCAGCATCCTGTTTAGTCCTGCCCAGCTTTTTCTCTAAAACAGTAAGGAGTGAAAATGGTTTCTTTCCACCTCCTACACCCTGCCCTAATCAACATAATATCATGGCTGGATCTAGGCCAAGAAGTGTTGTTTCAGTAAAATATGAAGACAGTGACATGGTTTTGTTTTCATTGGTTGGGGTTTTTTTTGTTGTTTTTTTTGTTTTTTTTTCCTCTGTTGTTTGATGTATGAAGTACTGCCCTATTTTTTTTTAGGGCTATATAATCATATCTTCATCTCAAAGTTCATGCTATATTACCTTTCTGTTTTAAGGGTAACAAATAATTTCTAAGTCAGTTTCAGCCTGGATTATCTCCTGCAAGCTGTGGGGATATTTGCACTGTATGGCTTTCAAAGCCATTACATGGAAAATGGCATATGCACAATAAATGTAGAGCCACAATATGCTGCATTTGTGGGACAGATTCTTTTAAACCTTCTGTAAATTTGCCTTTGTTCATCTCTGGTTGAAAATTAAAAAAAAACAACAAAACCCAACAAATGTATTTTGATATGGTTGGGGTTCCTCCTGACACACGTGAAATGCACCTCTTCAGAGTATGCATAACATTTTTATGTACTGAAAGTCATTCAGTGCAAGAACAAATTAGAACTCTGAAAGGAGGGAGCTTCCAGTTGGCCGTACAATGAGCAAAAATACAACACTTCATGGAAAACTTTGGTAGATTGATGCTTTCATCTGTAAAAAAGCAATGGAGGTACTGAAGCTGTCTGTAAAATGTAGTCCTTCTGAAGTTAGAACTATTCACCTTTAAAGTTCAGCTGTCTGAAATGTGTGCTTCGTTTGTGCAGTATTACTGTAGACTAGTAACAGAATATGGCTGGCTTTGGATTATTTGATGAGGAAAAGTAAACCTTGGTTTGATTTGATTTTCTTCAGAAAGGGAGATTGGATATACCTTCATTATCATGTAATTGTCAAGTCATCAAAGGAGTTGACTAGAGTATGGCTTTGAGTAAATATTGTCTGTGTGCATACATGCAGTAATTTTAAATTATGTAATAGGCATTCTGCAAAACTGCATTTTGAAGGTGAAGAGTGGCTCAGGCTTTAATGGTGTGTGGCATGCAAGAACTTTTTCTAGTGTAAAGACAAGGAAGGTGCCTTAGGATGCTGATAGTTCAACTTTGTTTCTCAGAAAACATGATGGTGAATGCACTAGAAATACTAGAAATAGGTAGGTATGGCTTCAGCAGTGATTAGGTGACTTATTTGCCCTGTTTTTTTTAATGTGAAGGATTGCACATGTCAAAGCGAAACTGATTCTGCCATTGCATACAGTTTATTGTCATGTTAATGTTTCAGGTCAAATTCTCAAATGTTAAGAAAAGCCAGAATTAAGGCTGAAGAAGCAACCATAGTTAGCTTGCTTTTTGTGCCTACTTTTATTAAGTTGTAGTCCTTAAATACATAGCTGTGACTTTCTGGTTTCTTCCTTGCAGGAGCATTCTTTAGAATGCTTTGCCCTGTCCACTGGTGAGTCTATCTAGGTTGGACAGCAATAAACCTAGTCTCTGGGGCAGTTGTTTCCTTTGAATAAGTTTGGAGATACAATGAAAATAAAGCAGAAGACTTAAAAGATTTTCTTCATCCCTGATGGAGCTATCTGAATCCTGGCTATGTGTTTTGGTAGTTACTGGTTTGGTTGGGGTGGCGTGTGTGTGTACAAAATTGATACTGCAGGTGTCTTTGAACATATAATTTGCTGTGTAGCATAGCCTAAACAAAATTAAGTTCTTGGGTATCTCGGATCAAGCACCTGAGGTTGGTAAATAAATCCATCCTTAATCATATGCTTTAATATTGTGTCTGTTAATAGGAATTATACCTATGCTACTTCAGTGGGATGAATATGCCATTTGACTATTTCAGCAGTATTAATCTAACATATCTGTGCTCTGCAGTGGCCCATTTATATGCAGGTTTGTTTATATATATATATATGTTGGGGGTTTTGTTTTTTGTGGGTTTGTTTTGTTTGTTTGTTTTGTTTTAGTGTGTTTTTTTAATTAGATAAGAGGGTATGATCAGTAAGAACAAATAAAATATTGAGTAGTGACCTGATTAAATGTGAACCTGGCAAAGTTTCTATGGGGTGAAAGGGGTAAGAGCCATGCAGTTAAACTGTCATCATGTACTTCAGCACTCATATCCACACTCCAGGGCTCAATTCTGTTTACTTTATGAAGTTACTTCTAATGTAGTTTGTGTGCTGTCCTAGCTGTTAAAAATAATAATTGCAATCATATCAGCAGGTTTAGGAGCTACCCACTAGGCAGACTGCTGCTATTTGAGCTAGTGGTATCTAATAATACTCTTTCATGCTTTATAGGGATCAACCCTAGACGGTATGATCCATGTGCTTATGCAGAGGGTTTTATGGATGTCTTTGGACTGTGAAGGATGGGCCCTAGAGGAAGCCATGCTTTGATAGTGCAAGCTGCTTTGGCAGCTTTTTTTAATTTGTTACTAACAGCATACCTTTTGCTTTCTACATACTTCATAGTGTTTTTTCCAAATCCTGTTTGTGTGTAGTCAGGATTTTTATTAGGAAGATATCTTAGCCAGCCTAAACTCATATCCTTTTCAGTGCCTAATCTGATGCCTCTGTCTTGTCATTTGAGGATGCTCCCTGTTTCCAGTTCAATTGCTCTTTTAGGGTCTCTCTTACCTTTCCCCTGTAATTGATACCTTCTAGTGTTGTGATTAGCTAGTCAGTTCTCCTGCCTCACTGGATTTTTCATGAGATATGTTGTGTTTCTTACCTGTGCTGGAGTTCCCAGGTTACTTCCCTTGAACAGCTCCTGTCCCTCTCCTCACTCTGTGCTCCGTGTTGTTTTGTTTTTTTTTTTTAATTTAAATTCTTTCTAGCACTGTGGTGGAGTTCAGCCATGGAGGAGTTCTGGTGCAGACTTCGGTTGCCCTTCTGGCAGCCACCACTTCCACTGTTGTTAGAATTGCAGCATGGTTTGGGTTGAAAGAGGCTTTTGGAGCACAGCCCTTGCTCAAAGCAGGGCTATTCCTGGTCAGGTTGCTCAGGATTGTGTCTAAGCAAGTTTGGACTATAGCCATTTTTTATTATTTCCCCCCCCCCGGCCCCTCCTCCCTCCACGATTTGAATCCTGGGCCTTCCCCCGCCATAAGAGTATTTTCTACGTTGCTGCTACTTTGTAGTGGGATCTTAGGGTAAATCAGCTTCTTAGCTTTATTTTCTGGTGTTTTGGCCCAGCATATTTTATGCCTGGAAGTGAAAGGGAGAGTCTGATTCCAGGCTGGATCAAGTTTGGGAGAGCTTTTAGCAGATTAAAATACATGCTTTTTTGCTGAAAACTGTATATCTTCCTCTCACATTCCCCCAAACTTGCAATATTTGCTGTATTTGCATTTCTGGAAGGCTCATAAAATGCACATCCTAGATACATAGGCCAGAGTTCAAATTCCAGCTTTGAAGTGTGCTTGTGCTAAACCTTTTCAGAGGAAATACTGAAAGTTTTTTGTCTTTTATAAGATTTTCTTTACTAAAATGTTGTGTTTAAGATGTGTGGGGTTTTATTTGTTATTGGCTTAAGTAGCTTGGTTGAAACAAGAATGCTGAAGAAGATCATAGTACACAACTTTCAGCCCAGTTTTGCCTGAAAAGATTCTGAGCAGCTTTGGAAATAGTTGGAAGTGTCAGTCAATCATAATGATAAGAGTTGCTAGCCTTTCTTTTAAGAAGAAATGATTGTCTTTTGAAATAAGTGAATGACTTAACTGTAAAAATTAGGTGAGTCACAGTGAATTTAACTTATTACTTTAGCTTTTGTTTTCAATAGCATGGTTATATTTTCCAATTTGACTTAATCTGACTGTCTGCTTACATTCTCCTCCCCCATAACATCTGCTGTTTAACCGTGAAGTGCTATATCCATCCTTGCTTTAAGCCTGCTGTTGCTTTTTGTAGGCGTACTGCACTCTTTTATGCTGCTCGTATCTGGCCTGTAGAGTAAGTTCTGGTAAATGATTGCCTTTTGAGAGTTAGTCCCACAGAGCAGTGTAAGAAGCTACTTCAGAAGCTTAGCTGGTATTGTAAAGAGATTCTTAATTTCACAAATAGCCACAGTGGTTTAAAATGTTAAACCTGTTGCCACTTCCTATTTATTAATGTCTTCTTGGAATTTACTAACCTACAGCCATCTATAATGAAATGAATGCCCCTGTTTCCATTCAGATATGGAGATACAGCTTTAACCTATTTTATAGGCACTTTAAACTGAACATCAGAAGAGTGCAAGGTGGCCCTGTTCTCAATTTCTGTTGCAGGGTAGGTTAATCTACAACTGAGACAGCATGGGCAACTACCTGTAGTAATTTAAACACTTTAGGCTGGTTAAGTAGGGCTTCATCTGTAGGACTCTCAAACTATGTAGTGAAGCTTACTGAGCATACCATCCCTGTATACCAGAGCATCTTGCTTTGAGCATTGGAGAAGACTCATTCCCTTTAGTATTCAACATTTTAAAATGCAGGAAAATAACATCTTATCTGTCTGCATTCCTGTAGAACTTGTCTGCCATGTTTCTGTCCACATCAAGTTGCTGTGTGCATTGTTGGAGGAAGTTATATTAAAATATAAAACCTCTGCAAGTTGCCTACCTGCACATTAATATAATTTTGTTAAATGTATTTTTTTTTCCCCCACCAAAGTAAGTTTCTTAAAGTTATATATATCTTAATTAGTTTTAACTCCAGGTGTTACTGTAACTTGTGCTAACTGGTTTATACAGTAAGTTTGAACTAAAACTGAGGGCATCTGGAAAACAGGGTAGTGTCTTACGGAATTCTGCAGTCAGGCTTAAAGGGTTTGGGTTTTGTTTATAACTGTCATGTCCCTAGGTATTTTACTGTTTAATTGTAGTGATGTTCAGGATTTTCTTCATGTATTTACAACTTGAAGTGACATTGGTGTTTTTCTGGTACTGTTGTTTAATTTTGTGCTTAGGCCATACTACAGAATGCTTGCTAGTACTGTGGAATAACTGTGGTCACTTTCCTTTTGTAAAGTAGTAAGATAAATGTTGAAGTGTATGTTCTAGCAGGTAACTTAAAGAAATGTTTGAAGGATCTCCTGTGCTGACATGAAGTTTCTTTTTTTAAGAAACTAAATAGATTTTCAATGAAATTACACACCTGCTTCCTCTAATGTATTTGTGTAACTATTTTCTTTGGAACTGTAGGAGGAAATAAAGGGTTTCAAATAAACAGCAAAGCTCCTGACTTCAAAGAACTTCCTTCAAAAGTGAAATAACTTCACTTTCCTTTCTTAAATGAATAAAACCCAAATGTAACTTACTTTGTTATATGTTTCATTAATGTGTATAGATCTAAAGGGATTTTCATCTTGGGTCTTTTATAGGAAAATAATTATTAGTATAGGATGCCTTGAATAAGGTTACATGGAAGATATGGTTTAGTGGTAGACTTGGTAGTGTTAGGTTAACCTTTAAGATCATCAAGTCCACCTGTTCCACCAGCACAGCCAAGGCTACCACTAAACCACGTCACTGAGGGCCTTGTCTACACAGTTTATGAACACTTGCAGGGACGGTGACTCCACCGCTGCCCTGGGCACCCTATTCCAATGCCTGACCACCCTCTTTGTGATGAAAACTACCTTTCAGGTAGTTGTAGAGAGCAGTAGAATCATAGAATAGTTAGGGTTGGAAATGACCTTAAGATTATCTAGTTCCAAACCCCCTACCATGGGCAGGGACCCCTGACACTAAACCATACCACCCAAGGCTTTGTCCAGCCTGGCCTTGAACTCTGCCAGGGATGGAGCATTCACAACCTCCCTGGGCAACCTATTCCAGTGCCTCACCTCTCTAACAGGAAAGGGTGGTGAGGCACTAGATATATCTAATCTAAACTTCCCCTGTTTAAGTTTTAGCTGGTTACCCCTTGTGCTATCACTACAGTCCCCAGCATCCCTATAGGCCCCCTTCAAATACTGGAAGGCTGCTGTGAGGTCTCCAAGCAGCCTTCTCCAGGCTGAACAGCCCCAACTTTCTCAGCCTATCTTCGTACGGGAGGTGCTCCAGCCCCCTGATCGTCCTCATTGCCCTTCTGTGGACTTGTTCCAGCAGTTCCGTGTCCTGTTTATGTTGAGGACACCAGAACTGCACAGAATACTCCAAGTGAGGTCTCATGAGAGCAGAGTAGAGGGGCAGGATCACCTCCTTCTACCTGCTGGTCACGCTCCTTTTAATGCAGCCCAGGATATGGTTGGCTTTCTGCAAGTGCACACTGAAGCCAGCTCATGTTCATTTTCTCATCTACCAACACCCCCAAGTAAGGTCCCCCCTGAGTCTTCCCTTCTTCAGACTAAACCCCTCAGTTCCTTCAGTCATTCCTCATCACACTTGTACTCCAGACCCTTCACCAGGTCTGTTGCCCTTCTCTGGACCTCCTCCAGGACCTCCATGTCCCTCTTGTAGTGAAGGGCCCAGAACTGAACGCAGGATTTGACGTGCAGCTTTTCCATCCTGTTTGATTCTATGCTTCTGTAATGGTTGGACGAAATAATCTTGAGGGTCTATTCCAACCAAAATGCTTCTGTGAATTAGTGTTGGAAAATATTTACTTAATTTATTCTCATCTGTTACCTATCTTTATTATAGTGATGCAAAAAGAAAAGTTCTCCTTGGAGATGAGCTCCCCAGATGAGAAGAGGTGCTACAGGTGATTTTTTCTGTAGTGAGGCTGCAGGGCAGTGTCTCTTCTTCAGTGACTCCTTACTTAGAGTATCCCAAAAATAGACTAGATAGCATCTGTTCTCATGCTGTGCTTAACCAACACATTACTTAAGGAATATAATTAAAACATAATAGTTTTTACTGGCAAAGGCTGCTTAATTAGGATGCCTGCAAGATATTTGATCTTCAAATAAGCTTATGTATACACACAGATCAAATGTTCAAAAGTGTTGAACACCCATTTCTTTTCATTGTTCTTATTATAATTACAGTATTGAATGCTTCTGAAATTCTGTCCTGGTTAGATTTCTTCTGCATACCTGACCTATAAGGACCAGTTCCCCCATCCTCTTAGGATGCTGAGTGTGTGTGCTCTTTGCTGTGTTTGTAAGTGTATGTTTAACATTTTCAAAAACTTGATGCTTTTTTTTTTTTTTATTTTTTTGTTCTGGTCTGTTATCCAGACTTTTTATTAAAGTGTGCTCCTTTAATCCTACCCTCTGTAATACAGTGCTTTCATCTCCTGGAGATAGCATCATTTTTAAGATTTCTATCAGCTCAGCTTTACTTCACAGCAGTTTTTTCGTAGATGGGAGAAACATTTCTGAGTCCATGATGACTGAAATAGTTTATTCTTCTTGACAAGCCAGACCAGCTGTAAATTACATATGAATACTAGGAGTATGTTTTATATACTAAATACTGTCCCTAGCTCAGTAATTGGTCTGGCTACTTCTTGCTTTTAATCAGGACATATTATTAAATGTCATAAATCAAAGTTTTTTAATCATTGGGAAAAAATCCCTGTCACAGTAGATAAAAGTGTACTTTGTTACCTTAGAATAAAGTTACTTGGGTTTTTGTTTGTTTGTTTGTTTTTAAATGAAGCTTTTCTTCACAAGCTTAGTATTAGTTAGAGTAGGCTAGTATGCTTACATTGTAATAAAGTCCATTGCTTTCCATCCTGTGTTTGGTATTTTTGGAAGGCTGTTTTTTAAGAAAACATTTGTTAGAAAACTAAAGTACTGATGTATATTTAGGTGGCCCTAAAATTTTAGCTCCAAAGCTAATTTAACAGTCTCAAGGCTGATTTAACACTCTTGAGCTTTAAGCTAACAGTTAACTCTGAGTGAGTTCACACTCCTCACCAAAAATTATATACTAATACTCTTTTCAAAGGCAAAACTTTGAATTATTGGAGCATCTGAAACCCAAGCCATCAGTTTGAAAAATTTTCCCTCTTGCCAGTTGTGGTTGCAGACTAGTTTATGGCTAATTAAAACATCTGAGGCTTTTAAAATAATGATTGAAAAAAAAAAAAAAGATTTAGAGTAAAAGCAATTGTTTTGCATAATTGGGTTGCTATTACAGTATTAGATATTTTCTTTAATTCAGTGATTTTTTGATAGAGTATGCGGGAGTTATTTCACTGTCTGCTGTAAAGGAAACAAAGGAAGGGAATTCACCTCTGAGCTACAGTATGGTACCTGGTTTGACTGTGCTTTACCTGGTAGCAATATGCAGAGTATCAGAATGCTCCTGCTGTATCTCTTTTTTTTTTTTTTTAATGTAGCTGATACAGTGATTGACAAGAAGTCATATTTCCCTCTGCCTTTACAACAAAACCAAACCAAATCCAAGTCCCTTCCCCAGTCCAGACTGGGAGAGGACAGAAGTCAGGCATTGGGCTGGGGAGACACAATGACTTCTGACCCCTGCAGGTGGCCGGTGAAAGCTTTGCAGCCTGGGATTAAATCACTGAATCGGATACCAGTGTCAGCTGAAAGACATCCAGCATGTTCCAAGGGGATTCTATTACAAGTTTAATAATGCTTTACAAAAAACATATCTTCTTAGGATGAAGTTCTGCTTGTTTTTTTCCCCCTTGTATACTAGTTTGGATTATGGGGGAAAAATATTTTAGTCCAAAACTGAAAGTGGTGTGGTACCTAGCTGTGGTTATAGTCTGATTCTGTTCCTCTGCATATGCAACTACACAGTCATCTTAAAATGTACTGTGACATCCTGATTCAATCTGGCTTTTGACTGCCATTTTAATTTTTGTGGAAAGACATTTTCATGAGAAATTGGCTTTTCTATATACTTTTTTACAGTTGTTTTTTATCCTCTTAAATAAGAGATGAGACAGTCTTGAAGTGGTGCTCAAGGATAACAGGCTTTTGCACTTGCATGAGAAAGTGATTTCAGAACTTGAGGTTTATTTCAGTTGTTGTAATCTTATTTCATTGAAGGAAATCTTAGTGGGATGCAAGTGCTGTATCACTAGCATATCTGTAAAACAGAGGCCTGGAGTACAAAATAAAGCCTGTCATGTGCACAGCTGGAAGGAAAATGAAGGGTTCACTGTAATTTGGCTTTTCTTTCACATGTTTATTTGGCTTTTCTTATCTTGGCTGCTATTCCCTCAGTCAGTGCACTTATATATGGATCGCTTAAGTCCCATTTATTCCACAGCCAGCTGAAAATGTGATGCATCAGAAAGACTGTGGAAGAAACCTGTGATATGTCATAATAAAGAAAAAGACCCAAATTTGTTTTTCTTCTCTGAACAATCCATTGTTGCTAACTGTTAAAACCAGTTTTTTTAGATCAGCTTGTCGAAGTTCCTGTCACTTTAAAAGAGAATGAATTTTATGTAAGACCAAAAAATTTCATGGTGTTTCTTCTAAAGGTTTATTATTGCAGTCTGATTCATTTCCTGTTTTTCTGTTAATGCGCCGACAAACGCAGAAACAAATACCCTTCAATACTTTGTAAATCTAGAAAATATGTAATCTGCTGTATTGCAAGTGGCTGTGTGTAGCTGCAAATGATGCAGAACTTTATACAGTAGTCCCCTCTGCCAGTACTCTGGTCATGCACTTGCTTCCCTGGCTAACCTTGCTGCTCCAAGGTCTTGCATCTCTCTAGGTGACAATTCTATTCAGGTATGAGAAGGATGAGGACAAGTTAGAACTTTTCTCATGACAACAAGAAGATATGGAGTAATACTAGTAGTAAATTAAGTACTGATTTTAAAGGAGTAATTTTATTTTTGAGCTGTGTTTCATTAGGCTGTTGATCTCCTTGCCGTAGACCTTCTTGGGGATTCACTGCATTGAGATTTGATATTTATATGGATGGCAATATAGAAAGTGCTAGAACATACTGACATGGAGATAAACTTACTTTCTGGATTTCAAAGCAGTCTGAGGTTAAGAGTTCATGTTTAGGGCATGAGCCCAATGGGAGATGCCTTTCACCTTTCATCTGTACCGTAGAGTCCTGCATGCTCTGGAAACAGGATCCTGTACTCATGCAACTTGTGTTCTTATGTTCTAGTGACCTTTGAGGATAGTTGGGAATGTCAGTGATTATTGAAATAAAAGTGTGTTTTTTCTCATCATTACTGATATCTAGAACTATACTAAAATTGTAACATTTTAATAAATTCTAAAATTTATGCTGTTTGAGTAAAATACAGATATGCAATATGTTAAAGGTGTATCAAAAGATTGTCTTACATAAAGGCTAAATCCCATCCCTTTTCTAGCAAAGGCTTGGGAAAAGATAAGCGCTTCCGGTAGGGTGTATATATGATTCTATAGTTCAAGCTGTAATTCACAAATTTTTGAACTAAGAGATAGTTGAAAGTTTGCAGTTTCTTCTACAAAACATAACCAAATGAAATAATTGCTTAAATGGCTTTTTAAAATTAAGTTTGGGGTTACAGTAGTATAGTATTTAAAGTCCTTTTGAATTTGTCTTTCAGAATTAGTTTGAGAGATGGTATAGCAGGCTTGGTCTTATATTTATTTCTCAGTTGGGGAAGGCTGCTTTACTTTGGAGAAACAAAGGCAAGACCTTCAAGCTTTTAGATTCTTTTTATAGTGAACTTTTGTATGTGTAGGTTGTTTTATTAGGCGCTTAACAACAAAAAATTTTATCTAAAAGTACTGACCTTTTTCTGTTATGGTTTATGAAGTTAGTACTGGAAATGTCATTAAGTTCTTTGGAATTGTTTTTGTCTTTTTTTTTTTATCAGGTATTTGTCTTCCTTCTAGGTATGTGGGTCCTTCAAGGATGCGAAAGACGTACTCTTGAATGACATCAAATATTTCCAGGCTACCATTACAGACCATGTATTTTGCTGAGAAAAGGAAAATTTAAGGGCTCTTTCTGCAGTGATGTCAGTCATATGGGGGATATTGTACTGTAAAATGAGCAGTGAATAAAAGGGAGAAACAAAATTTTTTCTGATGACATAGGTGGATATTTGAGAAACTATGGGGATATGTATGCTTTATTTGTGCTGCAAATGGTGGTGGGATCTACAAATGATTCTAAGGATAGCCATGGTGATGAGACTGGACTGGTGTGCTATATGTTTTAGAGTACAGGCAAATGAATGCGAATTGTGAAGTTACTGTGCCTTAATGCTTAGTAACTCAGACACAGGAGGCTGACCGCTTGTGCAATCCCGGGCTGACTGTGATATAAGACACATTCTGTCTGCCATTAGGCTGTTCTGTGTGTTGTCTGTGTGAGAGTTTGGGAAGTCACATTATCCATCTGCCTCAACCTCCTACCTGTGAAATAAGAGCAATACATCCTTCGTGTTTTGTGTTTAGAATTAACACTATATGAAAAGAAACATATATGCCAAGTGTACAATGTAGTGGAAATGGTCCTGGTAGGTGTAGGGCTGCTATCATCAAGTAAGCAAAAATTCATCTATTCAAGAGTGTATGGCTGTATGTGCATACGATGCTTGGAACTGACCGTATTTTCTATAAATAAGATTGTTTAAGACTGTTTAAATACTTACATTATGAAACCAGGCATCCAGGTTTTTTATTATATTTAATTCAAAATGTAGTTGGTCTGAAGCATCTATATTTTGTGGCCCAATGTGGATATTTAAACAAACAAAAACCTTACCAAATATTGTTTCTGTGAATGCAGAGAAAAGGTTTTCTTACTGCTTAAAAATATAATCCCTTGCAACTGTTCTGAGAAAGTTATATATAATGTCTGTGTTTGGGAGCAGAGGTGGTTGTCTTTTTATCGTTTTTTTATTTTTAATTTTCTCTTTAAAGAAGCCTTATTCCATATTTATTCTTTCCTTGGGAAAACTTGAAAAGAATGGCAAATTTTTAGAAAATGGTTTTGAGTATTTTCCTTAAACACTGGTTGGTGTGCACCTAAATTCCTGAATATTTCACATACAACTAGGCTTTTTCAGCTATTGCAGCAACTGGTGAGATAGTTAAATTTTGTCTCCCAGCTGCCAGGCATCGAGTCATTAGAGACCCAAGTGAGAGGGGGAAATGCTTCCTCTGCTAGGTCAAGAGGCTTAAAATGGAAGATGCCTACCTCCAGTTCAGAGGAGGTAGGAGAAAAGGTAGTGAGTAGAGGCAACAGAGGAGGGAGAAAGCAAAGAGATAAGTGTAGGTTATGAGGAAGATCAGGAAGAAAAGGTTGCATGCTGAGATAGAACAACTATGAAGACTGAAAATACTGAAACAGCTGCTTTTAATTTTTTTTTCAGATCGAATCTCCCTTTTTATGATAGCTTTCCCTATTTCCCCTTATTGCTCCCCTCCTGCCACACATGTATTTCTGTAGCTTTCAAACTTCAGCATCTGCAAAAGAAAATGATAGTAGGAAAGAAGGGACTGCTCGCAGATATTATCTTTAACCTCTGCTAAGTACTGGCCAACATCAGGGCCAGCATGTCATGTGGATTTGGTTCCTGGGGATGGAGGAGTGGGAGGTTAAATGAAGCTTAGCCTTGGATAGCTCTCTTAATACCCTGTGTCTGCTGTTGCAGGTGCATGGATTTATTTTTCAATTTCTTGTATTCTTCCACTGAGATGTATTCCACAACCTCTAGTTTGAATACCACTGGAGCAGATTGTAGTCTCCATAAGGGAAGGCATTCTTCTAGGTTTATTTTCCTTTTTAGAAACCCATGAGCCAGTATTAATAAAATCTGTAATAAAAGCTAATTCTGGCTAATGCTAGCTAAGTCTTCTCATTTGGTGTCTGCACATAACTAAATTCTATAAAATTTTGTAAGAGAAATTCTTATGCCATATCAACAGAACAAAGTATTGCTCACATTTAAATCATTATAGACAACAGCCACATTATGTGGAGCATGTTGGGTTATAAACTTAGGGTAGGAAATGCTGGAATGAGGTGTCTGTGGTAGCCCTAGTTGTAGAGTGTTTATCTGGTGTTGGGCAAGGCCATTATAGAGTAGTTTGGTGTTTTTCCTTTATGCCTATCTTTAGACGTTCAGGTGTTGATCTGTAGGTACCTACTGCTGTCAGTGCTCAGTATAAGTTTTGAACCTATACATTTCTATATGAGACAAAACAACCTTACAACTGCGGCAGACTGCAGTATCTTAATCTTATTTCAGGTGACAATTTCAGCCTTCATGTTTGTTTCCCATTTTGCACATTTTGAAAACATACTTTTCCATTGCAGAATTACCATGAAGATTTCACAGGAGTGCTCTCAAGATTGATTTGTTAATGGTTTTGAAGCCATTAATCTGGTAAATATGTCTTGCAGACTTGGGTGGTATTTGTGAGTTCAGTGTTGTATAATGCTGTTGTAAAGCAAAAAAAATTTACAATATATAATGTACGTGACCTTTAATAGGGAAATGAGAAATGATGCCTTTCTATGGGTGGCTGGCTCCAGAAAAATCAGTATGTCTGTGTGATCCTATAGGAAGTTCAGAAGCCAGACTCAGCCTTTAGGATATTTCCATCTGGCTTCGTGCCCTTCTCCCGAAGACTTGGAACAGGCTGCTAGAGCACTAAGTGGCATCCAGAGAGCAGTAGTCTTCCATCTTCTCTCACTCGAGTTCACCTACATGGTATTATACTTGCAACTTGTTCCTCTAGTAATCAGCCAGCTGCATGGGTGGGAAGCAGCTGGCCCCAATTAGTCTGCCACAGCACCCTTGCAGTTGCATCTCTGAGGACAGGGGAGGAGATGTCCCTGAAAATGGTGACAAAGATCAGATAGTCCCGTCAGCACATATAATGGCTGGATACTAGAGCAGCATTTGCATTGTCTTCCAATGCAGCAACTACACACTTAAATGTATGGACAGGAGATGCTGAATTTAGTTTTTATGGACAACTTGCATTCTGTTACCCTTAATTTTTGAGCACTCAAGTGTACAGTGTTAGATGTCCAGACAGTTCTTAATTTAGCTCTGTGTGCTTCTGTTATCCATAGAATATTTGATAATGTTGTATGTCAGAAGCAGATAATGTATTTATTGCAGCAAGGACTTTTTTGGGGCCAGAAGAAGGATAAGATTGTCTCTCTTGTAACCACACTTGCAATATGATTATGGTAGCCTTGCTATGCAATTCTGGCTAGGTACGGCATGGCTGCATTGGAGTTTATGTAATACAGTTCAGTACACAATGGGAAATACTTGATTCTACATGAAAAAGATCATCTTAATGTAACAGTTTTATTGCCCTGGTTGCTCGAAAAAAACTCGGTGTCTCAGCTTTCTTGTTGTATTTTGGTACTCCAGACAAATGTAAAAGGATTAGAAAAGATGTCATTAGGATAGAAAGTTAAAGTTGTCACAAATGCTGAAACATAGGCATGGAGTCGAAGGTGTCGCTTAGCCTAGTGTAAAATAATTGTGTAAGAGTACAAATGAAAAAAAGGGCAGCTTCTAAAAACCTGTACGTTTTTTTTCTTACTGTCTTGAGATCAGTTCGTGTCATATCTTCCCCCCCCCCCCTTCCCTCCTCTCAGTAATCTGTATGCCATATTGTTACTGTGAAATGAAATTGGTGAACAAATAATGCTGCAGCAGTGTGCCAGTTCTAGACACTTGTGATTTCTCTGGTAGCTTATCTTTCACTCCACCCATTTTGTATTTCTTCTGCCTGTCTCCTTTGCCTCGCCCTCCTTCTGTCTGAGGAGCACAATCCTCTCTCTAGGATTGTGATTCTAGAGGTGACTATGTGACTGGACATTTGGAGGACATTAAATGGAAAGGAGAGGGATTGTGTCCAGACAGGGAAGGCTTTAATAACTTGTTAGTTGCTTCTGACACAAACTCTTTGCCGTTCCGTTGGAAAGCTGCAAATGTAGCTGAAGCTGCTGTAACCTCTCTAATGGAGAAGTGTGGGCAGATATAAACTACTCCAGTTACATAAAAAATTGAATCTGAACAAAGCGGTATCTTTTTAAATGTAGCTGTTATCTTCCCTGTACGGAACAATGTCATCCTGACCAGCGGTTATTTATAAAGGCTGCACTCAGTGTACATTTCAATTTGAGTTAAGGCTTGCTAGTATAGGTAAATAATGGAAGTCTTGCATTGTGACATGAGTGTTGGCTTGGCAGATTGGTTTTCTTGTTTATTTGCATTTATTATTCACATTCTCTACCTGCTTTCATGTTAGAATCCTTTTGAATGTGCCATGGCCTTATTGCCTTCTTAAATTCCATTGCCCACCTCTCACAGGTATCCAACTGTGATACTACAAGGTGACAATTTCCTTTTGCTGGGTGGCAACAGTTTTGCTCTTCTAAAGAGGATTCTTTAATAATAATGGTTAAAAATTTGCAGCAGACTACTTCTGTAGTTGCATGCTGTTTCAGAGTGAGGAGTCATTTATGTTCCTTCAATCCAGTATTTGATAGCTTCCAGTCAGTAGAATGATTTGAGGATGACTGCTAAACAGTGGGAATGCACATGAAAAAGGTGAAAAATAAGGACAGAAAGAGAATTGTCATTAATACTTTCTTAATAATGGTATTCTTAAAAGATGTAAGCAGGAAAAAGAGCTGCTAAAACCTCAGAATTAAATTTCTGAATAACATTTCAGTTACAGCTTTTGATTACTTTTTTTTTTTAGTGCAATGTTTATAGGCTATCCTCTGGTTAGAGACTAGCCTCTAAACCCTCCTTACTGAAATACTTTAATATACCAGAAATGGAAAAAATTGACTTTTTTAAGTAAGTAAAATTTGTGGAAGTATCTACTATTTCGAATCACAGACTTGAAGCTTCTAAATAACAAATCATAAAAATTCCTATTTTAACAACTTATGTTAAAGTGATCTGATTAAAACGTCTCACTTCTAGACTAATAGAACTTTGACATCTTGTGTCTTTTTGGGGGCAAAATTGTTAAATTTCAAAATTACTTCAAAAGTTAATCCTACAGTGGAAACAGTTGTGCAGCTCAGGGATTTGCAGGGGACTTTAGTTCCTCAGTAACGGTTATTGGGCCTGTATTACTCTGTTTTGGCACTGGTACAGTGTATGATTCATTTTTGTCTCATGCTAGCAAGGAAACCACAAGCATATTGCAGCATAACAAGGTTAGAGAAGTATATTTCAAATCAAATATGAAACAGTCATCAAGGATATTTATTAATACTGTTGAACTTTCGTCCTGTGTTATAAAGCAGATCTGGGGGAAAATTAATCTCTTGGCAGATGTTTTACCTTTGCCGTAGGCAATTGCGTGCCGGCTGAAGAATGGAGCTGGTGATAATACTCCATTCTTGAAACCTCAAAGAGTTTTGGAGTTTGTTTACCCTGGCTGTTTCCTCCTCTTCACCACCCTCCTGAATACACATAACAGTGTTTGTTGAATTGGTTTTGGTAGCCAGAGGAAAGGTCTGGGTTGAGACTAAAGCCTAGGATTCATACCTGTATAGTGATTCTTACAACTGAGGGGAAGTAAGCTGTGATAGCTGGACTTTCCAAGGTGCAGCTGGCATTGGGTCCAGGTATTTTATATTTTTCCAGTCTTGCTGGGAGATGGCAAACACATTCAGGTTTGTCCAGATCACAGTCCATTGAGCTTGAACAGTTGACCGCTGTTAACTCCAGGTAATGTTTGATAGTGTCACCAGGTTATCTAGAGGCCGACGTGGCCCTTTGTGAACATGAAACTTGAAGCTCTTTGGGTTTGTTTTTTGTTCAAATGTCAACATCATCTCTGGTTTGTCTGGTTTCTCTGCCAGATGCTCATTTTTCTCCCAGAAACTGATTTTCTTTCGAGAACAGTAATGTTGTCAGTGGCTGGGGAAGCTGAGTGCTGTTACCCTTGAATGTTCGTGTGCAGGTTTGTAAAATCCATTTAAAGTCTGTTTCAGCTACTGCTGTCCTCTGTGAAGGGTCTTGTCTTTTGTGTGGGACTCTCAATATGTCAGACAGAAGCTCTGATAGAAATGAGGAGCCTTTAATTGTAAATGTATGGGGGTAGCTGAGAGTGAGGTGTGAGGATGGTTTGCAAGGTCCTAGTGCCATTAGTGGACTGCAAGTGTTCTTTTGTGTACAGACTTGAGCTTGAGGATCTGAGACATGAGCAGTCCCACTTGTGAATGTGCCTTCATGTCTGTGTGTGGCTTGCTATGTTTGAGTGAAAATTCAGAATGTTGTCATTGTTGGATTGGTGCAGAGGTGAACCCTGGTAGCTGTGAAAAGCCGAGTGCATAGAGGAGCCTTTTGAGTTAATTTCTGAGATCTTTTTAGTATTATTGTTCATTCCCCAAATAGCTAGTGTGAGGTATTCTGCCACCATCATAGACACAGTGTCTGCAGGCAGTTTCAGGAATCTTTTTAAAATGATCTGCGGAGCATACAAACTGTTAGCTTTGGCTCCAATTTCTGCTTTTAGAGTATTTCAGATGTTCTTACTTGAGGCATCTGCTTTGTTTTTGAAGATGGAAAAGAAGACAAGTGCACTGCTGTCTGCCCTCCCTCTGTCTGGGTCAGGCTGCTTGACTCGAAAGGACAAGGTGTGCTAGTTGAGGGCTTGTGCTGGTTCCGGCTGAGCTGCTATGATGGGACAGGAGGACATAAACAGGGCAGCAGGCTGTGCCTCTGTGTTGCCTACTCTCTGGTCACTGCTTAGCTGGTTGCTTCAGCTGACCTCTTCAGTTTTCATGGGCACTGCTTTGTTCTCCCTCTGCCTTTGATTGATACAGAGAATTACCTGAAGCCTGGAAAATGAGCCAGTTAGATGAAGAGACTGTGCCCGATACAGCAGCAGTCTCGGACTGAAAAATTGAATTGTCCTCTCTCACTTCCTGCTCTTCTGCATTTGTTTCTCGATTCAGGAATCTAACCTCTGAGTTACACAGCACAATGAAGGCTTAATGTAACTACTTCAGAAGCATTTGCTGGCAAGAAAACTTTGACGTCAGCAGAGTTAGGGTGAGGTTTGCATTGTGCACATGCAACCACTCCGGCTGGTGTGGATAATGGCATGTAGGAATTGAAGCAGGATTTGGAGGGGTGTGGTGGGGGGGTGGTGGTGGTGGTGGTGTGTGGAATCATTGTGAATGGTGTTTGTAGCATTACTTCTAGGTGTATGTGTTTTGTGGGTAGAAAATGTACTTGACAAACTATATGTTGTCCCATTTGTTTATTACAGGCATTTCAGATTGTTTTGTAAATATTTATGCCTGACACTCTGCTTGCAGGATATTGCTTTTAGCTCTTTAAACTGTGATTATAGTAGCAGTTCTTTGCTGGTGTTCCATGCGAAAGTATTTTTGAGCAGCAAACCCCATGTATTGCTAAAGGTTTTGTTGTTTTTGTTTTTGTTGTTTTGTTTTTTTGTTTTTTTCCCCAGTGTTAACATGAGGTTTAGATAAGCAGAAAAAAAACAGTATTCATCTACTGCAATTTGAAATTCCTAGTGGTTGACTTCCAAGTAGAAAGCAAAGACTTAAAAACTGTGAATTCATGAGCTGCCAGAGAAAGCTGTATTTTACTTTTAAGATGAACAAAGAATTGACTTTTGTTATTGTTGATCATTTCTAAGTCAAAGAGGTTTGTTTAAATATGAAAGCCTGTGCTTTATATTCAGTGTAAGATACTTGTTTCGTCTGGGATTTATCTGGCTGCAAACAGCTCAGGAGAGCTGTGTAAGGCCTGAACAGAATTGTTTGTGTCACTGTGATGGGATTCAAAGTCTGGCTGGAAGACTGCAGCTGATGTAAAAAAATAAGCAAAAAGCTTTTGTAGTGCTTACTTACTCTGGTTTTTAAAGGGAAAAAAATCATCCCAGCATTTGAGGACTATCTCAGGTTTAGGCTAGCAAGTACTCTTGGCCAGAGGCAGCATCTTCTGCACTCATTCAGTTTACCAAATGTTATGTTTCTGTGGTCTAGGAAGCTTTTATATCTGACTTAAGGTGTTGGGGTTTTTTTTAGAGTTTTACTAAAAAGGGTATAGTTGAAGGCGTATTACCAGTGTTGCTGTTTGAAAACCACAAAGTACGGTTTTTACCTCAGAGCCTGAAATAGCACAGGTTTGCTTGGAGACTGTAATTAGAAAGTGTTTAGCTGTTCACAGTAATGGAGAAAAGCACAGTTGCTTTTCTAGGAATTGCCTGATGCTTGATTTATGTGTGAACTTTTGTGCCTGTAATTCTTTGAAATGGATGATGTGTCACAGTCTGTCCAACAAAGGGGCCTAACTAATGATGATTCCATAATTGTGTAGAAAGAGCTGTTTAAGATGATGCTATGTGGAAGAAAAGAGTAACATCCACCAAAAGTGTATTTAAAGATGTGTTAGCATATGTGAGATTGCACATGTAAATATGGAGGGGGAAGGTATTAGGGGGAAAAAGGCTCTCTGCTCAAAAGCATGAGGGCAGGGGAGCTGTATTTCAGAAATACTCCCTGTGTTATGGGGCCTGGCAGTGAAGGTGTAGCTTGCTAATTTAAAAGTCATGGAGTAAGTGGAATAGTGCAAATACATCTTGACCCACACTTATTTTCTGCTTTCCGGCAGCTGCTCACCAAGTGTGCCAGCAAGCACTGCTGCAGCACTCCTCAGCTGGCAGGGTGGAATCACTCCAGGTCCTGTGCATTTTCTTCTGACTTTGTATTCAGTTGTTAAGTGTATTGAGCACAGCAGGGAACCTTGGAATGCTGGGGTTTTTTTACAAGTTTGTTGTGAAGCATTCTGACAATCCAGAATATCACAGCATTGCCAGGGTTTCATCACCACTGTGTGATGCAGTGTCTTCTGACATGAAAGACTGTATGACCGCTGGCTAATGCGCAAATGCGCAGTGGCTTGCAGAGGATTCACAAACTCTCCTGTATTGCTGTATGCTTGGGTGCCGTTTACAAGGCAACAGTTAGAAGTTTCACAAGAGTAAGTCTTTAAAGCCAAGAGTGGGTGTTTTTGCACAAAATTTTCTAGCCATTGGCAGGTTTTTGAGCGTAGAGAAACTGCTTACTCCCCAGTTGGTTGCAGTTACACTGTGTTGCTGTCAGTGAAAAATGTTTGGAAAAACTTGCATTAAAACTGGCTAAGCCTTGCTGTGTGCTGACATAGCATATTTTTTTGGCATTGGAAATTACGCTGTTGTAGGTGGAATAACTGTGCTGGCAGAATAACTCCTCTGGTTGACATACATTGTATTTCCAGCATAGGTACAGCCTCAGGTACACTTTAAATGTCACTCATTCAGCTTTCTCTTGCTTTGTGCTTTTTAACTACTGGTTACACTGTTTATAGTGCTAGTAGACTCTTTCTGTAAAGGCTGCCAGATAATTCCCCTTCTCTTGCGCTGTCTATGCTGAATGGGCTCTAGCTTTTCAGCCTGGTCTTTTTTATTTATTTATTTTCAGCAGGACTGGAAGAATCCTTTCCACTGACTTGCCCCCAAAGAAACGTCAGTAACACTGGAATTTTCACCTCATGTATTCACAAGCAAATACATCAGTGCTTGATGCCTAGTCAGTTTGTCTTTACCTTCCTCTTGTAATGTTCTCCTTTTGTTCTACATTAGGTTTGGCATTGACATAAGTTTCGTGGTACTTTTGCCATTTCCTGACGCCAATGGTTTTTCTGGAGGCAGTGAGTGTTTCCTGTCTGGAAGCTAGAGGCAGTGTTCCTGGCAGGATGAAGTATTTTTGTTTCCCTGGCTAGATCTTTCCCTGTCTTTGTTTTTGTCTCTCTTTTGTTTTTTGTTTTGTTTTGTTTTCATTTTGGTCTGTATTTGAAATTGCACCAGTTTAACCAGAGCTATCATTAAACAAAAAATGGACTTGGTGATTTGAAAATACATCCATGCAGAGTTTTTCAGTAACATACTAACGGAATAAATTCACAGGCCAGGCAGCAGTAGGATTGGGTATATTATACTAGGCTTTGCTCTAATCTCATTTCTTGGGTGAACAGGAGCAGTTAGTTACACTGGGGTACCTTTGTACCTGACCTGAGAGCAGTTGCAGCAGTTATGGGATTAGCCATAGCAGAATTCAGAAAACTCATAGTTCTTGTCTGTATCATGGGCTTGATGCTGCTAAAATAGACACGCAATCACCCAGGTCTTTCTGAAAATTTTATATTGAATTATATTTACCAGAATTAGTAGTTTCTCTGTAAAGAGGCATCAGCCGAGATCAATACACAGTGGCTATTCAGTTCTCAAGGGCCGAGATATTGTCAGTCTACAGTGGTTTAGTAAATTGCTGTAAGTCATCACAGTGGCTTTTAGAAACTAACCCGGTTCTTATGACAGCCCATGGTAAGGTAACACAGCCAAACTTGATCTCACTGGAAGAATTCAGAACTGTTACTAACTTGCTCTTTTTAACTGTTTTAGTTTACAAGTTTTATCCAAAGTATATCTGTTTTGTTAATGAAACTGGGAAAATAGCACCAGAGGATTAAAAAAAAATCCATTAATAGTTTCCAGCACTTCTGTGTTGAGGCAAAGCTGTTTCAAGATCAGTGTGTGGGGTGGCTTTGTTTATTTTTGTTTTTGTTTATTAATATATTTTTCTTTCTTTCTCCCCCACCCTGAAAATAGAGGTTAATTTTATGCCAGAGAAAAGACAGAGCTGGAAGAGGCTGCCTGTTAGCTGATCAAGAATATCTTCAGTTCAAGACAAACTTCTGGCCCTTGTTGAATTTAAGAATCAATAGGGGCCAGGAACTGAGATCTGCTAACTCTTATATATCCTTCCAGACTGCCGTCTCTGTGGCGTAATGTTCAGATTCTGTGTGTAGTGTCTCTGGAAATTCTGTTATTGATTTCAGATCCCTCTACTACAATATGTCTCACCTTGTATCTTGATACGCTTATATCTGGTTTGTTTTTCTAGTAGGACAAACTTTAAAGCCTGGTGGAAAACAAAAGCTTGTCAGAATTCAATATATAGCCATTACTGTTTGATTGGGCAAAACTACAGATCTGAAATGACATTTGGGAATGCTTTTCTATAGGAATGATCTCGGCATTCAGGAGTGTTGCAGTGTTTTCTACTTGCAGGATTGGTGACACTGCTGGAAGCAAAACTTTCTGAAGTTGTTTCACTGGTGTGTATATTTATTCCAGTTATTGTGCAATGTATAGTTTGGAATAAAAAGCAGCTGCAGGAAATTCCAGGGTATCATTCAGCAGTAGTAAAGAGTAAAACCCGAAGTGGTGGATACTTGCTTTTAACTAGAATAAATACAGAGCTGAAAACCTGAACGCTTGCTTTGGGATTATTTTGCTATAGTAGTTGCCAGATAATGTGCTTTGTTTTATTTATAGTTTCAGGCTGCATTGGTGAATCAGTCTGTTCATACCATATAAGCCTTCTCAGAAGACATAATTCAGAATTAAGTTCCTTAGCTCTTTTATATTGACTGCTCTTACAGATGATTAGGATTTTAAAAGCAGAATTTACAATATATTTTCACTTTAGGGGTGGGGAAGACTTTGGGTTTGAATTTTTGTATTTGTCTCAGGCAAAGTCATCTGTCAGTCTTTTGAATGATGTGTTCATACTGGCTAATTTTCAGCTGATGGTCATAAAGAACGCTCTAATACAGTTAGATTAAAACTTTTTTTTGTGCATAGGCAGCTTGTGCGGTTTTTAATCCTGGAGTGCTGCTTCCACATTCCATATCTCTAGCTATATTTTGGAATTGTCAGATATTCTGGAACATTACTTCAGTGTATACATAGAAAAAATCAATCTCCCCACAATATTTAGAAATGAAAGTACATGCTCAACATTGCCCAGAGAATGTATTCCCATCACTTAGGCAAGAAAATAATTATGCTAGTGTGAGGATTCTAATGATTAAAGGATTAACATAGTTAAAAGTTCTGGTGATGTTTTGTTTTCCTTCCTTCCTCTCCTTGTCTTTCCAAGACTTTGGTTTCTGTTGGCTGAGTTTGGTGTACATTTGCTTACAGTGCATAGGATAAGCTTTTCAACACAGCAAGCAAGCACATAGTTGAACTAAGACTGCTCTGCTGAGTTAGATAAGGGAAAATTGATCCTACTAGTCTTATTTGAGAAAGATGTAGGCCTGAAGATTCACAAAGAAGCAGCTCTCCAGTGAGTTCTTAGCTTTGATCAACCATTGCACTCAATACCCAGATTTAATGCTGCTGGTTTGGAAAATTAATGTTTTTACAATTTAAGGAATTTTTGCTTGTTTGTCACCAGACTGAGGGGAGGTGCTTGAAGTGAACTCTCTTCTTTAACAAGCGTTATGTGCAAGAGGAACAGTTTTGCTGGAGTTGGCAATCAGTCATTCAGAGACTTTCGGAATGAGTTGAAGCAGCTTGTGAGACTTCCTTTCCTAATAGCAGCTGTCATGGACACATGATGCAGAATGTATTGCACAGAAATTTCTAAGGAAGAAGCATAACTTGTTTTATTAATAAGCTGTTGAAGATTTTTCTAGCTTCAGGATTGGTTTGTCATGTCACTGTGACTTTTAAAATAGAACACTGTATATCAGTTAACATTTGGCAGTTCTGCAGCGTGTACTCTGCAGGCTTCTGTGTCTTTTAAATACGGTCAATCTTTTGACTTTAGTGCCTGGTCAGTCTGGCTGTCTCAGGCTTTGAACCTAAGTGGTTTCCTAGTCTGTGTGTTTGCTTTATTGTTTTACAAACAATATTGCTTTGTTCTGGAAGTGAAAGTAGAATTTCCAGATAATTGACACAGGACTTTAAGGAAAAATAAAGTGCAGTCAGAATAAACTGGGACATGGTAACAGTGCAGTATGTAGATTTTTAAGAGATTAAAATATCTCTGTCTCGCAAGTGCTTTTCTCTTAAATTCTTGTATAACAGTATCTCTGAATAGCGGATTTTCTTATAACATGATTTGGAATATGAAGTAACAATCTGGACAGAAAGTTGATTAGAGAAACCATAATGTTTTAATTCAGTGTTTTTTGAAAGATACTTTACAAATAAATAGCAGTCTCCTTGCTTTAGTGAACATCCCAGTTGAAATGTAGATTATCACCTGAAAAGAAAAGCTTGCATGTGATAAGGGAATTACTCCAGCCTTTTGTCTGCTTTTGGTACCTAGTGATAGTCTTTTATTTAATTTTTACAAGGCATTTTACATAGCGTCTGTGAGCTGATCCCAATTATTACAAGACTTCCCAAAAGTAATGCAGAGTCTGTTTATAGGAACACCAAAGAATGTCCTTTTGCTCCTGGAAGACCTCATGTTTCTCACTCGGCACTGGTCTAGTGGTCTACATGTGTCAAGTGGGCTTGTCCAAGAGAGTTTAACTTCTTTTCAGATTAGGGATGTGGGCCCTACTCTGTTCTGCTTATCAGTTCTGTGCTGGTATGGGTATGTCCCAGATCTTGTCAGCACCTTTGCTGAGCCTGATGCAAACACCAGTGTGAAACTGGTCAGTGAATGCCTGGTACAATAAGTGTGGGCAGCTTAACTCCCAGTGTTTGGAATATGCACAAATTAAAAACATAAGATTATTTCACTGAACCTGTTCTTCTGTTGTTTGAAGATACGTAAAATTTGAGACTTGACATGGCAGATTCCTAAAGGCTTTCAAAAACTTGTCTTTGATCAGGGGAGTCCTGGTTTTGACAGCTGCGCAGGGACCATTATTTCAATAGGCTATACGAAGTATAAAGAAATGAGAGCCTAATTAACTGAATGATCAAGTAATTTTAACTCTGAAAAAGATTTACTAGAAGTAGAAGCAACTCTGGTAGCTTCCATAATGAATGGTCTTCATGCTTTAAGAGAAGCATTCACCTGTGTGGCTCCTAGAATAAAGAGTAAAAATACCTTCCTGAAAAAAGTGTCTGAGATACTAAAATTACTTTTTTGCTTAGATAAACTTCATAAAATGTGAACTACCATATCAGTGCCCTCTTTTCAAAAGAGGAAAGCCGTAATGAAGTGACATTTACATGAGTATATTTTTAAAGTCATTTTACACAGCTCAGTTTGAGTTAAATGACTTAAGTCACTTCGACTTTACATTTTTTGCATCCTGGCGTAACCCTAACAAATCACTGTAAATGTCTGATAAGTATCTGTAGGTTTAAGTTTGGTTTAAAAGCTTGAGAAATCTCCTGATACAAATTTGTTAACTTTGTTTTATAGAATAAACTTTTCAGCTTAATCCAAATATTATCAACCCTTTTATTTCACCTTTTATTAGAAATCAAACTTAGAAGTCATCCAAAAAAGCCACAGCAATTAAACACGTTTAGAAGTCAGTCTTCTAAAGATGCAATGGAAAACATTGCTATTCTTGGTTTCGGTTTTTGAGGGGAAATACATTGAAGGAGTCACAATTAGCAGAAAGCACTTACTGCAGTCAAGCATTTCACTTATACTGTGTTATGTTACCATTAAAGGATTTTAGTTTTCAACTTGGTGTGTATAAAAGCTCTGCCAGAACGTTTGTTGTTTCCACATAATTTTCATTTGTTTACTTCCAAGTTGCAAAGTGTTGGTTCTGCTTGTACTAAATCATCTGTGATTAAACCACCTAACAGCCTTAGCATGCTCTGAGACCATATGCATTGATGTGAATACGGTGGGGTTTTTCAGTGGGACATAGTGCTGCAAAAGCACATAGCTGTCAAAATTGTTTAGCTCTTTCAGACTGTTCCTTACTGTTTTAGCCATGCCAGATTTTTTAGCTGAACCTGAGGCATGTGTAGAGCGAGCAGGGGTATGTTCTTCTAGAAATCCTCAGGCAAGTGTTTCTTTTCCCCCAGTTTAATTTAGTAGTTTAAGCTTTTGAATATTTTCTACATTTCATTCCACTAGTTTTACAATTTTTGCACCATAAACAAGAAGCAAAATGCGGTTTTGATGCCTCTTTATAGATGCTTAAAGATAACCTTGATGTTAACATCATAACTTAGAAATTCCAGGATACTATGTGATTGACAGGAGATGCTCCTTGGAAGAGGAAGGCAGAAATGTATTTTAGATCTGTGATGCATTGTCAGTGGATGAACTTTGAGCTCTGTTTTTTTTTTCTTTTTTTTCTTTTCAGCTCTCTTTAAGCTGGAGCAGTTTAAGCATCTCAAAAAGCAGCTACAGAGCATAGATGTTAGAAATTAGAAATGTAAGAGAATGAAGCTGGTAGCAGTCAGTTTTAATAAAGCAGTAGCTTTCAGTATGCTAACATAAAGATGGTGCATGGTTAAATTGCAAGGAAGAGCAAATGCCTGAAATGAAGAGTGGGTTTTTTTGGTGTTTTTTTTTTTGCAATACAGAAAGTCTTCATTTGCCATTTAAGCACCAATTACATGAGGGAATGTTTGAGTATTTTAGTGAGGATGTAGCTGTATCTGTGTTAATGGTGATTTTTCTCCTTTGCTAGACAAATGTTTAAGCCTGCCTTCATTTTGCAAATGTGTATGAAGCTGCTTGGCCTGATAGCAGACTCCCACGTTTGTTGGTCCGGTATGCTCAGTTGAAGGTGTAGTGGAAGAGCAGGCAGAACAATGAACTTGTGCCTCTGGTGTGTTTGGAGCATGAGGGAGTTAGTCTTCCACAGCAGCTGGCTTATAGAAGTGTAGGGCTTTTTCTTGCAAAATCTGTAGGGTTGTACTTGGCTACCCAAAAAAGTTTGGAAATTTTCAAAAAAGTTTGGAAATTTGTAAGATGAGACAAAGAAAAGTTCTGTCATGGAGAGCTATACCAGAAGATACTTTTTACCCCTGTGATTTTGTCAGCTGAAAATTTCTCCCTTTACAAGATTATTCTGATTTTCCTTTCTCTCCCCCTCTGCTATATGGTCAGTGATAGCACATACTTAAAGCAGCATGGTCAAGAAGAATTCTAGAAGGACATTAGCTGGATGTTAGTTAATTTTCCTCAGCAAACAGTTTAGGAAGGATTTCTGAAGGAACAGATTGCAGTTAAGTATTGAGCTTTTTGAGAGTTACATCTTTAAACGTCATTTTGTGCTTTTGGAGCTCTTCAAATGACAAGGTGTGTTTGTGCTTTGGCAACTGGTGTTTTGTGGTAGTCTGTGGCATGAGCAGAATGCGAAGCGTGCTTGGAATTTGGATTTGTGGTAGGGCTTTAGGGATGGCAGGAAGCCAGAAACATGGTTTTTCTCTAGTCAGTTAAGCGCTTTTGAGGAAATGTTGAGGACAGTGGTGAACTTACATTTTTAGATACTCTGTGTGCGGTTTTCCTAACCCTTTGCCGTTGCCCATGTTAGTTTCCTTTGTATGTTGATGGAGTTTATACTAGTCAGATGGGGCAGAACTTGCAGAATGTTGCTGGTCAAAATCAGATCCTTTGTTGTTATTACCCTAATTGTGTGTCTTGGCTTGTTTCAAGACTTACTTGATTCGGAATTTCATTTTTCACACAGTGTATTTCATGTGGACACACTTACTGGAATAATACAGGCGCTGTGTTCTCTGGCTGTACAGAATCAGATCATTTTTTTCCTTCTTTTTGTCAGTAAAATCATGCAGATGCTGTGTTGGGTTGGGCAACATGAGAACTGGCCAGTGCTCCAGATGGTGCTAGTAAGGCTTTTATGGTTTTTAGCATTGTAACATTTGTCTTCATTTTTTCCTGTAATAAATCATCTGCTGTATCTTTTCAGCAAAGTCATCTTTGAATGTCACTAAAATCGTAATCCAAAATTACTATATAAGGAAGAGTATGGCTTTTAAAACTGGCTTTATGCATTTAAATCTAGAGAGCATAATTGATGATTGTCTGAAATAACTGGCAACTTTCCTATTCAAAACCCTGACAAAGTTTTAACTATTTTCTTTAGAAGAGCAGTCTGCTATTTCTGAAAGACTGCTTATCAGATCCCATTACACACAGAGAACTATAGAACTAATGGTCTCTTTCTTTAGAACACGGGAGAATCTTTGTTTAAAAAAAAAAAAAGTAAAACTGGTTCATCACCAGAGCTGTTATTTCTTGATTTCTTGATTTTGTACATCTGTTGGAACTGGCAAAAATGCTGTAGTACACATTCTTTCCTCTCCAGAGAAAGGGAGGAGGGGAAGGCTTGTGGTCACAGGCTTGGCTGTAGTATTGTGTTTATTTCCTACTTTTTTTTTCTATTATTTTTCTTTAAAAAAAAACAAAAACAAACACACCAACCCCCCCCCCCCCCCCCCCCAAAAAAAAAAAAAAAAAACAAACAACAAAAAAAACAACACCAAACCCACAACCAACCAACCAACCACTGTCTTGCCTGAAATGAATGCTTGGAGAGGATGGCAATTTCCACTGTCTGGTAGGATCTGTGTGAACATACGAATGTTAGTAAGAATGTAGTTATAATAATGCTTTCAAGGTTAGTCTTGTACTTCCAAAACATACAGATATAATTTATCACCAGCCATGGGCTATAGGATTTGTGTATTGGATACTGTCCACCAACTGTATGTATCTAGAACATCATGTCAAAGTCCGCGAGAGAAGGATGTCCTTTCTGTCATCACTGTTGAGCAGTTTCATTTATTTCACCTTTTCCCTTTAGATAAGGGAATGCTTTAGCTCATTTAATGAGAAACAGCAGCTATAAAGCTATTAAATTTGTTCTGGGAACAGAAGCAGGTAAAGTATCCAAGATTCCTTTTGACTAGATTTTAGGCTGAAAATGTTCCCTTAGGAGGGAATGAAGAGTGGGTTATGTTCTTGAAATATGCTTTAATAAAATAAGATTTTTTTGGATAGTGTTCCACAGAGGTAAGATTTTCCTTTGGGAGGGAGGTAATACTAATTCAGCATTTAAAAAAAACCAGACTATAGTGGCTTTTAAACTTTCTTAAAAATCAAACAGTCTAGTGGTCTAAAACACATGACCTCTATTTTACAAGTCAGATGAGAGGGGGGTGTGGGTACTATGTTTTTTATGGGTGGGTTCCCTTTTTTGTTTGGGTGGATTTTTTTGTTTGGTTAGTTTGTTTTTTTTTTCTTTTTAAATTCTTACACTTGAGGAAGGAAGTATTCTGGTAGGTACTACTGTAGTATTATGGTAGGGTACTACTGTACTAGATGAAAGTATAAATAGAGTAATGTTGACTTGGCTACCTGCTGGTATGTATATAATATCAAGCTACAGCAGTCTGCAGAGGACCCAGCAGTGGGTGTGATGCACATGTTGCTTTGGTGAGCTGAACAGCCCGTGGGCTATTTCTATGTTTCCTCTTCAGAGAGGGATTCCTGCTGCTGGTGGTCAGCCTTCCTCTGAAACTTCCTGGTCTTGACCCTGTCATTTCAGTGATCCTGTCCTGAAGACAGGAAATAGTTGGAAATAGTTGAAGCTTTATATGTGATGAGAATCTGGGGTTTGGGGCTTTTTTTAATAAAAGTCAGTATAATGAGAAAATCAAATGTCACCTTAACTACTGATTGCTTGAATAGCAATACGGAAGTTGAAGGGCAAGACAGCATTGGCTGTCACTCACTATGTGGCTCTGCTTCCTGAAATATTCAGGTGCCTTGCATGATAAAAATGCATCTGGGTACTTCCCTGAGAACCCTTACATTTTGAGAATATCTTGAGTTGTTTATCCACAGTGATTCAGTTCCTGCTGTCTAAATGGATTCCAGATAGACACATCTTTCTTCTAATTAACTATGTAGGGTTTGTACATGACATATGGAACGTGTAACATAGAGAAAACAGAAAAGTTTCCAATGCTCTAAGCCTATTACTAGGCTTTGTAGAAGAACTTGTTATACACTTCTTAGTTGTCACCTTGGGATATGGTAATTTCTACACATGCACACATACCATCTCCCTTAGGGAGCAGGGGAGTAAAGATGCCGTTCTCAGCACTTACTTAAGTGTTGTAAGGATATTCCTTGACCACAGGGAAATTTCAGGCTTGTTAAGATGAGAAGGATGTAAAGGATAGAACAAGCTGACAGAAAAAGTATCATGTCAGATGGTGACAAGATGGTAGTAATACGAATAACAAGTCATTAGAGTGCTGTGGCCTTTCAGAACCGAAAGCGATGGGTGTGTTTCTAATCTGATTTTTTGTTTGTTTTTTCATCTTTCCTTCTAATACAGGGAATTCCTTTGAAGAATATGCTGGAAGCGGTTTCATGTGAATTTTCTGCATGAAAACTCTCAAACTGGATTACATAATAATATGCCTGTATTCTCTGTTATTTTGATCCTTAAAAATGATTAACGTTGTATATGAAATTTAAACCATTTCTGATGAGTGACCTAGACATGAGTTTACATCGGCAAATGGGTTCTGATCGGGACCTCCAGTCTTCTGCCTCCTCTGTGAGCTTGCCATCAGTTAAAAAGGCACCAAAGAAAAGAAGAATTTCACTGGGCTCTCTTTTTCGGAGAAAAAAAGACACAAAACGCAAGTCTAGGGATTTAAATGGAGGTGTTGATGGAATTGCAAGTATTGAAAGTATTCATTCAGAAATGTGTACAGACAAGAACTCTATTTTCTCCACGTGTACCTCGTCTGATAACGGAACAACCTCTAGCAGCAAACCAAGCGGAGACTTCATGGAATGCCCCTTGTGCCTTTTGCGGCACTCCAAGGACAGGTTCCCGGAGATAATGACTTGTCACCATAGATCATGTGTGGATTGTTTGCGTCAGTATCTCCGGATAGAGATCTCTGAGAGCAGAGTTAATATTAGCTGTCCAGAATGCTCAGAACGATTTAATCCTCATGATATTCGTTTGATACTAAATGATGACATCTTGATGGAAAAATACGAAGAGTTTATGCTTAGGCGCTGGCTGGTTGCGGATCCTGATTGTAGGTGGTGCCCAGCTCCGGATTGTGGGTATGTACTTTGTTTCCCAATATCTGCAAAAAAGTGACAGCATAAATAATATTCATAACATTATGCTTTTTGAAAAGTTACTTGCTTTGCTTTAGTATTCTGTTTTGTGGTGTTTGAGTAGGTGGTAGGCAGAATTCTGTTAAAACCCAAAACAACACAACAAATGAAAACCAGAACAACAAAAAACCCCTCCTTAAGCCACGGCCCACTTTCCAATGTAAAATTCATCCTCAAGTAGGATTTTTTTCTAAACAGGGAATTACAGCAGTGTCATGAAACTTAGTGGTAGGTAGTTGCTACGTACCTTCGTCAGGCAAAAAAAAATTGAGATGTTGCACTTCCAAGGCAACAGTGCAAATCTCCAGCTAAAGAGAGGTGAAAACTTGGTGGCTGTACTTTTAACTTAGTCCATTTGTTAAAGCACAGTGGGTATTTTGGTGGGTTTTAAGTGTGAAAAAATGATTGAAGATTTTTTTTTTGATAAAAAAGCCTTTCCAGCCTTAGATATCATCCATCTTGTGACTGGTTGAGACACTGCCTGTTGCCTGTCAACAGGATTGTAATGTAAGATAATAATCAGTTTGTTCCTGCTTATTATCTGGGGAACATAGTGTTTTATCATTGCTTTAATACTTCAGCAGTTCTGAAACCATTCTGAATTCTGATGTGAGTAGGCTGAATGCTGCTGAGCAGCTCATCACACTTTTCTGCTGCTGGTGTCTCATAATGCCCTTCAAGTTGCTATTTTAGAGATTGTGTGTGTTGTTATAATGTCTAAAGGTTATAGCCATGACTACAGTCCGGATGTGCAGTGCACACTGGAAACGAAGAAGGTGACATCTGTTTCAAAATCTCACAGATGAGCAGTAAGTAGAAAGAAGAAAAGGAAGAATGTTGGAAGGTAAAAAGCAAATTGGTGACTATATAAATTGTAGACTGTTAGGTAGATTAAGTATTCATATATTAATGTTTAGGTGTCTAAATGTTTAGGAGGCCTTCAAATTTAACCTGTATGTTAAGAAACTTACTTGAAATGCAGTTTTGCTTTCATACTTTAAATGAAACAAAATTTGCTAATGTGGGTCAAAAGCAGGGGCCGAGAAGGTGATAGTCCCTTATGTGCTCTGGTCCAAAGTGGATGGCATTCCTGTGGTATAGTTTGAAAAGGAAAATTACTTGAGAGATGGATTGGTTGCCTAAGCATTTAACAGCCATGTGGGCAGAACCAGTTATAGCTTGCCTGTAATATTTTGATACTGCAAAAGGAAACAACCACTAGAAGGCTTTATTAGATAGGTATGCTTTGCTCAACTTTCCCTGAGTGTTTGTGTTCTGGACAAATGTTACTCAGGGTAATGGGAAGTATGTAAGAACTGTTAAATCATTTTCTGTTAAACCATGATTTGGTGATTCAGATACTGATTTAGTACTTCTGTAAGTAGTCAAAGTCAGATTTGTTTAATAGAGACTCTTCACTGTGCTTATTTATTGTGCATAAGTCATCTCTTATAAAGTAAATCCGAAGTACCTTTAAATGGTCAGAAGCTGTAATGATAACTGCTATAGGTAATATACCATTATAAAAAGTGGATCTTCAGAGTGAAAGTTAAGCACAATCATGTGCAACCACAGCAAATATTTAAGTTGCTGCTCCAGAACTGCCTCCTGCATGCTCCTTACTCTGAGAGTGAATCCTGTGGAAAACACAGTATGCTGCCAGGAAGCTAAACTAATGCAGTGTTTGTGTGAGGGGAGTTCTCATTACTAGATTACTAGTATAAAGTTGGATGAAGTTGGTTACTTGGATACTTCTCCGCAGGATCATTCATTATGGTTGTCATCCTAAAGAAACAAGAGCTTGTGTGATCATGTTTTGTCTTTTTTTTCCAACCTTATCCTGGTCACTTTTGAAACCTTTAGCACCTTCAGATATGTTGGGCAGAGAGGGGTGAGCACTCAGCATAAGCTAATCTAAGAACTTTTGGGGAAAAACCCCACATATTACTTGAGCAAGTGAGAGGACATCAGTAATGCCTCCAAGTGAAGTAAATAACTGCATGTATATCCTACAGTGACCTTTTTCAATTCGGCCTTTCAGGCAGCCACTGCAGCAGTGTCTGCAAGCTGGTATGTGCCTGGCTGGGAGCCTGCTGCAGCACTGGTCTCTCACCTCACCATCAGCTGCGGAGATGAGAGAAAGCACAGGGAGGTGGGGAGAAGTGGCAGAGGTATAGAATGTAGTAACAGGGACTTAATGTTGTTGAGGAGCGTAGGAGGGGGATGAAGGAATAGTATAGGTGTGAGGATTAGGGATGCAAGTGCTATTCAGACTTCCACTGAACAGCCTATGTCAGCATTGTTTAATGATGAGGTATCATGCACAGTATGCACAAGCTTCACATCAGCAGATGCTCACTTTAACAGTTACGTGATACAATAGCAGTTCAGTTTTTCATTGCTTTGGCAACTGTAATCAACTTGTATAATATGCAATTGAAATTGAGGGCTTTATTTCTGAACAGTTTTTGATACGTAGTGCTGGCAGAATGCATTGGGGTTACGATGATAGCTGAACTGATTTTAGCATGGGTCAAATATTTCATGAAGGAGCTGGATGGAATGCATTTACTGAACTTGCAGTTAATCCCAAAGTAGAAGACGTGCAATAACTTTAGGGGGTAGCATTATTTCCTAAAGTTGTCTTTAAAATTAAAAATAAGTAAAATAAGTACTGTAATAAGTAGGGAATAGGTGGAAAGTAGAGCATCTCAGGAAGAAAAAAACTACTGCACAAATAGGTAAGAAGGAATTGAGTGGATAGTGCATGACAGTGTTTAGGCTCCCCTCAGCATTGACAAAACATCCCATGTAATTATCATTCCGGGGTTTGGGCATCACACTTGGACGAAGATCTGGACCAGATAAAGAGAAAATAATTCTAAAGACTTTGATCCCTGATGGGGAAATAATGAGGAAAGGGAAGAAAAAAAAAAAGGAAGCTAGGTGTCCTGGGTTCAGCAGTAGCAGTCATTTTTCTCCTTCTTGGTAGCTGGTGCACTGCTGTGTTTTGACTTTCAGCTCGGGAACAGAGCTGATAACAATGATGTTTTGGTCTGGCCAAGGACTTTGTGAGCCTCATGCTCTGCCAGGGAGGAGGGGAAGCCGGGAGGAAGCAGGGACAGGACACCTGGCCCAGGCTAGCCAAAGAGGTATTCCATACCACAGCACGTCATGCCCAGGATGTAACTGGGAGTTAGCCGGAAGGGCTGGGGGACTGTGGGGTTGGAGGAGACATCGGTCAGAGCTTGGTCGGGCTGGGGGGGAGTGAGTTATCGGTCAGCTGGTGGTGAGATGTTGTATTCTCTTCCCTTGTTATTTTCTTTATCATTGTTATTATTGGTGGTAGCAGTAGTGATTTGTGTTATACCTTAGTTACTAAACTGTTCTTATCTCAACCCGTGGGAGTTGCATTTGTTTCGATTCTCCTGTTTGTCTCTCTGGGAGTAGGGGGAGAGCAAGAGGGGGGGGGGAGTGAGTGAACAAGCTATCTGGCTAGGGTTTAAACCACGACAGTTCTTTTGGTGCCCAACGTGGGGCAAGAGGGGTTGAGATAATGACAGATCTGACCGGATTAATAGTCACTCGTCACAATGCTGATTTACTGGCTCTCAGAGTTGTTCTCGTTGATCTCACAGTTTCAGAATGTTGTAACTTACTTACAGCCTGTATTTGCTGTGATAGTGTTTATCAAGTGTGGGGCTTGGGCTAAGGTTCTTGTCTCACTGTGCTTTATGGCAATGACTTGTAATACGGGCGGGCTCCAGCAGCAGGGCGGGACAGACGTGGCCGTGGACTTGTACCTGGCCGTCCGGCTGCTCTTCACCGTCTTGGCCCTCGCTTCCCTCTTGGTGAGGCCGCGGGGAGCCGAGGGGGAGCGGCCCCGGGAGCCGGCGGCTGCTGAAGCGGCCCGGGAGAGCGGCCCCGGGGACCGAACGGCGGCGGGAGCGGGGCCGGAGGCCGGAGGGGACGGCTGCCGGTGGAGGAGGTCGGGGCGGTCGAGGAGCGGAAGGAGGCGGCCGCCGAGCAGAGGGAGAAGGCGGCGGAGGAGCTGAGCCCCGCAGCCGAGCCCAGCCCCACGACGGCCGAGAGCATCCCCGGAAGCTGCCCGCCGACCCCCAGGAGGGTGCAGGAGACCACGCAGCATTTCCCAGCAAGGCAGAGGAGGAAGAGCTGGACTCGGGAAAAGAGGAGCTGGTGGTGGGAGAGCCGGCAAGCACAGCAGCTACACCAGCCCCAGTGACAAGTGCAGCAGCATCAACTGAGAGTTCTGAAGGTTTTGAATGGCCTTTGGGTGCCCTTGGGACCTGCCTGCTGATTGTGATGGGGATCAGCATGTTGACGCACACACAGACTGTGTGCTACCCACGACCATTTTGTCTGATCTCAGAAGTTAAGCAGAGTCAGGTTTGGGTCTTGTCTGGGGTTAGACGACTATATAGGAGGACCAGGAGATTTTCCCCAAGGCTGGACAGTCATGAGTGGCAGGGTGTGTGGGACAGTATGGGCAAGTATCTAGTCCACTAGGCCCCTCCAGTGCTTTGGAAGTGTCGGAGATGGAAGGCAGCTGTATGGAGTCCCCAGAAACAAGCTGCAGAAACTGCTTAAGGGGACTGTGAATTATTTTGAGGCTGGTGGGCCCATGACATTCAGGCCATCAGGGCAGAAATGCAACATAGAGATGGACTCCTGATAGAGGGGTGGACTTAGCAATGGACACTATTGCCCAGGTTATTCACGAGTGTGAACACTGCACACAGTCTCTCCTGCTCTGGAAGACTGTTACAAGGGATGGAGCCTGACATCATGGACCAGATGGACTCAACAGCTTTATAGGGACTGGTGCATGCACTTAGATAAGAGTGATGGTAGTGTATTGAAAATGTGGGGTCTGAGCATGACGTGAATGGTATGGAGTAAGGGCTGGATAATGTCCTGGGTTCAGCAGCAGCAGTCATTTTTCTCCTTCTTGGTAGCTGGTGCACTGCTGTGTTTTGACTTTCAGCTCGGGAACAGAGCTGATAACAATGATGTTTTGGTTTGGCCAAGGACTTTGTGAGCCTCATGCTCTGCCAGGGAGGAGGGGAAGCCGGGAGGAAGCAGAGACAGGACACCTGGCCCAAGCTAGCCAAAGAGGTATTCCATACCACAGCACGTCATGCCCAGGATGTAACTGGGAGTTAGCCGGAAGGGCTGGGGGACTGTGGGGTTGGAGGAGACATCGGTCAGAGCTTGGTCGGGCTGGGGGGGAGTGAGTTATCGGTCAGCTGGTGGTGAGATGTTGTATTCTCTTCCCTTCCTATCGTTTATCTTTGTCAAGCAAAAAGCAGATTGGGCAAAAAAGTGCAAATTCCTTCATTCTTCCTCTTGCTGTACATCCTTTCTTCAATTGCCCAGGGAGATTGTGAATGCTTCAGCCCTGGCAGTGTTGAAGACCAGGTTGGACGAGGCCGTGGGTGATACATTTTAGTGTCAGGTGTCCCTGCCCATGGCAGGGGGGTTGGAACTAGATGATCTTAAGGTCCTTTCCAACCCTAACTATTCTATGATTCTAATTAATTGCTGTTTGTCTCTGGTTTTTGTTTTACTCATTATTACTTTGAATTTGGTTGGTTGTCCCTTCTCTCAGCCTGACAAGAACTTTTGGCTTTTACATCGCCTGTAAAATGAATGCAAAATGTTGAAATTAAATCTGTAATCTTGTACAGTTTGAACTGAGAATAACTTTGGTTTAAAAAGTTACTTTCTAAAGGTAATAAATCAGACCCAAATGGGGAGTGCTTTCAGATATGTGCCCATTCTTTATTAGCAGTGGGAGGCAGGATATAGATTGATACTTTGTTCTGTGGTCTACAGTTGAGATTCTTTGATACATTAGTGGATCCTGAATGTGTCCGTGTGTACTGAAGAAGCATTTGGATCAGTGTCTCTTTGTGTACACACAAAGCAATTATCTTCTCAGTTGCAGTAAGTGGGGATAATAGAGCCGATTAACTTGGCAACAATATAGAAGAGTCTAGCAATTACTGAAACAAATTTTTACTTGGAAAGTAAGAAATATTTGAAAACAGGCAAGCACATATCTCATTTTTATTTGTCACTGCATCATCTTAAAGGCTGAAAACTCCTAGTTGTTTGCAGAACTTCTGGGGGGAGTGAAGCTCAAACACACTGTTTCAAAACACCAACGAAAGGGGTAGGATTTGCATTAACTTTAGAGCTCCAGATCTAGCTACTCTAAAATGAGTAATAGCTAAATGTGCAGGTACATATATGAGTGGGGATAATTTTAGTATCATTACTGATAAAGAATATTTTGAGTTAATTTATACAACTGCTATAAATTGAGAAGAGGGTAGAAAAAAAACAATTTAGTCTTCTAAAATGGAAATACCTTCATTTGAATAGCCATAAATTTAAGCCCTACTGCATTTATAAGTCTGTTGAAGTCTATTCAGGGGGACTGTTCATGTGAAAAGTTCTAAGTGCTCATACCAGTGGACTTAGTTAATTTAAAAGAAAGCTATTGCATAAAATAATTGAAAAAATTACAATGGGTAGGAATTAAGGCATGTATGTTTGCATGTGTATATATATATATTTAGGATTAATATTAACTGTAATACACACTGTATTTTCATCCTGTAAACTTTAAAATGCAAACCTGATGGAGCAATTTATTTGTGACAGATCACTTAGCAGGGATCCTCACAGATATAAAAAGGATCAAGCTTAAACATGTTCATAGTGACTGGGACACTTTTGAAACTATAACTTTTTCTGTTTGCTTAAATACCTTCTCTGATTTTGTTGTCCCATTCTTCTAAACTCTGGTGCTTTGTGACTGTGAAGGTTACAGTGGTACGTTCAGCCTTAAATACAGAATATTTCAGTACTGATTTAAGTTATTAAGGTGGGGATTAGCAAAGTGTTGCACTGGTTGTAATATTTCTGTACAACCACAGTCTAATGTGATAGTTGTGGAAGGAGGTGGTAAGGAAGCTAATGTCAGCTCCTGATGTGTCCTGCCTCTGTACCTGTTTCAGCTGCTCTGGCAGCTGTCTTGTCTGCTTTGGTCTATAGATAGAATTGGTTTTATTAACAAAATTCTCTCTTGCCCCTCTTGATCATTCAAGATATGCTGTGATCGCTTTTGGATGTGCCAGCTGTCCCAAGCTTACGTGTGGACGAGAAGGCTGTGGAACTGAGTTTTGCTACCACTGTAAGCAGATTTGGCATCCCAACCAGACCTGCGATGCTGCTCGCCAGGAGAGAGCTCAGAGTCTGCGCCTGAGAACAATTCGTTCTTCATCTATTAGTTATAGCCAGGAATCTGGAGCAGCAGGTATTTATGGTTAAGATACTGTGTCTGTAAAATATCTTTTTTCATACATTTGCGCAATTAAGCCTAAAAAGCAAAGGGACTAAATAGTAGCATGGTAGATACTAGCTGCTTTGTCTTTATATTTCAGAAACATAGGATTACTATTTTAAGATAGAATTCAAATTTTAAATGTTATAATTTGAAGTATTCTGTGACCAGAGCACCTGACTTCACTCTTGGAGGCATTTTAAATTCTTACTACTTAGCTGAAAAATACAAAAGTCGAAGGAGCTCTGCAAAGCATTCTCTGTGTTTGGCACACTGCCTTTATTAGTTACATCACACACTGGGAACACTTACTTTCTCCACTGTAGGTGAAATTTCAGAGAGCTGCCAATAAAAAAAGCTGTTAAAAATAAAACTACTTACTTTCTGCTTTCAAAATAGGCTGTTAGTCTGATGCCAGCTCTGATGTTTGACATCTATGTTTGTTAGTACTAATTTCTGTTTTTCAGTAAAATGCTCGTCTACTAGAAAGCAGGCCATTCTGTATCTTAAAATCGAGCTTGTTTGTACCTCCTGCCAAAAAGAGGATAAACTATTTAGAGTAGTATTTTCCAGCGCAAGAGTCCAGTTTGCTATTGGTAAGAATTGGCTCCAATTACACCAGACTCTGGTTTATTTGGCAACTTTGTGTCTGCCTGATCAATCAGGGTAAATACCTGGTGGACTCTCTCTTGTACCTATAGCGAGTCTCTCTTGGACCTAGAATGAAGCTGTTGTTCTCCAGCCCTAGACTTCAGAGACTGATTTGTTTTTCTTGCTGGCTTATTTTAACAAGGCACCCCATCTTGCCTTAAAAATTGGCATCCTGCTCTAGTTATCAAATATGTTCAAATAATAAAATTCAAATAAATGGGCATGCCAGCTCTTTCCTGGACCTTTCAGTCCCTCCCAACATGAGCAGCAGCAGCCCTGTGCTGCAGGAACTTGCTCAGTTTAGTAACTGCCCTATATATGGTGCATCTGTTCCCATCTGGGAGTAGCTATTGTGTTCTTTCACTGTCTGTCCCTGTGCACTGGAGTTGGTAGAGTTACTGTTTTGTGCTGGTTCTGCACCTCTTTGGATATATTTTATACCAAGTATATTCCTTCTTTTCCCTTTGTCTTGCCTAGTAGCACAGGGGCAGTACACTTGGACATCTGAACTAGGCACTGCAGGGTGTTTCTGCTGCTGTGAATAAATAGCTTGTCCCAAAGTGCGGGTGCTAACCAGTAATGTGAAGATGACAACTATGGCTGTGTCAGCATACAAGTGTTTCACTGTTGATCAGTGACCCCTTGTTTGTTAATGACAGAGCTGGTCCCTTATCCATGTTTTTCAGTATTTGACCTGGGAGCAAGGAGAACTTCCAGAATTTTCTTCTTGCTACAATATTTTTTTTTGTAGGGAGTAAGTACTAAGTAGGGCTGTGAAAAGGACTCAAGAGGAGGTTCGTGATACCAAAGAAACATATTTGATGTGGAAGGGGGGATGGATTTAAGATAAGAAGAAATAAGAATGGAGACTCAGTATTCAAGTAAAGCATTGATAACAGCATAAAATGTAAAACAGGATTATATTTAAAGAGACGATATTATCAGTCCTGTATTAACATACATGTTTAATGTCTGATTCTAATATATGTTGCATTAAGCTTAGAAAATCCTTGAACCGAGTGCATGAACTATTCAATTACTTGAATGTGAGGTGATATGCCTTGTTTTCTTTAGTTCTACTCAGTCCAAGGTTTACAAATACAAAAAGATATCAAGTCATTGCCAAATCAGGATGTGTAAAGCAAACTTACAATAAACTTCTTCCATTTTTCATATAATGGTTCAGTCAGTTTTCTCAAACAAATGTCTATTTTGATTAAATCTGCTTGATCAAGAACTGATATGATCTTAATATTCATTTTTAAACAGCTGATGACATAAAGCCATGCCCCCGTTGTGCTGCTTATATAATAAAAATGAATGATGGAAGCTGCAATCATATGACTTGTGCTGTTTGTGGCTGTGAATTCTGTTGGCTGTGTATGAAAGAGATCTCAGATTTACATTATTTAAGGTACATAGAACAAAAAATACCTGTGTTGTTGGCAATTTGTTTTCCAGAATGCTTAAAAGTAGATTCTTGGGTGCTGTAAGTCTGACTTTCTTCCTGTTTGGGAATCACAGTTGAAGTATCTATATCTGAGAAGTTAAGTTTTTAATGCATGTATTAAAATTAGTGCTGTGACATTTTTATCTTAAAATACCTTCTTAAGTTTCATGCATGCAACATGTACTTAGTAGAACAAATGAGGGTTTAGATTAACATACCTACTATTTTCACTGATGTTTTTATATACTGCTGTATTGTCTTCATAGTCATACAGAAACTCTGTTTATATAAGCTATCATAAGCATGTAGAGAAGAGAAGGCTGTGTGGAGACCTCATAGCAGCCTTCCAGTATCTGAAGGGGGCCTATAGGGATGCTGGGGAGGGACTCTTCATTAGAGACTGTAGTGATAGGACAAGGGGTAACGGGTTAAAACTTAAACAGGGAAGTTTAGATTGAATATAAGAAGGAAATGCTTTCCTGTTAGGGTGGTGAGGCACTGGAATAGGCTGCCCAGGGAGGTTGTGAATGCTCCATCCCTGGAAGTGTTCAAGACCAGGTTGGATGAGGCCTTGGGTGATATGGTTAAGTGTGAGGTGTCCCTGCCCATGGCAGGGGGGTTGGAACTAGATGATCTTAAGGTCATTTCCAACCCTAACTATTCTATGATTCTATGAATACACAAAATGCTTCTCTTCGTGTTGCAAAATATGCTATAAAGAAAAAAAACCACAAATAACTGATGTTTGGTATCCATAACATCTGTAATTTCAATCTAATAATTCTGGAACTAAAGAACAGTAGCGTATAGTTATGTTGATTTGTTTACAATTTCTTTACACTTCTTTCTATTAGCCCTTCAGGTTGCACATTTTGGGGAAAGAAACCATGGAGCCGTAAGAAGAAGATACTCTGGCAGCTAGGAACACTTGTTGGAGCTCCTGTAGGAATTGCCTTAATAGCTGGCATTGCTATTCCTGCTATGATTATTGGAATCCCTGTGTATGTGGGGCGCAAGGTAAAATGTACTACAACTCCTAACATGCTTCAGGTTTTTTTACCTCCTGCTTTGTATGACTTAGGCAGTCTTCCCCCGTGTTAAAAAAAAAACCACCCTGAAAACAGAAACAGACCAACCCCCCAGAAGACACACCAACCAACCTCTGAATTGTTCAACTTGTACAACTTATTTCAGTTGTACAGGAAGGAGAAGCAGTGTGTTTAAGAATGCAGTTCCTCTTAAAACAGGCAGAGCAAAACACTAACAACTTCCAATTTCTGCATCTTGCCATGGAAGTTCCTGCATGCTTCTTTTTCCAAGTTGCTTTGTTTTTAATTACTGTTTTCCCTTGTGCCCCTTAGAATTAAACAACAGAAAAGAAGGAAAGCAAAAAAGGTATCCTTATTTTTCTTAAAAACGGGTAGTTAGCAGTATTTTAGTACAAAGTTCTGGTAGTATAGGTGTTTGCCTGTACACATTTAAGCATTTATACTCAACAGCTCGTTGGTTGCATTGGGCCAGTCCACTATATGGAGCAGTGTTCCATGCAGGTAGCTAGCCTGCATCTGTCTTCATTTAGTGTTTGTGGGAATCAGCTAGGAATGATGATGTTAATCATAAGGTAGTTTATGTATTTCCCCTAAAAAATGTAGCATTTTTTTATGATAAAATAAATGACAGATTGCAAAGAGAAGAAAAGAGAATTCCATCTCCTATTTAGGATAAAGTAGTAAGTTATTCAAGTCTTTTGGAAATGGACTTTCTGAAATGATGACTTGCTTTAGTAGGCACTGAGTGTTCAGTTACATGTCCTGGATGGCATAATCAGAATGGTGTTTCTGCTTTTATCAGCATGGATTCTCACAGTGACTGGCACAGGCACATAATTCTACTTTTACTTGGAGTGGAGGGGAGGGTGTTTCTTTCACATGAGCTGTTGCTGCCAAAGTCCAGAGATGCAGCTTTTCAATTGTATTCTTTTTACTTTTTACTTTCAAGCAAGTACTCCTACCTTCTGCTGTGGGTTTTTTTTGACCCTTTTGTTCTGTTTTATCTTAGTCACATACAGTCATTAGAACTGTATGAAGGGTAAGAGGAAGAAGGCAGCAGTTACCTGTTTCAGATTGCTGTTGTGTGTTCTGCTCTTACTCATTAGATTTTGGGATAGGCCTAACATTGTCTTCCTACATGAAATTCGTATTATTCTGTCTTCAGCTGACATAAAGAATCCTTTTGTTTTACAATATCCCATTACATATTTGATAATTTTTAAGTCCACTTTAAGTCTTATCTCTAAACAAACAGCACTTCCAGTTTTTCTTGCCCACTTCTCGAGAAACCACATGGTTTGAGACTTCTGATTTTCATCTTTTCTGGATTTCCTTCCAGCTGTTCATACCACCTTTGGTTTTGTACAGTTTGAATATAGCAGTGAAGCTGAAGCATTACTACTGCTGAGTGAAATGAAAGGGTGATCCTCTGCATGTAACTGCCAGTTACTTCTCTCAACAACATGCTATTTTCATTTTGTATACTCTAAAACACATACACTTCCCCACCATACTGGTAATTTAGGCTCTTGGTTTCTTCCTAAGGGTAGTGTAGAGCTCATTGCTGTTGTGCTGCATCTTAGTCATTTGTCAGCTTCTCAAGGCTCGTATGAACTCTGGCATTCTTGCAACCTTGCCAAATTGTATTGACCTGAAATTCAACACACATGTTCTTCCATACTCCTGGTTAATGAAAATGTTTAATGCTATTGGATCCAGGGTATATCTCTTGGGGAAGAAAAGTACAGAGTGAATAGTTTCAGTCTGGGGAGTAAAAGAAACTAATCACAACTCAGATGTTTTCTGTCAATTTTCCTTGAAGCTAATAGATTTCTCTAATCCATTTTTCAGTCTGGACTATTATAACCTGTTTGTGTGTAATACAAGAAAATGTCAGAATTTTGTTTGAATGAGTGCATGACATCTGTTTCTCCCTATCCTCAAGGCTTCTTGTCACAGAAGAAAATTAGATCATCATGATTTCTACTTGAAAAAAACCAAATCAGTTAGCCTCTTTATTCCTATTGCTTTGGTATCTACAAGTTCTCAGTTTTCAGTTCTCAGGAAATTAAAGTTGAGTTCACTGGTCTTGAATTCCCCAGCCTCTTGTTTTACACCTTTTTAAAGACTCATTGCAATTTAACTGGGTTTTTTTTTGTTTGTTTGTTTTTTTGACATCTTCTATGGATAATAATTTTTGAAAATTATTATTAGGCTCTCTGAAATTGTGCCTGCTGAGGTGTTTTTTAGATCAGTTCATGTATGTACACTCTAACCTGCTGTTTTCCTACAGATCTTACTCCTTTGTCACTAGTCACTTGGCTCACAGTTGATCTTCAGTGACAACTAGAGAGGAAAAAAACTGAACAGGGCTCCAGTTTTGTCTGCTGGCTGTCTTTTCTTTTTGTTAAATGGCAGATTGATCCATTTTGGTCTTCCTCTTACTAGCAGTGTACTTGCAGAATAATTTCTTGTCGACTTTGATGTCCCTTGCTTTTTGTCTCCTCTGTTTTAACCTTTCTGATTTTGTCCTGACACCTTCATGCTGTTTCTTTCTATCCATTCATAGTAATCTGACCTACTTTCTATTTTCTTATTGCTGCTGCTGCTTTGGTAAAGGAAGCTTTCTTGTTCTTTTAAAACATTCTGTCTGTCCTTTGCATTGGAAGAGTTTGTGTTTGTGCTTTGATGGAGCTTTGTTAAGGAAGTGCTAGTGCTTTCTTTTTATAGATATGTCTTGTAACCTACCAGACATTTATTGAAAATCCCTCTTCTTCTGGCCCAGTTTTTTGTTGTTTTATTTTTTTTTATTTGAAAAAAAGTCTGAAGTCTTCTTCCATGATCATTCCTACCAGTGTAACCTTATATCTCAGTATTTTCAATCAGTTTCTTCTCTGCAACCTCTCCCTTCCAGTCCTTTTTATTGCTTTACATTTAAGGAATCCAGTAGCCTTTATACATAGTTGTATGCCTTTTGTTTTGGTACTTAGAACTGTACTTAACAGTAAAAGTCAGTGCCTGAGGTGATCCTGCTAATTGCTCAGAGCCCCATTAAACCTGATTTCCCTGGGTTTGAAACTCTTATACACTCATACTGTTCAGTTTCTCCTTTTTAATCCGCAAGTAGCTATGTTCCACGTTCAGTCGCAAAATGTACCTCAGAGCAAGTAAATGCATTCTCTTTATATGGAATGCAGCGTCTTCTCTGCCCTTTCTTTCATTGTCTTGCCTGAACAAATACAAATATTTTACATTTATTCCAAAATGAAGACTACCCTACCAAATCTCTAATTAAAATTTTAACTTAGAAACCAAATACTTAAGACTTCCACTCATGTCATTCTTTTTGCAGTAGCATATTGGTAAAAATTAGAATAATTACAATATTTTGTATGTTCCTCCTGAGATGTGGTGAGGATTAATTTAACTTTATGACATCCATTAAGATAGCGACCTATTGTTCTTTTGTAATTATGTCTTAAGCAAGAATGATGACAGATGAAGCACATATCCCTGGAAAGCCACATTCTCAGAGAGAGTAAATGAAGCTCGCAAAAAGTGGGAAAACCCTGTAAAACACTGATCTTTGAAGGCCTTCCAGGTTCATGTGGGGTTTCTGGCAGATAAGTTTGAGGCAGTAACATTTCAGAGTTGCTGCAGGCTTGAGCCATCAGTAAGGATACTGCTTAGCAGATTCCTTGGTAAATAGTAGCACAGCAAAAACAGGTTTGCTGAAATATTTCTTGTGTCAATAGATTGTCATGAGGGGTGCCAAAGCAATGGAGTGCTTGGTCTCCCTTCCTCCCAGGCTATGTTTGGTGAAGGATGCCTTACTACAAGGATTTTGTGCCTGTGTTATGTCAACCTCTGTTTTCATGTTTCTGTGAAAGTTTCACTCTGTATTGTTCAGGGGAAAGATGGCTGGGAATAAGAAGTATCAATGTGATCAGACGTGGTAATTCTTTGATCTTGAAAATAGTCTGCTTTTCCCAACCTTGTAAGCTGGAGTAGTGATTAAACAAACAAAAACAGCTGTTTTTGTGATTTGGCTCTTCTAACTTGAGGCTGAAAGTAAATGCTTAATTGGTGGATGGGAGGACTTCTAGCTTTTAAGAAGTTGTCTAAAATGAAGAATTTTTCTTTGAGATAAAGAGTAAATTGTGACATAGAATGTGATCTTTCTGAAAGAGAGCAGGGTACAGGTTCCAAACTATGTTGGTTCTTCCATCCCTGAAGCAATATATTACTGATGATAATACTCTAAAACCTCTTTCCCTTTTCTTCAGATTCACAATCGATATGAAGGCAAAGACATTTCAAAGCACAAGCGAAACTTGGCTATCGCGGGTGGTGTAACCTTATCTGTAATTGTTTCTCCAGTTGTAGCTGCAGTAACTGTAGGTAAGCAAATATTATTTTGTGTACTGGTAGCACCTTGCAACCAGAACTCTGTAAGCACTTTTGAATAAAACAGCTGGGAAGTCCTGTAGTTTCCTTTTAAAGGTGAAGGAACCAAGACAACGAGGAGTCTGAGACTATATATTTATTAAGGGAAAATGGAAGATTCAGTACTTAATTTGAATGCAGCATTTCCTGGAGAAAAATAATATTAAATTATATTAAATATAATTTTTATCTTGCAAACTGAAGTTATCACATTATCATATCTGGCTTTTAAAGCTGAAGTACATAAAGATTTTTTAAAATGATTGACCAAGAAAAAACTTGCCACAGAGTCTGTTTGTGTTTTAATAGCTTCATATTAAACTTTTCTCAATGCAGGAGACAAATACAGTCTCTTACACTTAATGTTACAGTAGCTGACAAACTATTTGTTATGCTCTAGGAGTCAGTTTGAATTCTATCACATTTTTTCTCATAGGTAATGTTGAGAATAGCATTTGAGGAAAATCTGGTGGCTGTACATTACAGAACACCTGTCTCATCTTACCATGTAATTTCCAGATCACTGTAAACAAGCCCTCATTTTTTTTGAGGACTTGCCCAGCGCTGCCTTGCTCCTCCTTTGTTGGAGGACAGGCATCTTTACAGTTGCACAGCAAGCTCCTGTGTAGGACTGATTAACGTTATGATCCACCATTTAGTTTTAAGCCGGCTCAGCCCCCTGATCCAGTTCATCATGCAGTTGTGTTCCCCCCTGTGTCAGAAGTAATGCTTAGAGAGGAATGAGTGGTGTCAGGAAGACAGTGCTGCTTTTAGCAAGTGGTAGTTTAAATTGCCATGAAACTCTGGCTTTAAACTGCTTGTTAACATTGGTGGACTGCTGTGCAAATGCAGATGTGCTAGTCAAAACTGCCTCTGGTTGCATTGTTCTCACGTAGCTGTGATGTCGGATCCCTACTAAACAGGCAGTGGGACACAGTCTCATAGTTGTATTTATGGCTGTGCTTTGCCTCGTTCTTTCAAGCTGTTTCTTATTCCTGACCAGTCTTCTTAGGGAAAGCAGTTGTGTTTTATTTTGTGAAGTTTTTGCTCTTGGCCCATTGCCATTAACATGTGTCCTCCAGTCTCAGGGCATTATATGGCTTCCAAAATAATGGCCTTGAGAACATGGATTTCCTCCTTGAATGCTGTGGAATTTCTAGTGAAGGGGCTTCCCTATAACTGGAACCCTTCTTTTAGGTTAGACTGCAGAGCCTTTGCATTGGGTCTGCCTCCACCACGGTGTTTTTCAGTCTGCCATTTTTCCATACCTTCTGTGTACTTCCATCAGCAGAACTACAGAATGCTGTAATTCATATGCCAAAGGAGTAATTTTGACAGTCCACTAGCAGTGGTGGGATGGATGTGTGTGTATATAGTATGCGCTTTCACTGGTTTCCCTTAGCTCTTGCCATCTTGCTCCACAGAATTGTTTTCTTTTAAGGAAAACTTGCATAATTAAATTTCAAATTGAACCAGTCTGATACAATTAATATGAAAGATCCCACAGTAACATTAATGTTAAGTCCTAGTAAATTGATAGCAAAGCTGTGTCTGACTTGAGTGGATGCAAAATCAAGCCCCTTATTAAATTAGTAGAGGTACTAACACTTCTAGTTGGATAACATTTGTAGTAGATTTCTGCTTCTGAAGTAGCACATTATTACACAGTCCCCAATGGAGTTTATATAAACCTTTAAAGTACTTTGTTTGTAAAAGTTGTTATGGATGTACCGGAAGTATTAATTCATCAAGCATTAAGCTTCTCTACCTGCCAATGCTGATGGAAGGCACTCTGCCTACTGGAAGTACTTTTCTGTCATTTCACCTTGGTGATTTACCAATCTATCTTAATTTTGTTTCCTCCTGATTTCTTTCAAGTGTAAAATACTAAGTAATCGTGGAAAATGGAACTGCTTTTATGAAAGGCTCTAAAATATCACATTTAATAAAAGACTGTATTTTCCTGTGTAGGTATTGGTGTTCCTATTATGCTGGCTTATGTGTATGGAGTGGTTCCAATTTCCCTCTGCCGAAGTGGAGGCTGTGGTGTGTCAGCAGGCAATGGAAAAGGTGTCAGGATAGAATTCGATGATGAAAATGATATAAATGTTGGTGGAACAAATGCGGCTGTAGGTAAGAAAATTCAGTGTTTCATTTTCTATAAATATGGATTTTGGCTTCTGTTTGGCCTTAGATACTAGAGTACTTATTTGCAGTTAGGACAACTACTTCTTATTGCTGGAAGACCACCTCTAGATGAGGGTAGCTTCTCTGTGTTCATAGAATCATAGAATAGTTCATGTTGGAAGGGACCTTCAAAGGTCATCCAGTCCAACCCCCCTGCAGTGAGCAGGGACATCTCCAACTAGATAAGGTTGCCCAGAACCCCATCCAGCCTGTCCTTGAATGTCTTCAGGGATGCTCTGCTGTAATACAAGCATCATGAATTTTCTTGCCCACTTTAATCAAAGCCAGGCTCAAGTCTTTTCCACAGGCAAGTTTTAAGGTAAAATTAATGCTGGGGTTTTTTTTAGCATCCTGATTTTGTGGAAGCTGGATGCCTTTTTTTTGCTACAATAGAGGGAACTGGGGAACTGAATCATGATCTGATAGCTTATTTTTTAATTACATGGCAATATTCTTTGTGATAGGGTGTCTCTGTGTTCCTTTACTGCAGGTTACCTGTCATATCCCTGGTTAACATTTTGGTATTTGGAACCTTATGTGATGGTCTCTTTTACTTCTCTTCCTTCTTCCCCCCCCCCCCCCCCCCCCCCAAGCTATTCTTTTGTGACAGTATGTTTAATAAATCCTTTCTGTCATCATAATTTCAGGAATGCTTTCCATGGTCACATTCTGGAAACTACTATGCTCTACTTCCATAACTGAGAAGCCTTCTTTATTTCTGTCTAGATACCACGTCAGTAGCAGAGGCACGTCACAACCCCAGTATAGGTGAAGGAAGTGTTGGAGGCCTGACTGGCAGCTTGAGTGCAAGCGGTAGCCACATGGATAGAATTGGAGCCATTCGAGACAACCTAAGCGAAACCGCCAGTACCATGGCCCTGGCTGGGGCCAGTATAACTGGGAGTCTCTCAGGAAGTGCAATGGTTAACTGCTTTAACAGGTAAGAGACGTTCTTCTTGCCATACAGTATCCTGCTCTACATGTAAGCAGGCAAAATGGTATTACTAGGCTTTTTGGTTTTAGTTTTTTAAAACTGGTTTCTATGAAAAGGAGCTATGTCTGGGAGATAGAGACAGTTTATCTCTGATAAAGTTGCTGGCTTCTAGTAGATCCTGCCAGACCACAGGGCTCAAAAGAGAGTTTGCATTTTTTTTCAGGGTGAGCAGGGTGTGAGATGTTGTTCCTGCTTCCCAGGAGAACAGCCTCTACCCAGGAGTCAGAGGGCAGCACCTCATGTCTAACTAACACAGTTGTGTTTTGTGGGCTATCTCGCCCTGAAGTCAGAACTGCTGACTTGTTCAGTAGTCTGCAAGTACCAAGCTGTGCCTTCAGAACACCTGGGTGGAGTGTGGATTCAGAATGGACATAGCCAGGAAGAGAGGCAATTGGGCAGTTGGCCTTGCTGAGGTGGCAGCTTCTTGTCACTTAATGTGCTCAATGCCTCCTGTGAATTGGGGCCTTACTGTTTGTTGGCTGTCCTGCACCCTGGAGAGAAAGGGAGTATCTGGAAAGGATTGTTAACATTTATGGTTCAGGGTAGATTTTGCTCCTTGAACAAGGTGCTAACACTGCTGATTTTTTCTTGAGTAATTTGGAAATCCCGGTGTGCTCAGGAGTGCAGGTTAGCATCAAGAGATCCCTTAGGCTGGGACAGTGTTCCAGGCTCTGACTGCTGAGTGAGGAATACCTGTCCTTTTCTTTAGAGAGCCAAGAGTGGAAACAAAACAGAACAAAAGCTTGCTTCCAGTTCACTGACACAGCGTAGGTAAAGAAGGCATAGGGAAAAAAGCTTGTGATTAGATTTCTGGCTTATCTGCTCAGCCCAATTTAAGATTGCTCAGGTTTCTATTATTCCTGTTGCAATTGATAATAGTACAATATAAAGCAGAGTACAGAACACAGTTCTGTCTGTTATTTGGTTAGTAATAATTTTGCAGCTGGAGAAGCATGGGTAGTGTAATTTCTTGACCTTATACCCTTCTGATTTGTTTTTTTCCATCTTTAAGGTACAGGACGCTTACCTGTAAAAGAATTGTAGTTGTTTGTAAATCTCAGGGAGGAAAGAATCCAGGAGCTCTGGTTAACACACAGTATTTTGCTTTTTGGGAAATTAATCTGGTTTTACTATGAGCTGTTTTAGTTTGTTTGTCTCTTAGTCAAAAACCAGTCATTTTTGATAGTGGGAAGAGAGAACCTGTTTCAATAAGGTAAATACGTGCATCTGGAGTAACTAAAACTCTTACTACTGAATGGGGGAGGAACTCTACAAGGTGACACTAATTTTCACCTAGTATGCTTTAACTGCAGTAACAGTACATGCAAGTCTTTGTCTTTCTCTCCCAGACTGGAAGTACAAGCAGATGTGCAGAAAGAACGATACAGTCTGAGTGGAGAATCTGGCACTGTTAGCTTGGGAACAGTTAGTGACAATGCCAGTACCAAAGCAATGGCAGGATCCATTCTGAACTCCTACATCCCTTTGGACAGGTAAAAGAAATGTGGTGAAAACAGCAGATTAATAAGCCTTGCTTTTATTAAAGGATATTCTAAGCATGACTCAGCTGCTCTGCTTTAATTATGACCCTTTGAAACTGCGGATTTTGTTACAAACTGAATTACATGTGACTGCTTACATTTTGCCAAGGTTATTTCCAGAGAGAAATGCTATCACGGCAGCACAGTGAAGTGTTTGGTCTTCAGACTTTGTGTTTTTCTTTGGGCTATTTATTTGGTTAAACACTTCTTTAAAATATGTTAATGGCCCTCTAACTCTGTTTTGCTATGCGTTTCGGAAAGTAGTGGGAGTTTGTTCTGCTGTGTTAGCTGGCTTGTCTTAGATTAACACTTAAACTCACGAGTCTGCCTTGTTCTAGGGAAGGCAACAGTATGGAAGTGCAAGTGGACATTGAGTCAAAGCCAGCCAAATTCAGACACAACAGCGGCAGCAGTAGTGTTGACGACGGCAGTGCTGCAGGTCGTAGTAATGCCGGTTCCTCATCCGCCTGCATGCCAGAAAGTAAATCTAGTGCCACCAAGTGGTCCAAAGAAACAACAGCAGGGAAAAAAAGTAAAGGTAAGCTGAGAAAGAAGAGTAGCATGAAGATAAACGAGACAAGAGAGGACATGGATGCTCAGCTGTTGGAACAGCAAAGCACAAACTCCAGTGAATTTGACTCTCCCTCTCTTAGCGATAGTATTCCATCTGTAGCAGATTCGCACTCGAGTCATTTTTCTGAGTTTAGTTGCTCAGATATGGAAAGTATGAAGACTTCCTGTAGCCATGGTTCCAGTGACTATCACACTCGCTTTACCACAGTCAGTGTTCTCCCAGAGGTGGAAAATGATCGCTTGGAAAACTCTCCACAGCCAAGTGGAATCCCTGTGCCTGTTCCAACAGCCCCAAGCACTGATGTTCCACAACTGAGTTACATTGCCGAGGAGAGCATTAACAACGGATCTTCAATGGATGTAGGTTTAGGTGTTGGTGAAACACTGAAAGAAACAAACAACAACCATTCACAACATGCTGTGGAATTAAGCACTGCTATTCAGACTGAAATTTAAGTCTATAAGTGCTGCAAATATATACTTACCACTAAAGAACCCTGTCTGAAAGCTGGTTGAATTACATATGACTTCTGTAAGCTTCAGGTGACCAGCAGAAGCGAGGTTTTGATATAACTGCATTGTCTGATAAGGCAAAAAACTTAATATGGATCTTAGACCTGTGTGAAGAGACATGAAGGCTTTAACCAAGTGCATTACAGCAGTACAGATACGTCCATGTTTTGGGTTTTTGCCACAACTTTGCTTGAAAGCATATACTTGGTGTATTTAGATAAAAACTGGTAAATTCTTACTATGTTAAATGCTGAAATGAATAATATGTCCTGCACTGTTCACTTGGAAAATATGGGGTTTGGGTTAAATGGGTGTTAGCTGAGAGTTAGTGACTTAAAACCATTCTTGTGTGAACTCTATTTAAGGGAAGCAAAGGTTCTGCAGAGACCTGGACAAACATATTTCTACGGTGAATACTCGCAATGACAGTTTTGTTTCATAATTGGACACACTATTTAGAATGCATGTATAAGGAACTGCGTCTCTTCAGATGGATGTAGCCTGTGTCAGAAGTTTGTGTGTGTGTACATTTTGAGCAGGGTTATGGCATTTTACATAATTTTAAACCAGAAGCAATTGGTACTTAAATATGTGGTGTAACGGAGACATCGCCTGTGAAGAACAGTGGGGTTATTTATTCATGCAACCGACCACACAGCAGATAAGGTCTACTATATAGTGTATAAAAACTGTAAAATACCAATCCAGTGATTTATAAGCATTGTAGAGAAGCAGGTGCAGTCACCTTTCAGTAGGGGGAAAAACAGTGCCCCATCCATTCTTGGTGCCTTTGGAAAAGACTGGGTTTGAAGTGCCTGGTCGTTTGAGGATGTTACTGTAATGTTTTCCAAAATGTCCTCTCTGGCCACCTTGCATCTCAAAAGAAAACTCTAGTAAATAAAATGACTGTGGTAGATTAATGTATAGTAATACTGAAGTATTAGCCTACCAAAGACTCACTCAGGCTTTAGCGGACATGACATCTCTTTGCAAGACATGTGTACCTTCAGTCCCAACATCAAAGTGCAGTGCAATGACTGTCCGACTGCAAAGATGGGTTCCAAATATGCTGGCTTTTTTCTTTTCCTTTTGCATTTGGAAGCTGTACAGCTGAACACAGGCCGAAGTTGTCCAAAGCGCCTGCACCGTTAACATTGGTTTTTGCTATGTAATTCACTAATATGGAGGAAAAAAAGAAAAAGACAAAAAAAAAAAGGAAAAACCCTTGTGAATATCAGAATAACAGTTAACAGTGTTCTGTCTTGTGTTTCATGTATTGCCATTATGGTGCTACTGGAAGTTTGGTTGGATACAAAGAACATGCCATGAGCTACAGTCCTTTTCCATGACTTATCCTCACCAGTTTCAGTAATATGCTTATAACACTAGTGCCAGTTCTGTTATTTGGTAATGCTTGTTACAGTATTTGTATATTTGCAGTTCAGTTTCCTCAGTAATATGCGTGTAAACTGCATATCTGAAATAAATGTCTAAATACTGACTTCTAGTGGTCCTTTGCTTGCTGTGCTGATGAGCTGTATGAGAATGTGTCTGTTCCCAGAAGGAGCTGTGAGGCCTTTCCTTTCCTGTAAGGTGCCGACTGCTGACATCTCTTGTTGCCTTCAAACATTTTTATTGATGTGTCCTTTGGCAGCTGAATGCTCTGATACCTTGAAATACAAGATCTAAAGCTGCATTTTGTAGAAGACTTTAGCCTGATTTCTTTCTACAGAAGGGAGCAATCTGAGCAGCCTCTGTGGCAGGCAGGACATAGAATAGCTTTGAGAGGCATAAGTGTATTACTGTTTAAACAAAATTGCACTGCCTTGGCACAAGTAGACAGGCTGTGGTGAGATTGTGGCACTAAACTCAAACTCTACTTTCTGCATCTAAAGTGATGCTCTTCTCAGTTCCACAGTCTGTATGAAGTTACGTGTGAAACTCTGCAGGCTGGCCAGAGTTTCTGGGTGACGACTGGTACTTCTTGCTTGGCTGAACAGCCTATTATTCATTAGGCTTATTTCCTCACTGCATTGTGACAGACTCAGGAAGTAAGAAACTGAAACTGGTTGGGATGCCTTACAGAACACACAGCTGAATCTACTTCATCCCAAACCCATATGTAAGATATATATATCAAAGGGAATAACAAGAGGAGAACTGTTATGCTGGGTCAAGTCTAAAGCTACAGTTGGAGCATTGTCTATTCCACTTCCAGTGGCAGAAGCTCAAAGAGAGATGTAACAGGTAAGTGGTGCAGTGTGCCCTAGAAATGGCAGCAAGGCACATGGGCAGTTTTTGCCATGTCATCAGGCACTCTGAATTGGACGCAGATGCAAATTTTGTTCTGTGGGGAGGTTTGTGTTGACAGCTCCTTTTTGTGTTTTGTTCTTGATTGATACCGCCCCATCTGAATGCTTTTATAAAGGACATTGTTCCCGAAGATTAATTGTATTGAATTAAGGTCAACATTAACTGAATGAAGCACCAGTGTGTGAATTCCACTGTGATTTTTCAGGCCTGTACAGAAATGTCTGTTAGTCATGAACTGAAGTGTTAACTGATTCTCATCCAGGGGCCAGAGAACACAGTAAAACATGCCTTGGTGAGCCAGTCGTGCTTCTGTCTCTGCACAGTGACAGGCAGTCCAGCTGCTTGAATGTCCTGCAAGACCTGTTTCTAAACCTCCAAGTAAGTCAAATTTCAGTCTCACTCGACCACCTTCAGTTTGTCATTTTAAGCCAGATGTTCTTTGCTCCATGCCATGTAGCAGAAGGTGAACCTCCCCTTTGGCTTTTATTTTTGGTTTAGTTTTGAATCTGATGTCTCAAGCAATAGCTGCCTTTTTTGGCAGTAAAGCATCTGGAGTTTTACATCCCTTTTCATTGAATCAGTGCCACAAACTTCTTCATGAGTGAGCTGGCACCTTTTTAGTGGCATGAAAACATCTTTTGCATGGCTTGTACCGCTTCCAATCATTTTGATCTGAAAATCCAAATTAAATAGTTGCCTATTTAGTGATGGCATCACTCCTGTGGGTAGCAGTGCTTTATAAAGGTAACCGAGCAGATGGCTGAAAAATATGAACTGATGGATGGTGGGCATGGGGCTAGGGCTGAGCACTGCTCTGGTGCCAGCACTAACATGGAGCTGCCACTTAGCGACACGGGAGGCCCGAAGTGAGTGGGACTGTATGGCTGAGGAAGTCTGTCCTGCTGCTCCTCAGTCACAGGCAGCTGTGTGTGAAGCTCCTGCCAGCACTGCTGCCCCACCAGCAGCACCCAGCTGTGATGTTCCAACTGTATGCTCTCTGGGAGCACAGGAGGGGCAGAGCATTCCATTGCCAACCTCTGGGCTGATACCAACAAGTGAAGCTGTTGCACTCGGCTGCCCCTGAGATGTTCTGGGTTTGGCTGAGGCAGCAGAGGGGGCAGGTATCCTCCTGGCACAGAATCCTGCCTCTTCGGAGCAGCCGGAAGCTCAACCACAACCACAGAGTTGCTGTCACACCTCGCTCATGGGCCAGGCCGGGTCAGTGCATAAACTTGAGACATGACTGCTTCAGCACCTGCCTGCACACCAGGTACCAGCAGCAGCCATCCATCGTGGACAAAGCCATCCAGCTGACCAGGCACAGCTCTCCTGTCACCAGATCCTGTTGAGTGTGCTTGACAAAAGGACTGTTATTGCCTATCACAATAAGGAAATTAAAATTCACAACAGCCTGAATTAGAGCGGTTGGGTTTAGGCAGCAGACCATCAGCACGATGGGGTTTATGTGGCTCAAGCTACCCTTTCCTCACAGGCTGTGTGCTCAAGTTGTTTCTGAACCCACCATTCTGGGCCAAGAACTTTATCCCCCTATAATCCCTCTTGCTTCCTAACAAAAACACTCTCTTGCTGAATTTATTTACAATTTATTTATTTAGCAAGCAGCAACTGAGAAATAGCACTGGGCTGCAAGGAACTGACACCAGGGCCCTGCACTGCTGCAGCTGGAGGATGTGCCTTGCACTGGGATGTGTGTAGGAAAACAGTGCCGCATGGGCAGAGCCCCATTGAGCAAGGGAGCACTCCTGGAGAAGTGATGTTTAATGCCCCTTCAGCCAGGCATTGGGGTTTGAACCCGCTCCGAGGTGCCTGCCCTTCATCCTTGGGTAGCTGCAGCTCGCAGGCAGCGAGCAGTGACACTGACCCAGGTCACACACCTCCATTTACAAGAGGGGAAGGAGTCTGGTTCCCTGCTGTTCACAAATATTTATTTTTGTTTATTGTAATGAACAAGTGCAAATACTTCAGTTTGCTTATGAAAGGCCTGGCAGCCACGGGGAGTAGCTCTGTAGTTGGGCAGCTGTGTTACATAAAGCAGAGCGGGTTCTGGTGAGTGGAAAAAGACATCAGAGCAAAGTGTGTGGTTTGCCAGTAACTGGGCTCCCACAGGTCTCTGCTGCCCGCACTGCTGTGCGGGAAGAGTGGTAGGGAATGGTGGCGAGGGCGCTGCAGTAAACCAGCTTTTTGGCCAGTGACACAATGGTGCTGTAATGATGCTCATCCCCTGGAGCACCTCTCTGGGTGGCAGCAGCGGTTCCACCTGGAGCTGCTTCCCTGTGGATTTCAGAAATACTTTGAATGGATCGAAGCAACAGCAGTGAAGCCCTGGTTCCCGGCAGGCCCTGTTCCCTGGACACCAGCCATCTTTCCAGTAGTTACAGAAACTCACTGCCTCCACTGGCGTTAAAAACAGGGTTTGTATGCATGTGCAAGGAAGGGAGTGTTCAAAACACGCATCAGCTGTTGAGGGCTGCAGAGGTTCCTCCCTCTGGCCCTGATGAGGTTTCCCCAGATGTTCCCAGGAGGCACAGGTTTAGGCAGCCCTCACCTGCCAAGTAAGTGGGTTTAGGACATCATCTGGAAGTTTTCCTTTTCACCCCCTGTGCCCCCAGGATGACTTCCAGCAGTCAAACACTGCCCTGCAGAAGGGGCAGGCTTTGAAGCCTCGTGGCTTCAGCTTGATCTGTTCAGGCCAAATCAGTACAGGCCCTAACGAGATGTTTGAGTTGACTTTTCTTGGAAGTTCATTCTACGTCTCTAGGAATCTTTCTGCCTGTCAGTCCAGCCCTCCCGGTGCCAGTCTGAACTAAGCAGCCAATCTCAATGAAATCTGAATGAGGTAGGACCACCACCAAAATGACTGCAACCACAGCTAGCCCACTGGTGGTGTGACAGACAAACAGCTCACCTGGCAAACTGAGCCATTTTTCTTACATTTGAGAGTTGCTAACTTGTTTAAGAAATACATATTTGACTTAGTCTTTCTGTTATTAAAATAAGAAACATTTCAGTTTCTTTTTTATTCCCTTGTAGTTCACGTATTTCTTTAACTTTGGAAGCTGAGACCAAAAGTTTCTGATTGAGACAGGTATGAGGCACATCGGACAAGGCGTGCAGGTAATACAGCTGACCTGATACTTTAAGAATAGACGTAGCAAAGGTTTAACACAGCTACAGCTTTAAAGGTATACTACTCGTACTGCAGGGCATTCGTAATTACTGCATCAGTGGCTGTTAAAGGTCTTCTGTGTCACAGGTTCACTTCAGAGGGAGGTGAGGAATACGGTGCTGGAGGAAATTCAGACATCTCTCAGAGCTGCAGCTGATGCCCTGGAGCTGCTGTGAGTGTGTGCCCGGCCTGGTGGCAGCTTCAAGAACTCATGACTTCAACAACATGTCTACTCCCTTTGGGATCATGGACTGGAATGAGCTTAAAGATATTAAAAAGCAGCTCCTGGTATGCAACAAATGCTGGGAACATACTGTAATGGTGGCTGAGATCAGTGTCAAGCTCTAGGAAAGGGGATGTCTAACACAGAGTGGCTGGGGTAGGTTGGAGGTTGTCTAAATACTCAACCAGCCAAAGCTTATAGCCTGCCTCAAGACTGAGGAGATCAGGCTTAATCACACACAGAAAATGAAAACCTATTTGTTTTGTTAGGGCCAAGTTTAAGCTCTCCAGGAAATCCTGCCCTCCTGTTACTGAAGACAGACACGCTCCTGATCAGCTCTTTGCTGTAGGAGATGGGTGACTTCACAGCAAAGTGCTGGTTTTTTGAATCAGAGGATTCCTGTTAATCTCCTGCTGACCACATGCGAGACACGTGGGTACAGAGCCCTGCTTGCAGCAACAGCTCCCTCCTACCAGCACTGCCACAGTTCTTCATTTAGGACTTCTTACCAAGGGGTAATTTTAGCTTCCTGATCTGTTCATCTCCATCATTTCCACCTCAAACCCAGTTAACCTCTGGTTCAGCTGACAATCAAGTGGAAGGTATTACAGGAAAAGGTATCCTCCTGGACTACTGGGCTACTTTTCCCTGAATTACTTTTTCTAGTTTAATTGCTAGGGACTGACCAAAGCTTTGCTGTGATACTGTACACCCATCTATGACAGCACATTTCTTTTTCTTCATGGATAAAAGATTTATCAAGAATACTCTATTTAAAATCTTTGTATTTCTAATAATGTCTGTCTTGTCTCCTAGATGTGCTAAATTCCTTCTTGATTTACTGCTACAACTATTCTGATGTTTGTCTTTAGCATCAAAAGGAACTGTACATATGAAATACCAACTTCAGCAGTCAGGGCTGCTTCTCAGAAGATATCTGGAGTTTTTAATACTTGGGGGTTTGGGTGGCATGAAAAAATACTTAATTTCATCATGAGCTTTTCTGATGTGGTGGCTTTTGCCACTGGCTCTTACTCAACTACAGTTTCCAAGCAACTAAAACTGTTAGGACTACATAGCTGGGTTTTATGCTTTCTTTTAGGCAAAGTAACTTTTTCCTAATCCATGTATTATTAATACAATCCTCCAACTTATTACTTACTGTTATTAAAACCACTCTGAATTCTACTAAATGAAAATGGATTAAGTTTTCTAAACCATGTCAGTAAGCTGCACACATGAATGTTCTCTGAACATACTAAACTGCAGACTGCAATCGCTAACACAGAAATTAGTGAAGGTACCTTCCACCATGACTGAAACTGGCTCTTTGCTGGTTAAGTACAATGGGTCACACAGAGACAGGTGAGTGACTGATCTCTCCTGAACATGAGAACCTCATAAAAAGAGGGCATTTAAAAAGAAAAATCCTAAGTTGTTTTAGGAATTGCCTTAGAGTGCCTTGTTCTCGGCACTCTACTTCTGCCATACTCCACATGTCAGGATTACAAGCCTTAAGAGTATAGAACCAGGAAAGAGATTCCAGAATTACACTTTTCAAGAAAAAAAAAACCTTTATTTTTTTTAGTTAATCTACACCTGAGCAATATTTTCATTAGAACAACATTCTTGCTGCTATCTCTGCAGTGCCAGTGAGTTTGACATTTGTATCACATGTGCAAAGAAGGCATTGGGATATTTTAAAAGCTTTATCTTTAAAAAAGGAGCTTTGTCAGAATCCAATATAAAACATGAAAGTACTGCCTGAAATAAAAAAAAAAGTCATACTGGTCCACAGAATGGTTTTACTTTTGGCTTTATCAATGTCCGTAAACAGAAATAGCTGGTGTCTGACATAATCTGATTAAGGAACTCAGAGTTAAGTACTTTTATTGCTAAGCGCAGCCGCTTGTTCTGTGTGTAACTGCCACCTCAAAGGCCACATGAACCAGTGGTCCTTCCACACACAGAGAAAAAGCAGAATTCTCTGTGCACTGAAAACTACTTGCTTGCCAAAATCCATACCCATTTGATAACTATTTAATAATTAATTATTGTGATTTAAAGTGTTCCATGACAAGCTATTGCTAACTGACCCGTTTAGTTTGAAGACACTTCTTTATCACAAGAACATACAACTCACAAAATGATATAACAAGTGATGACTAACAGTGCTCTCTGTCGTACCATCAAGATATTTCACATTATATATATGAAAATATATTTTACATTAGGTATATAATTAAACCAGTCTAAATAAAATCAGTATGCTAAACTACATGAACTCTGCTACTGAACACAACGATACGTATTAAATTCTGGAGATTAAAAATGTATACAACTACAAGAAAAAAAAAAAAAGAGCAGCGAATTTTAAATGTGCATATGCTGTCAAAACAAAACAGATTTCAAACAGCCTGGGTAAAGACCCACTGCAACCCATGCAAGTCTTCAGAGTTCAAACATCCATCTTCTAAACATCAACTATATGCATGCAACCAATACATTTTAAGTTCTTAAAGTTCATAAACCTTTTTAAGGCTCTCAAGATCTTCTGAAGAGTACTGATTATTCTGGTTTTCTGGAAGTAAATTGAACAGCTGTTGAACCTGTTCCTTCTCATTTTTGCTAAGAAGGGCCAGCACCACCTGAAAAAGCAGATTATTTTATAATTAGCATAGGTTGATTGAAAATCATAGTATCTGACAGAGCCAAAATCTGTGTACTGTTTCCTTTTAAGATATGAAAATTTCCTTTAGGTTTCCATGCAACTGAAGCACACATTCAGTCCAGGTTCTTACCTTAAATCTTTCTGCTTTGCTCAAGTAGAAAAGGTGCTGATATACAAGACCAGGATCTTTTCCAACTACATAATATTCCAGTGACTGGATGAAAAACAGAAAGATTTCTCCTTCAAGTTTGTTACTTAGCAGCACTGGCAATTTTTTGGGATCAGTAATTGTTAAAAGATCTGCACAAGCAGCTTTATCATTATTGCTGTTCACTGCATTTATAATCTGACCGAAGTCATAAGCATTAGTTGGTTCAGAAATAGGCAGTTTCTCAGAGGTCTTCAGTGACACACTCTCCTGAACTGCTTCTTTAGAAGTAATGCCATCAGTCACATCTGATGTAGCAAACAGTCCCTCTTCCTCTTCATCAGATCCAGTCACCTTCACAAACAAAATGGCAACAAATCATTTTAACGTGCACATACAGACAACCTGAAGCTTCATAAACTATATGCATATAATCCATCAATGTCACCACATTAAAGTCAGCATTTTACTCTTCATAAAAGAAAGGCACCCATGCTCTTTTATGTTCTACTTCCCCCCAGAATAGTACCTCTCTAATTCATCTTTAAAGGTTTGTAGTCAAAAGTGTGTATTTTACATTTCCTTTCACTGCTTGGCATTCCACTGTAGAAAGAGAACTGAAGACCACTGGGAGAAATCTAAGGAGGACTCTACATGCAAGTCAAGTCATCAGACACCAATGTTCCATTTCATCACTGCTGTGCCTTCAGAACAGCACAGCTATATATGGCAGCTACATCAGGTTGCTGGTGAAGCCTCGCTGTGGAAGAGAAAGCTCAGCATGGTCTGACTGCCTGAATACCCACTTAACTTCTCCCAAGTGTGCAGCCTGCAAAGAGGTTCATGAATCGGTCACTAGAAAATTAACCATGGGTCCAACTACATTTTCTAAATTCTATTTCAAGTTACCAGGAGTCATGGAATTTGTATAAACTGACTAAAACTCATTAAACAGGGTCTCTTCAAAGGAGGACAAGTGTTTTAGAAAGTCTAAGGCACTGTATTGCACAGTACAGGGGGGCTAAGTTGGTTTTTTTGGAAAATACTGCACTGGGCTTACAGCCATTTTGTTCTGTTTTTCAACAATCTTTACTATCACAAGAGAAATCTTGATTGTCTCATATATTTATAGCTTGATTAAAATGGAATAATAACGATAAATCCCAATTTCTGACTTTCTTTACTTTGCAGCCTGTTTTCATGGACCTAGCTTATACTACAGCAGATGAGCTAGGGAAAGCTCTCTTAAGAGGGCAGCTATAATTATGACAGCAAACATGAATGATTCCTGCCCCACCCCTGGAAAAATTACCATTGCCAGTAACGTAGTCCCTGAACAATGTGGTCACTTCCCAAACCTCCTGTGAACACTCTCCAGGACCCTTTGTTTGTCACAACTGAGAGCTTAACTAACACTACACTCAGCTTACGCCAGTTACATAAAATCCCATGAACTCGCGACAATGTGAAGTGTTTCAGTAAAACAATTTTTTTCTGTATTAATAACTGAGGTTTCCATTACACCAGCATTTTGAAATTATGTTATCAAATTACAGTATCACCATACAGACTGGGAACTATGTATTTATCTGTTTCAAAATTAAATGGGAAAAAACCCCAAACCCGAAACATTCTTAAAGGACAAGCAAAGCTACAATCCAAAAATATCAGATGACTGAGAAAATCCTTTCGTCGCCTAATTCTATCCAGAACTCTGCAATGCTAACATTTTGATCCAGTACGGAACATTACATCACGTATTTCTTTTACAAGATCCTACAGATGTTTTACCCATACTTTTGCTCTTTAAGGCGGGACTTCATTCTTCAGAAACTTTATGAACACAATGAACCTCTGCCAGCACAACCCCAGAGGCTTCCTGAGTAGCACGGAATTTAAGAGCACAACTGCTGTTACATTCTGTAAAACAGGTACTCTAAGTCTAAGCAGTTTTTGTTTACAAGGAGCACACCCTCAAGTTTCGTGGCCTCTAAATGTACTTTCTCCATTCCTGCTATGGTTCTGAACACACTTCAAAGCAGTCCAAGCTTTACTAGGGAATATAATGGACACTCAATACATATGGCAAGAATCCTCCAACATGCCCTCAAGATAACATGAAAAATACAATCCCAACACCCAAAAAAGCTAGAGCTAAGAAGTGCAAACCAAAAGATTCAGTATTATCTTCTCAAATGTGTGGTTTCTATACTGCCTGCTGTTACAAATGAACACACATACCTCTTGTATGGTTATTTTCCTCCTTTGCTTTTCCTGACTGCCAGCTGCAGCACTGCTGTCAACGTTAAGCAGCTGGGTTACCTCCTCTAGTTCCTTTTTTGCTTCGAGAACGTTTGGATCTATTAGAAGTACTCTGTTCAAATCATCAATGCTGGCTTGATAATTCTATAAGCAGAAGGAAAAATACTTTTTTCATATGCACACCACTAGAAAAACAAATGTGAACTACCCATAACTTCCTTTACAATTAAGGAGAATAAAAATACTGGGATCTCAACATTAAGCAGACAAAAATAATCTAAATACAGACAGTGTAATTTCATTATGGTTTCAGGGGAAATTCCCTATATGAGAGAATAGATTATTGAAGATTGCTGCTTTTAAGCACAACTGCTTACAGTGTAACACTGTAAATTTTTGGTAATACTTAAGAAGACTGGGATGACGTTATGAACTCTGAGATGAACAGGTTTAGGAGGGCAAACACAGCCGTAGAGTGTTATTAGGACTCAGACCTGTGTTTAATGTTTTTATTTCAAATATTACCATTAAAAATTATGGGGGTTTAGACTAAATTTTCTGGAGAGACAAAGTTAACAGCATCAATTCTGTGGAAGATTAGAATACCACAGGAAAATCAAGACACCTTGATGGCCGCAGTTAAAAATAAGGATGAAATGTAGCAGCAAATAGTAGAAGACCATGCAGACATTAAAAGATCGATGTCATTTCTTTGTGTGAGGGACCTCATATTTCTTCTGTTGCTAAGCAGTATCATCAAGTTACTATAAGTAATGTATATTAGCATGAAAAAAAATCCTCATGTACCAGCTGAGGTATTTCCTCAGCATCTCAACTGAAATAAAAGCACTAGTATACAAGTCACTCATTTTCTGTTTCCTACACGAACTATTTTGTTCAAAACTGATGACCAGTATTCAAGGTGCAGAGACACTGCAATAAGTCTGTAAGTGAACTGAAGCCTGCTATAGCATGAACTAAGTGAACTAGAATTATTTAGCTTTAGCAAATGAATGCAGGAAGGGGCATACTGCTTCAATCAGGACATAGCTACTAATTAAGCTAAACCATTTGAACTACAGGTATGAGCATTCACAACTACAGAGAAACGAGATTTTGGAACAGTCTTCTGGAAATGATCACAATGGTCAGCAAACAACCAACTCTCCCGGATTTAAAAATACAGCCTGACGGACTTCTCAACAAAAATCATACAAAAAGGCTGTACCCAAAGCAAGAGACTGGACTATAAGCCAGACTATAAGGACACGCAGACCAGGGTCCTCTAAATGTACTATGTTTGTCCTACGTTACAGGCTTGATTCATCACACAAGCATGATTTTTTTCAAGATCTTCTCTTAAATACATCTCAGTCAATCTATTAAAAAAATCTCATTTACTCCATTAAATTCCACTGCAGTCTTTGTGGTTAAGTATCTGCATATTTATACAGGAAAACCAGTTCCCAGCACAGTTCTTTGCCAAGCTACATGCTTTTAGCTCTTAAATTTTTTCATAACGGAATCATTAGTCAACTTCAAATCACTTTTGTTATTTTCTCTGGCTTTCCAAATCACTCACATTCCTGGAATTAGCAACAATGAAGGCATTAAATCCAACCACAACAGAGTATTTTGGGAGTCCCCAGCAGAGACTGTTCTGAAAGAATCCATAAGCAGTGTGTTTCACGTTATGTCTTCAATAATACAAAACCAGCATTTTTTTCCTAGGATATTCAAAAAGCCGTAAATTCTCTAATCCTTAACATTCTTCACTACCGGGTAATTACCTTTATTTTGACTGATAGAATCACTATCTGCCTTTCCTCATATTTATACTAATTTTTTATCAACTTCAACAGCATAAGGTTACAGATGATTAATACTGGGTAGCTTGGTGTAATTATGGAAAAAATTTTATGGAAAAATAAGACTTTTCAACACCTTTGAAAATTAAAGCAAACTTTCAAAATTTCATAGCTACTGCAACAAAGGAACAAATTTATCACAAACAGAAGATCTCATGGCTTCTATGACTTGCATTTGGAACTGTAACATGGGACAAGAATGGCCTATTATAAGGCTAAGCACAATCCTCCTCAGGTGATTCAAGGGCTGAGAGACCATCAGGTAATTATTAAGACATTAAATATAACAGAGGTCTGAGGTAAGTATTCACTTGATAGGCACTGCCAAACCTTGGTGGATGCCTGGAGTGATCACTTCCAGTCATGAAGAGCAGCGTGGGAGAAAGCTGGTGAGATGCTTGTTTAAAAGACACTTGTAAAATTTCATACAAAGTAGATGAGGATAGCTGCCATCATGAGCCAACAGAAGTGAGAAGCTGATAATTCAATACCAGGTAAGTGCTGACAGATAGGGTAAAGACTGCTATCAAAGGATTACGAAGTGCAGGGGCTAATTAACACCACTGAAGAATGGGAACCAACAGGGACAAAAGGAATGAAGTCATTCAAGTGATGGAACACGAGATTTGCAGTCACATTTAGGATGGATATGAGCAATGTAAGCCTGCATTTATGATGATCAAGTAAAAGGATACTCAAAAAACTGTAAGATGAGCACAGTATGGAAACCACCACCAATGTGTAGATGGAAAAGGCTGAATACCAACACTGTCCAGAAAGTGAGAAAGTAGATCACTAACAAAGGTTCTTAATGTGCTTCAGGAAGGGAGAGAAAACTGAGATAATTAAAACCCTGGTTTAATAATGACAAGCACTCAAATATGAGCAGATGCCAAAAGACAGCTTGAGATTTGAGTATGGACAGTGGCAGGCAGACTTGAAGAGAATCCATTTGTCATCAGCAAAGATACAGTGAACACCTTGATAGAAAAAACAGACTGGGATACCCAGAAGAATATTAGAACATTAGAACAGAGCTGAAACTTGCATAACCAATCTCCAGTCAAACCTCATTTATTCCAATGTTCCTGTAATAAAGTCAACAGGTTTTTATGTTGCAAAAATATTTATATAAGATTTTATGTATGCCTAATGCTCTAAAAAGTAATAAAACATCAGCATGGCATACTTCTGTATTTTTGTATTCACCTATTGAGTGCAACTACCTGATTGTCTTTGAAGAGGATAAGCAAGTTTAGAAGTGCTTAAGAATACCTGCCATGTTGTTTTTCCTCACCTGTAATCCTTTGTACGCTAGTGCTCTTCTATAAAAAGCTTTAATATTAGAATCTTCTATCTGAAGAACACAATCACAATCTTGCTTAGCCTCTTCATATTTACACAGTTTCAAGTAACAGAGAGCTCTAACACAGAAAAACAGAATACACTGCAACATAAGTAAATTCTACAGTGCTGTAGTGCCAACAGTATCTGACTCATAAATGCTCATTATAATACTTCTCATAATTCACTCTCAATGTGGTTATTTTTTAAAGCACATAAAACCCAGTAGGTAGTAATGACATCTCTGCATAGAGAAGGTCAATTCCTGCAATAAAAGTCAAAATTCAAGTATGACTAATGCTTGAAATTAGGCAGATATGTAAGTATTTTAAAGGCAGAGCCTATGCTAGTACAATATCATAGTACAGTAGCTGATAGAAGTGTTCTAGATTAAATAAACAATACTTCTTTCTGCACGTAATTATTACTTGGAAGTCTCCTCTTCAAGTAGTAGCCTTATCAAATCCTTCTTAGTTTGTGAAAGCTGGTAAGACTGCAGCATAAAGAATTATGATGCAGAATTAGGTCAAACTTTAAAATAACGCTGTTGTATGGCCATGTTCCTACTTTCATTTTCTCAAAAATGTACATTTTCTCTCAATTATTCCTTTTCATATCTGAGATACTGCTACTGCACGTTAGCTTTTCATTAAAGTCGTATCAGTATTCTCCAAAATGCTGCAAAATGCTACACTTATTGTAACTTTCACTATTGCATACTCTATTTATATAGAGATATATAAAGATACGTGTTAGTGGCATTATTACTTGATCCCCTTGAAGAATAATGTGGTTTAACAAAAAGATCAGTTAGAAACACTCATCAAGTGGGAAAAAAAAATTCCTTTTTTTACAACAGTGACTGAAGGGATGCAAAAATCTGTATTTCCAGTGAGAAAATACAACTACTACCACTAAAAGTGGGTTTATATTTTGCATCTTTACCTGTTAGTGTAGATTGCACATTCCTTGGTATTTAACTTCATGCATTCGTTGTATTTGTTTACAGCTTCTTCATATTTACCCTCTTTTACAAAACCATTCCCTTCAGTTTTTAAAGTCTTGAACTTCTGCTCAGCTTCTTCACCTATATTACAAAAGGATCACAGTGTTACATAAGAAGGTCAGTTCATTAATGGTAGCTGAATAACCTACCCACACTAAAAATAAATGCCTGGCAACTGGAGTATCTATTGGTCTGCACATTGCCATTTCTGTCCCAGATCTCCTGCTCTAAGAAAGGCATGAACTACCATGTCTGTATTTGGCACAACACATATTTCCCCATCTACCAGTGTAACTACCTTGCTGAAAATAACAGGAATGCAACAGACAGCTCTATGCTTTCATCTCCCTCTTTCTACACTTTCTGTGTGCAGAGGGACTGTGTATCTCTACTGGGATACCAGTTTTATTTACAATGGTGGAGATTTAATCAACAAGATTAAAAGCCTTCTAAATCTCCACCATCACACCAAGGTGGCCATGATTTGAGCTAATGTTCTTTCTACAAGCAACTATCTATCACAATTACTATGCTAAACTGACAAACGACAAACAAATCATCACATCAGCAGGGGTTAGTGATTTATCAGTAATATCCTGTTAATAACTATTTATAAAAGATGCTTTGAAGAACCTCAAAACACCTAACTAGGGGTTTTTTATTAATATTATGTTCTTTTGTAACTCTCTTTCCTTCAAAACTCCCCATCATTTCTTACATATGTTTCTGGGTTAGACTACAACTTTTAGCTATGTTTGCAGTGGAAAACCAATCCTGACTGCAGTTTCATGTCTCTGTTGTGAGCAAACAGTAATTAGTAACATAGCTCTAAGTAAATCATAATGGAAAAATCTATTTTTTGTACTTTGCTAAAGAATAACCATCACGTTTTAAATGATGGATATAACCAGTTATTTTTAACCAATAACTGAACTCAGTGAGTTCTTTCATAAAAATATAGCAGTCCTCTATGCCAAAAAACTACATGCGTGGTTGGGTCAAAAATTAACAAGAAACCAGAACTAAATTTTGCAAGAAACACAACTAAATTATAACTCAAGTTGTAAAACAGAAAAAACAACAGACAACTTGCAAAAAACCCCTGTCATGCAACAGAAAGCCTTACTTACTAATTTAATTAAATTCATGAGAAATTTTTAACTACTGACTGATCATTATTGCTGGCATGCTTGTGCCATCAGCACAGGTCCCAGTGATTTAGTACAGGCCGAACTAGGCAACCACAACCTTAGGGTCAGCCTGCAGTGAAGAAAATAAAGTCTTCATTTAGTACTTCTAAACTCAAAGCCTAACCAAAGTCCCACTCTATCTGAAACAGACCGAGGCATGTTTTGCATCAAAATACCGCACTTCATAAACACAGTGATGGCTGGTTTTGTTAACTTTTGTAACAGGCTAAACATGATCACCACTGTTCTCAGGAGTCACTCATGTGTATACCTTTCACTACAAGCATCTTCAAATTCTCTCTTGACAAAATTACACAAGGTTACACAGATCCAAACTTACTACTTGAAAGGTTTAAGAAGGTTGGTTATACACTGAAATAAAAATCCAACAAGTCATATTCTTTAATAGCAGAAAAAGCCTGGAGTACAATCAGTACAACAAAGAGCACTTTTCTAGCTAAGCATTTATGTTTAATAGCAATGACTGTAAGGTATCAGTTTTCTATTTCATTAAAATAATCCAAGTGTTAAACCCAATTGCTGCCTGTTCCTTAAGATCCATGAATCAGTAACAACATATAGTGGCAACTGTAATGAAAATACTTGACATTGGACATCTTAAAAAAAGTAAAGTTTTTATCAGTTTAATTGAGCTTAAATTATACAGCATCATGCCTCACGTTTCTTTAATGAAAAACAATTTTCTGTAGCATTACTGAAGCTTAGTACACACTACTATTCAAATAATTTCTTAACCACATTACTGCAAGTTTCTAGAACTACATCTTATTCCTGAGAAAAACATCCAGTTTTCACAAACATGTAAGTTGCCTGTTGTTTTACATCAGGTACAAATAAATTCAATACTATTTGAAAGATTTTTTTAAAGTAATTAAATCTGTAGTGCCCAAAAGTGCAGATTATTTGAGGACATGCATTACTGCAGTAATGTGTTATGGACAGATAACCCAATCACTGCTACTTATTTAGCCAGCAACCCAGTAGTTAGCATTGCAGCCTCCCCTGCATTAATCAAGGTGAAGATTATCTTCAACACTATTTTTCTTTATATTTAAATAAACTCGAAGGGGAACCTATTAATAGTTGAGTGAAAAATCATAGTTAAGGCCTTTGCAAAAAGAATGCTCCAGGAAGGTTCCTTCACCTGATTTACAGGAAGAGAAAAATAGAAACTGCAATAAAAAAAAAAGTCAAAAGGAAGAACGTATCCTAAAGGAGTTAAGCACACACTGCTTATATACAAACAAATCTAGAACTAACACCTTTGAAAGGTGACTACTGGCCACTGTCATAGCTAGAATCCATTGTAAAAAAGTAAAACTCAGAAGTGTTTTCCTATAGCCCATGTCACAAACAACTATCATCTACAAGTCTACCCTTTCTAGTCTGAAGAACTGAGTAATGCTTTCATGAAGAATTAAATGACAGCTACAGATTATGCAGCTGATTATGTTACCGAGTGATTGTTTGTGTGGTGTTTTTTGGGGTTAAAACTGTATATAACTGTAGTATGATGTCAGGGAAACCACTGATACTTGTGAGAGGACTCAGTATACCGATGATGAGTATTTCTGATGTATTTTATGTAACTTCGGAAATTACATGCTGCAAACTACATCACTTAGTTTAAAAAAAGAAATTAAAATAAAAATTTAAAAGAAATTAAAATAAATCATATCTGTGGCTCCCTGAAGCACATGAAACCAAATCATGTAAATGACAATCACCTAAATTGGTTTATCACAAAGGTCTCTGGTAAATATTTTCTAAAGCAGTTTCTTTGACATTATTAAATCTTATTCCATTTTATAATTAGGATCTTTCTTAGAATCAACTAGGTTGGAAAAGATCTTTAAGGTCATCAAGTCCAAAAAAAAGGAGCAAGCTCCAGCTTCAACTCCTAGTGACAAAAAGTCACTTAATGCGAAGTCCTCTCATCATATCAGACATTAAACTGGTAAGAACAGATACTACACTTGATTTTAGCCAAAAGGCCAAGAAGCCATTTTCCTTTTTTGTATGTATATATATATATATATATACACACACACACACAAAATATATGCATTTGCTATACGTACAATTCATCGACAACCGTTCTCTTTCGCTCTCTGTAGGACATCTTGGCATATTTTCTGAAGTAAAGTTTCCTCCATCCCATTTGTGTAGCTGAGCAGCAACTGGGACAACTGGAATTGGTGGCAGTTTCTCCCTCCAACTGGGACCATCCTGATCTATTAATGCCTTCGTTATTCTGAAAGAGGAAAGTCCCACCAACATGACTTTTCACATAGTTAACTCACACTTCAATGACTTACACCCAAATTAAATAATGCGATGTTCTCATTTTAAAAAAAACAACCAAGCAGTTATCCTGAAGCATAAGTTTAAACGACTGTCACAGCAGTCAGTGGTGGTGCTGCATTCGTTTCAGATTTATACTTTTTCTGCTTTTTAGAGTATTTATGTTAGCATTTAGAAGGTAAGAAGCTGAGTTCAGCAGGATCTGTAAATATTTAAGCAAGTGATTTTGCAACTAAGCTTGAAATGCTGCCTACCACATGCTATAAATAAATCGGAAAAAAAGATTTATTTTGTTTACTTTTCTCACCTGTTCATAGAGGTTATTTGTAACAAGTGTAGATTACAACACCCTCAAAGTGTGATACCTAGATTTGCCAATATCAGATGAAATCTCTTACACAACAGTTTTCTAAATAACTAGTGCAGGTCACAAAGCAGGTATTAAGCTGCATTTTAAATAATAGTCAGATATTTATCAATCAATCATTGTTTATCCCCATTTAAAAATGGGAAATAATAAAATATATTAAAACTATTTACAACACACACGTTTATATATTATACATTATGTATTAGCCATTATACAGTATGCATTACATATAACATATATATTATATATTATTTTCTATATATGTATTATATGTACATGTATATATAGGTCAACTATTTCTGTACATGAGAGGTTCAATTCAAAATCCATTCAAGTGGGAGTTACCCATTGCTGTGATACATTTTGGAATAAGTCCTAAGTCAATATAATGATTAAAGCCATATAAGATTTCATGGCTCCATTACAACTTCTGTGATGTTAAAAAAAAAGAAAACCAAACCAAGAGAAAACCCAAAACATATTCATCAATTATGAGAATGAAAATAACAGTGGGGTAAACATCTTCTAATCTCAAAGTGATCTTAAGAGTCAAGTTCAACTGGGGACAAGTCTAATATCTACTTTAACAAAGAAAAATTCTGAATTGAGTAGCAGGTCAAGTTACATGATACCACAGCAAATAAACCTGAAATCTGTGTATTAGGTGTACTTCTATCTAACACAGGTATAAAAACCACTATATGAATACACATCTCCCCAAAAAAGAACTAACCTAGAATGTGACATGAAGAATGAACTAGAATGAGTATAAAGGATCCAATCCAGTTTTCTTGCTTAGTTTTGGTCTTTTAGAAAGTCCCACAAAGTAAACCAAGAGTTCTACAGTAAAACATGCTGCCACTGTTCAATTTTTCTCTATTTATCATAATGGGCTTAAAAAGTTTGAGGAAAAACCTGATCTAGAATTAGATCAGCAGAAAGAATCCCACAGTATTTGATGATAATCATTATTTCCTTTTGATTGCAAAATAACCAGGTAAAGGGTTTATATTAAAAATTATATTTGTCTTTTACGTGAGATTAAAACTATCAGACTGAACACTCATTCCATTCTAAGATTTCTGGAAAGCCTGCTTAGTTAGGGAAGTACAGAAAGACAAGCCTTAACATGATTTATCAAACCCACCCTCAGACACAAGCAGGATGATGAGTTTTTCCTCTCCTTCAGCATCACCACCCGATTTCCCACCAGAAATTAAAAACAAAGAAATTATTCAATAAAAACAGGTTGTTAAGACCTGACATTCCTAAAATAATGAAAAAAGAAAATAAATTGAACTATGTTTTGGGGTTGTCCCTTTAAGTTAAAAGGCAGTAGAGGAAATAGCATTTTTTGTTAACATTTATTTTTAAAAAAGGTCTCTTTGGAAATAATACTTTGGGAAACAATTTCAGCTTAATTCATAAATATTAAAAAAATAAATTATAGCAAAAGTTCACTTATGCGGGAGGTCTATGCTTTAGAAACTAAGTATCTGCAAGCAAAAATGAATTACCAGCAGAAGAGAAGGAAGAAGCAGCTGAAATAAGGTGATGGGCTGCCAGGGAGGAAAGAGTAATGAGCAGTGAAGCTAAAAGTATAAGGAAGGCCTAGAGAGGAGAAAAGGAAGAGTGTTAGGAGAAATAAAGGGAAATAAGCTTATTACTAAGCAAGTTACAAGTCAAGAAGTATGAAAAGAGTATCTGGAGATAAAATAAGCCAGTAAGATTTAAAAAAAAGAAAGTATAATAATTGCACAGATACAAGGACAAGCAGTTATGCATCCCACCAATCCAAGTGCTCCATTACTGGGACAGATATAGGAGATCAGTAACAATTTGTTGCTATCAAAAATAAGATTTCTAAGAGCAGATGATAAAGTGTCATCATGTCCACCTCTGGTCAAGTAAGCAGAATTTAAAGATATTATCCACTTTTTAATGAAGCCATAATGTAAGTGCTCGTGACTTTGTCTTAAAAAGGTACTAGGTTCCATTGTTAAGACTTGCATGCATGTGGGCTCCTGCTCAACAATTAATGGCTCTTACACTTTCATAAATACTTTTTTTTTTGCCCATTAAAGAAAAAAAGGAAAGAAAAGGGATTGGAAAAACCTATCATTCATGCACTTAAATACTTACTATGGGTTAATAAGACAGTCACTATGGTGTGTATACACCAATTTTACACTATTAAAATATAATTACAGAAATTGAGAAGTCTCTCTTGGCAGCAAAAATTCATGTTGGAAGTATTAACATTTCAGTTTAAGATAATATTCAGTCCTATTTTTTACACCTTTAAGTTTTGCAGCCAAACACTGTATCAAGCTCCCTCAGTGTTTCCATAACTGCAGCATGCTGAAGGATTCACACTTAACATAAATCTCCAGCTGCCACAGGAAGACTGCTAATATGAAAAGGAAACAGAAATGTCAGATAAAAAATATGGACCTTAAAGAACTACTTTATGTGGTATCAAATAAAAGAAAGAAAACATGTTGAAGTGCCAGAAAAAAAAACTTTAAAATATGTTTTTAAAACAGAAAGCGACCTACTGCTGGCAGAGGAAAACTGTGAAGCTACAGGAAAACAAATGAGACAGCCAGCCCTCTAGTTATAACACTATTTGTGAGGATCCTGACTTTGAACTGAGGGTGTGTGTAAAACAAACACTACTGAATTCTACTTTTCTGTTTGGACTGATACGAGATTTGTAAGTGGAGTTACCTATTAGCACTATCATTTGCTGCTTGGATGCTGCTGTCTATTTGTAGGACTGTTTTATAATCTATGTATGCCTGTCGATATCGCTCCATACACTCATTTGCCATTGCTCGTCGTAGAAGAGGCTTAAGGGAAAACGGCTGAAGCTCCAGAGCTCTGGAGGAAAAGAAGAAAAATGCAGGATTGAAACAGAGTAACTGAAATAATATTAGTAATATTCTTTTATGATATACACAAAAACTTTGCTATTTCAGATGGGTCTTACACTAACACAAGCAAGGAAAATGGCACTAAGTGGTTTATATTAATACTCCAAATGACACACATTTCTGAAACTGTTAGTGCTTTTACAACTTACTCTACTCAAATCCCCATCTTCCATCTGGAAAACTGCTTTTAGCAGAGAGAAAAGATTACTGTAATGGTAGCTGTTCAAGAGCAAAAGCTAACTTTCTTAAGTCAAAACCTATCTTTCTTTTCAATGCCAAGACGTATGGGGATTTCAAGTACAGGGTGCTTTTGCCTACATGATTTTCCATCCTTCTTCCTTACATGGAAGCGTGCATGTAAAAAATACATTTAATAAGACATGAATATGCACCTATTTTTGACTTTTTGTTTTGTTTTTGTTTTGCCTGTCTTTTGCCTGTTTACTCTTTTGATTGTGTGCCTAGTCAACATTGAGCTCAACTCCTGACAGTGCAATCATAGCGCCTCCCAAATACCATGTGCTTTTACAGCAATATGAAGAAGCAGTCCACAAAGGCCTTATTTATTAAAGACTACCTTCTATAAATCAGTGATTCTTACTACAGAGGAAGAGATATAAATTTTGAAATACTGAAATTAAGATGCATCTAGCCAATTTGATTTTATGGAATCGTAAAGTAATTAAAGCTGAGAGACTCCTAGTCCAACCATCTGCTATAGGTGGGGTCAGCCCTGAGATCAGCCAAGGTTGCTCAGGGCCTTATCCAGTCAGGCCCTGAAAACCTTTAAAGGAATCTCTGCACATCTCTGAGCAACCTGCTGCTATGCCCCACACTGTTCATGGGGAAAAGATCTCTCCTAAAACAAAGTTGGAACCTTGTGGTTTTGCCTGTTGACTCTTGTCCTGCCGCTGCCAGAGTGAGTCAGAATCCATCCTCTAGGTACCCCTCCTCACAGGTACTGTCAGGCTGCTGTTAGGACCTCTAGAAGCCATTCTCTAAGCTGAACAAACCCAGCTCCCTCAGACTCTCCTCTCCAGGCAAGTGCTCCAGAGTTCACAACCACCTCAGTGACACTTCATTGAACTCACTCACTCCAGCTGATCACTGTCTTTCTTGTACTGGTGAAGCTCAAAACCAGCACAGTTAGACAACATCTAATTTAGTTAGATATTGCCTAACAAGGGCTGAGTACAAGGGGATAATCACTTCCCTCAGTCCAGTGGCTGTGCTCCTGTTCATATGAAACCCAGGAGGCTGCTGGCTGCCCTTTCTGTGAACTGGCTTTGCACCATTACTCTTCCTAAAGCTAGAGAAAAAAGATTACTAGAAAAAATATTTCCAATTTCCATTTCATAAATATCACTACTGTTCCATTTGTCTTTATGTTGGATTGCATTTGCAAATTGCTGGATGCATTTGAAAATTACAACAGCACACAACATCATAGCACCTGCAAACCTTTGCAAAAATGCTTGACATTCTGTAACTCAGAAGAGTATTGATGTGATTTCAGGTTCCTAACATCAAGAAAAAAAAAAAACAACTATAAATAAGTTTAGAGGAAGCCACAGCCTGAAGAACAGCATCTGTGGGAATGGGAAAGTACAGTTCCAGAGTAGAATGCAACTATACAGCCAGGGACCAAACCACACTACAGTACTAAATAAATTAACATTAGTGCATAGAAGCTCTATTTCACCTCTGTAGTAAGAATCAAAAGGCACTACAAACCAAGATCCAACAGAGGGGGTTTTATACACTTCTAAGCCCTAAATAGCCAGAACTTAATAAAAGATAAAATGTTCAGTACTTATTTTTATGCCATGAATATAAGGACTACACCACTTTTTACTTTGAAATCAAGTAACCTATTCATAGATCATTCTTTGTGTTGTGCTGCCTAGAGAACATTTAATTGACATTTCCCGGTTCCTGTGTATTTGCAGTTTTGCAGTTCTGCTTCCCAGTCTAAATTACTTCTACCGCTGCTGTGCTCACTAGGCATCATGGCTCCTTGTGTAACTGTAAAATATGCATGACATTAAGGACACTATCATTACGCAGTAAGAAAATAAGCTTCCAACTGGTAAGAATCCAAAACCCCCTGTCCTATTACTGATTTCAACTGAAGTCTTACATACTTCAAACCTCCTGAAAAATGCAATGGCTGTTAAGTATGCCTTGTTTTACCAGCCAGCTGTGCTTGGTCCTTCATCTATTTTAACAAAATATTATTTACAAGTCATTCTTTTTTTTTTTCAGATTACATTTTCAGAAAACTTTTCTGTCAGGCAGAATATATACAGTAAGTCAAATATTTAATTAATACAAAAGTACTTTATTTTTTTTTTATTTTTGGGGGATTTGCAACAGTTGGGTTATGCTGTAAAAAAAATTATTAATTAGTATGATTTCTAACTGCCTTGGGATCCTTTCTTGCATGTTAAGCATCAGTCTTACTAAGCCTAACTATGAAAATATAAAAAAAGACTTCTAGAAATATACTAATAATTTAGTGGAAGGCAGTGTTTCAAAGTTGTTGAAGGTGTCTAATCTTCTCTAAATCTGGTATCCTTAAAAGCCACAATAAGCAGAAAGGATTTTAGCTCAATTCCTGAACAGCTGTAATTACTGTTTATAACTATGACAAGTATGTATTAAATAAAAACCCAAACCAAAACAACAAACCAAACACAGAGAATACACACATGTACACCATGCACATGCTTGTAAGCAATCTCCAACACTGTGATATCCATCTGGCTTAACGAAGTTTCTGCACATAAGTTATTACAGAGCATCACTGAAATAAACCTGCATTTGTCTTAGAAGTTTTAATCCTGATATGCATTTCTGCATACACAAGAAGCCTAACAAACAACTGCACTCACATAAGACAGGAAGTTAAAAGCTACTCTGTCCCTAGGTTCCATGTGATTGTTTACATAACTGACAAAGATCTCCCTTATTTAGAGAGATCAGATTTAGGGAATCAGTCTTTACTGACTGTTCTAAAGTCAAACTACAATAACAATATATCAGTTAAAATGTTTACTCATCATCAGGAATGCTGTCGCCCCACATGGGAGGTTGCAATTTACCTGTTACAATCCTGAATGCAGTCACTGCAGTTCCCTTCTTTGAGGTAACATGCTGCTCTGTTTGAGTACAAGATACTTAAATCATCTGGACTCTGTTCTCCTAGAAGAAGTTACAATTAAAATCAAAGATGGTTACTAAAATGACATTCAAAAATTAAAGACTCACATACTGTGACACTGCAGTGATGTAGTTTGCTGACAATGCAAAGCTGCAAGCAGCTTTCCTTTATCACGTCACTTAGAATATGTAATTATTCAAACACATAAATAAATACAAACAGCTCTGCCCTAGGAAGTTAAAAGTATTGTTTCAGTCATAATCTTCTATTTCGTGTCATGTAAACTGTCCTTCACTGAAATCACGAAGAATTTACTGCTCAGTAACTCTTGCCAAAAATCCAGGGTTAGGCTAGGCTAGTTCATTTGTATTCCCTTTAAATAATCTAGACAACAATCCTAGATTTAAGTATAAGGTATTACACTCACCTAGACCATTGACATACTCAATTGCTTCCGAGTATTTGAACACAGCTTCTCCAAACTGCCCACTCTTAAATAACTCGTTTCCTTCACTTTTTAGTTTTGCTGCAGCAGGAGGAAGTGAAATGGAATTGCCACCACCAGCCGACGGAGACCCTGCTTCAAGCGATCCGGAGACCTCCTCAGCTTCAGGGCTTTCACTTTTTTGATCACTGTGTAAACAGCCATTAACTTCACCTTCACAGTCTGACAACTGCCTCTGCGTATTTTTCTCTGATGTGCCTTTTTTTAATCTGCTCTCAGTGGATTCCTTCTGCTTCTGTGTCTCCCTGTCCTCCGCCTTACTGCCCCCTCCTTTGCTATGAAACTTCCTCAGCGCGTTGCCCATTGCAGCCTCTCCCGCTGCCGCCTCTCCTCCGACTGGCACGCCAATTCCTACAAGGAAGTTAATGAGCTGAGTTAGAGCTTGCATCATCAGGAGAAACTATCGTCCTGGCAAAAGAGGGGTGCACAGCTAAAGACCAAATCCTTCAGGCATCCTAGTGTTATAAAGATTTATTTGCCTTAGAAAACACTTTCAAGAACACAGATAAATTTCCTACTTACAACTAACTTGCAATTATTACTGAGAAGGTATTACTATGAAATGTAATTTCCCCTCACCGGGCACACTATAAACCCCTGTTCTGTGGTGTCAGAATGGTACAGAGTTCACCTTGAAATTAACTCTTTACATACTGGCTATTGCAGTATTAGTACTTCGATTTTCCGTGACCAAATCAAAATGCTTGCATGTTAAAATTAAAACACACTGCTAGGAAACCAGTAATGTTGCACACTTCAAAACTCTCAAATACAACATAAGAGGCATAAAAGCTTATAAATCATTCTCAGAGGTTTCATTTAAACATAGTGTCAAAAAGCCTTTTACAAATAATCCTGATGATTCAACTTTCACTATTCTTTATTACTCGTTTAATTCAGAAAAATCATATAAGTATCAGATATTAACATATATATTCCTTCTTCACCTGAATTCCTACCAGATTGCCACCACAGTATTCAAATACAGATTTCTGCAGAATGCCTGACTAGTGATAGTACCAGTCACACAAAGGCAACTCTGTGTTTGGTATTCTGGGGTGCTGGGATTTCACCTTCCCTTAACTTGATGTGTTCATCTGTCCAACAGCATTTTTTGTGCCTTTGTATATTGCAGTGACACTTCCAATAATTCAAACTAAACTTATGAAGTTGATTTAATATGGATGAATTCCAGGTTGTTCCAAATTACAGGATTATTATTTTTTTAAGGCACAACATGCTACTGAAATCAAACTGAAAAGAATGGCAAAACATAAGAGGTTTAAAAACAATTGATTCTCTTGTGCCTAATAGACAAAAGCTCCAACTGTCCTTCCTAGCTCTGGCCTCTGTCTTGAAATAGCATGTTTAATAATAAGTTCATACTACACAGTGGGAACAATGATAGGATACATCTATTCTACTCACACAGACTCCTTATAAAACTTAAATTATTTCTATTTGAGACATACATCCATCCATGCAGTTAGGCAGTGCCCAATATGCCAAAAAGGTTTAAAGTCCATTTGGTTGAGAGGATGAGGGGAGAAAAGCTAGCTAGGCCAATGAGCGAAGCCAGTGATAGTATCACAGTAATTTCCTTAGGATACATGCTAAAATACTTTTTGCTTTACATCCACGAAACCAGACAATACTCTGTACACCTTCTAGCAAAATAAAGGAAAAAAAACCCCAACATTTTAAATGCCATGGACAAACAGGCAATTTGACAAGATTTTAGAAAAGGCAGTGAAACACTCTAGAAGCACAGCCCAACTTTCTGAGCCACAGAAAAGTCGATAATGTGTGAATAATGACAGGTAATGACGTGAATGTCATTAATATGAACATCACTTTCTGAACACAGCAGAAAATTTCCTGAAGATAAAGTGCAGAGAACTGATCCTGGATGGACAGGAGACATTTATAGCCTTATTATCAGGAGCCCTCCTGATAATACGAGTAGTTATAGTCAACGGGTTTAGCTGTCAGGTTATGCTAACTGCCTAAGTATTTCTGAACTGAGTGAACACCATGCACAAAATTGCTCAGATATATATTTCTCAAATCTCATTCTCACTGTTTTTCACTTTCGCTCTTAATAACATAACCGCTACTCTTGTATTGGTCGCTGCAGAGAAATATATTAATGAAAGCAGTATTCTGGGCTTGTCATAGGAAAAAAAAATAAATAAAAAAAAAGCACTTACAAACTTTGCTTAAAAAAAAAAAAAAAAACAACCCAAAAAAAACCCCTCTGGATAGATCATAAATTCCAAAGAAAAGTTACTGAAAATTAAAGTATAAAAAGTGAAAAGTGTGGGCAGGATTTTGATTAGAATGACAGCAAATACAAACTAGCAAGAATTTTAATTCATGTTATCATTAAAATAGCAAACTTAAATTGGAAGGAATGTCATTAAACAAAAGCTACTGAATACTCCAAAAGGAATATTTGTTTGGGGTTTTTTAATGGATGACATTGTCTTTCATTTGAAAGTAGTTTCCAACTATACAAAGTTTTTATTCTCCAGAAGCATGGCACAAAAATAATGGTGGCAGAATGAAAAGTATCTAAGTTCAATTCACAGTTAATTCATTTATTATGAAGCCAGGAAACACTTCCAAGTCTTTTATCCACACTGGACTGGCTATATATGAAGACAACTGGAATGGTCCACATTTCCACAGATTAAATTTTAATAATAATTTTTCTTTTTCCTTTTTTTTTTATATGGTCAGCAAATTTTTATGAATTAAAAGGGCTACTTAAAATACATTTATCTTTAAACCGTATTTATCACTGTATGACTTCTATAAACATGTCAAAATATCAGGCGCTTTGTCACATACAAGATCTTTAGTTTTTACAGTGTCTGCTAGTTTTTACAGTCTTAAGACATAAGCAATTTTCCATTTCTATTGTACAGAAAGGATTTACTTTTCCTCTCAGTTACACAGATGAAGAGAGACTACACTCTTTATATATACTGTTTTGTCTGAGAAATCAACTTTTCAGAGCTGAGGAAAACAAAAATATTTTGTTTTCTTCCAATCTCCATGCTATAAGTTTAGTAGGAATGCACAACGCTTACCAACTAGAATGTGAAATCAGTGTGACTACATGACTGGACTACATGGACTACTGGACTGACTGTGACTACATGACTAGATGTATAAAAAAGACAGATAAGACGTTTAGTCTATTTAGTGCTGTTAGGTTCATGGAACATACCAGATTTATTCAATAACTGAACTGAGTTTGTATTTGCTTCTAGTTGTACTTGAAAACAGAGTAATATATGAAGGTGCTTGTCTCCTAAATCTCAGAAATACCTACATGAACACATGCGACATTTACGTCAGTTGACAATCCCCTGTTTAAAAGCCTAACCTTTCATCAACAGAATGGGAGTCTTCCTATGGTGCTAGAAGGCACTTAGTCATCTGAACGCTCCCAATGAAAGCAGCCCCAAATTAACTAGTATTTAAGACTAAGGACATGATCCGTCTTTTCTTCCAGGGTTTTAGCTGAGGTGACTTAGTAGATACCTACTGATTTTGAAAAATATATTTTCCTTAAATTTCTTTGCAAATAAGGCATTATTAACTCACACATGCACAGTTTAATATTTACAATTAACCTGTAAAAGCCACACACTGATTTAATTTCAAGATAAAGAGCTACATCGACAACAGAAAACACAGAAGTCACAGTTGTCAAGCCACATTACCTTAAAGAACCAACAGAAAGGAGAAAGGGTGGGAATCAACCTAAGGATGTCACTCTGTCGAAGGCCGGAGCCCAGACATGCAGCTGAATCTAAAAACAACCTGCCAGTGCAAGCCTCAGTAGCACCTATTGCTTCCCTTCCTCCTCCAAGTCATATATTCTGATTATACCAGTAGCTTCATCTCAGCAGTCTTGCAGTTATTCACACACTAATCCAGGAACAGGAGCTGCATTCAGCTGCTTGGAAACTATATACAGTACAAGAATTACATATTGTTCACCTCTAATACATACTTTCAGACCAGATGATCTGTTAGGTTAAACAAACAAACAAACAAACAAAGATTGATAGATTTCAAAACAAACAGCAGCAAAATAACCAAATTACATGCCATTTGGTTATTTTTACACCCTCTGATCCAGTTACGGGAAGAAACATGCAGAAGAAAAATGCAATGATGGGAAGGCAGGAGACCTGTGTGAGAGAAAGAGCTAAGGAACACACAATGTTCTCTAATACCCGAGAACATTCCCAACTGGGTCCACACCAAAGGATAGGTATAAAATTATACAGAACTCAGGGAATTAGGTGATTTATAGCAATATTTTCCATCCATCCATTATACGCCTTCTAGAAATAATTCCAAAGATGTGTAATAAAACTTAATTCTAGATTTCACTCAAATTTAAGTAGTGAAGGCAATTTTAGTCTTCAAACAGGCAAAATTCTTTGCAAGCAAATATGGATGAATTGTGTGAATAAAGATAGCAATAACAAAGGCAAAGATTTTTTTCTCAGATTGAAAGTAAACAGAAAGTAACCTGACATTACTTTTATTTCCACTGCTTCTTTCACATTCAACTGTATTTTCACCTCTTTCTTCATCACTTTCTGAATCCTCTATGTCTTGAATAAGTATCCTTTTTCCTTTGCCTTGAGTCTCAGATATAGGCTTTAAACCTTTCAGTTTCTTTTCAACCTCTAGCAGATTTTTCTGCAATATAAAAACACAGAAAAAAAACATGACATTACTTTTCCAAGAGACAGTATCAAAACCAAGATTAACACTCTACTTCTGTCTCTTAGAAACTCGGAAGATATCACACAAATACTTTTCTTGAATGAACTGCTCAAGAGAAAAAAAAAAACCAACCTAAACCAAACAATCAAACAAAACAAAAACACAAACACAACCAACCAAAACCCAGACAGAAAAAGAGCAAACTGCATTATAGCAGTATCTGGCATGGTCTACTCAAAAGAGTAAGAAAACAGATTATTTCTAGTGGATTATTTCCAGAATCTCAAAAAAAAACCCCTAAAATCAGTTTAGCAAAATTTATGCTATGGTTTCTGGCAGTTAGCAGAAGGACACTGTTGAATAATGAAAAGGTTTGCTCCTCTTGTAAGAACTGCAAATTAGATGACCAAACAGCCTCTCATTCCATAAACATTTTTGATTACTCAAGATAAAATACTCCAACTGCACTTTACACTTCCAGAGCAGAGACCCAACATTATGCACTATTCTGAATTGAATTCAATGCTGTAAAAGGAAATGCCATTTCAGTACCCACTTCCTCAAGGAAAAGGTAAAACAAGGACAGGAACAGGCAATGATTCATGTGAACAAAGTATATTGAAGAATTCCAGTTAGAGACAATCAATTTACCTTTATATTAGTGACTCTGCACATAAACATTAACTCTACATGTCTTCAGTACATTCATATTTATCTGAAGAGGGTTTTGAGGATCCTTCAAGCAAAGACCAACTGACAAAATTCCCTGTCGAGCACTTGTCACTTCTAAATGTCTCAGCCAAGGCATAGTAGCAGGCAGAGATAAGAACAAAGTACAGACATCTGCTTTCAGCTACAGAAGCATTACTCAGCAAAGCTACTAATGAATTTACATCTCTGGAAGAGTACTCAAAATGAAGGAGTACCTTATGCCTGATATTATAACAAGTGTCAGTACAGCCGATTTGACAATCTTTTCACAGACTGTTGTGGAGTTTGTCAACACAGACTCACAAGCTATTTAGTGGTTCAGTCTTGCAGACTGAAAAAAAAAAAATCCCAAAAGCCCTTTCAGAATTCAAATCTAGAGACAGGTGTTTAAAAAGAAAGGAGGGGGAAATCAGGCAGGTTGATTCCTTGGTTGATGTGAAACTGTGGAACAGGACTCTGGACAGGAATTCAGTTCCAAGAATGCTCTAAAAGGGATGAATGCTGTATATAGTGAATTTGACATAATAGGCTTGGACCTCCCTCACTGGTGCAAGCAATAGCAGCGATCATATAATTCCATGGAAAAAAGCAGCAATCAGCAAGTTGATAGCAGGGCAAAATGTGCCAAAAGCAGCTGAACAGAATTCAGGTGATGAGGCAATTGCACAGCATCCAGAAGTCATATGTAAAAAAAAAAAAAAAAAGAAAAAAAGCAAGGGAATGTAGCAGTTTGATGGATTCCTAATTGACAAAGAGACATTTAGTATCAGAACTGCCTGGTCCTGAAGATTCTCAGGACACAGAAGAGCCCAAATGCAAGGCTTAGGTTCTAACCCACAAAACACCCCTAAGAAGCTACCAATGAAAGGACACAAACAATCCTCTCCTAAATAGCTGAAGTAATAGTCGTACAAGGACCACATCCTGACCTTGAGTTTCCAAAGAAAGCTTCTGGCTTTCTTAGATCCAAAATTGGCTAAGGAGGGTCCAGGTTCATCAGAAGGTATGAAAGGTTTTTCATTCTAGCCTGGGGGTGAGAAATGAGGATTTATAACATCATGCTGAACTAAGGACAGAACCCAAGTAATCTCCTTTTAGGTTAACAATAAAAGCTTATCATCTCTTTAGATTTTTCGTGTGAATTATGTGTCAGGTTTAAATATACCTATCCCAGGGATCTTCTTGAGCCAAATGTCCAAGTAACTTTGATCAGCTAAGACACTAATACTGTAATCATGTTCAGCAGCAAAAATTCAGGCACCTAAATTACACTGGTAGAGAAGACTTGAGTGCCTACAAGTTCTCACAATTAAGTAGTAAAGGTACTTCAGTAGGCTGAAGATCTGGTCACATTCAAGTACCTAATTTCCACCACAGGTACCTATGTGATCTTGAGAAACTGACTGCTGTCACAGCAGAGCACGTCCTCAAAACTCATATTCAAATCAAACAATATAAGCTCTACGTACTTCATGCTACAACTGCATACAGCCTGTTGCTAGACATAGTAAACTCACTGGTCTTTACCTTAGCTATAGCATTTTGTGGTTCAACACCTAATACTCTGTTCAGGTCCTCTGTAGCTGCCTGGTAATTCTGCAGCTGACTGTGTACAGTAGCACGACGCATAAGAGCTACAAAGGAACAAAGAGTATTATTTATGTATTTGAATCACAAAGTGGATAAAAATACACTTTTTTTCAAGAGTAAACCAGTTTTTAAAATTCTGCATTTACTTCATAATGACTGTATTAGTGTGTCTGTTCTCTTGATCATTTTTAATGATGCAATTTCACATAATGCCTTTTGAGATGCCAATCATGAACTGTGAAGCATCTTTTTACATTTTTCCAACTCTTCTCCTCCACCCATGCAAATATAGCCATTTCCTTCAGAAAAGATTAAATCAGCAACTTCTATTGTTTTCATGTTGCTTTTAAAGTAATTAAAACTTCAGTGTGGGTATTATGGAAACAGTGCATTGCATGCACAAAAGAGGGCTTAAGTCGTCATATGAAAAACAAGTTAGCCCCATGCTACCACATAAGAATATGCATTACAGATCAACAGAATGAACTGCCTAAAACTTCCCTGACCTCAGAAATACTATTAAAATTACTTTGGGGAGCTCATCTGTTTCCTTATTCATACTTGGACCTGATCTAAAGCTCAGTTAAGTCAATGGACAACATGAATAGACATGTACTATTTTATTTGCTAGAAATAAAGTACCACATAGAAGAGCAAGTTTATGTTCTCCTTTACCTTTTAAGTTGCCAGGTTCCATATCTAGTACCTTCTCACAATCCTGCAAAGCACTGTCCCAGTTCTGAAGTTTGATTTCTGCTTGAGCTTTGTTGTTATATGCAGCTGCAGTGGGTATTACTGATATACTTCTGAAAGAAGGGAATATTGACTATGGTAGGCTCATAGCTAGAAAGCCTGAATGTAGAAATACTTTGCTATTAGAAGCTGAAAACAGTATTATAACAATATTAGTACTGATACTCTAAACTCCTTCCTGTGAGACCAGAGGCAACCATCCACCAACTAGATTTACCATCTTCAGAGGTCTGTTGCTTGCCAGGGCTTAGGTCTGAGAAGCTGCAGAAAGATGCTATGGCTCACCTATCACTTAAACTGTTACCTCTTGCTACCATCCATCTAGTCTTTAATAAAACTGTCAAATGAAACCTTTGAGAGTATCAAGAGTTAACTACAGATCTTTGGAAGTTATAACGGGAGGGCACACGAGCTTCTCCTTGATCTTGCTTGTAAAAGGGAAAGACCCAGGTGTCAGTGGATGAATTTTCCAGGTTTGGCTATGTGGCTGGTATTGCAGGTAGGGCTTTAGTTTCTATAACAACAGGATCATCTCTGATGAACAAGGACAACTGGGATGCATATGACATAGTACAAGAGGATCTTTGCCCACACCCTTGCTAACCTAGCAAGAAGGACTCTTCACCGTGAAGAGGGGACAATAGGGAAGTGTCAGGGTGACAGCATACTGCAAGAGATACAAGGAAAACTTTCTTCACTGTAAGGGTGGTGAGGCACTGGCAAAGGTTGCTGAGAGAAGCTGTGGCTGCCCCATCGTATCCTTCTCTTCCTGTTGTCTGTTCTGTCCATCTTATGCTCTTCTTCTTTTGAAACAAATACAACAGAGATCTTGTAGCAACAACCTCTATTAATATAAAGCCGATGTCTGAATGTAGTGCACTGAGCACTAAATAAGGTAACCTGAAAGAGTCTTAATTCTTTTTAATCCTCTGTCTATATACTTTTTTTCTGGACTGCTGCTAATTACAGACTGTATTATGGTGATGCTGTACACAGTGATTTTTCTTTCTCCTAAGAAGAGGTTATTAATTTTACTTATTACCAACTGAAGCAATCCTACCAATATGGTTTTTTACAATTAATTTGTAATGAATTTAGTTTTTCAGCACACTGCTTATCCTTTTATTTTTGTAAACTTGCCCTTGACTCTCACAGGGTTTGAAAAATCTGAGGAAGTTTGTGAAACCTGCAAATTACATCCCATCACTATTTAACCATTTCTCTTCCTGATAAATAAAAATTACTATCAGGATGCAACAATGCTTTAAGGATTCTTCTGTCAAACCTTTTTGCCCTTTTAAAAAATAATCTAATTGTCACTATTTGTCTCAGTAAGAAGCTGCTTTAATTACATTGCTCTAAAAATAATATTCAGAAGTAATAGCCATTAAAATGAAAGAACACAACAGTATTTACTCACCGAGTATAATATGTCACTGCTTCCACATAATCACCACTGGCAAAGGCTTCATTGCCCTTTTCTTTTTCACGAGTAGCAATAAAAATCTTCTCCTTCTTTGTCATGCCTAGAAAAATAAATATTTATACATAAAAAACTAATAACTGGCACAGATGTAATCAAAACACTATCAGCTAAAATATTCTGAATGCCATAATCTTTATTATTTTTTAAAAGAACATGACTTACTAAAAGACAAATTTGTATTGTATTTTCTAGAATAAAAATTATTCTAAATTATTCTAAAAATAATTCTTCCAATGAGCATTCAGAGTGCAAGATGAAAGCACTCAGCTAACCTCTACCACTGGTTTGTAACAGATGTATGCTCTACTTCTTTAATTAGCACTCTCAACCTAAACACAACATAAATATTTAACTGATTATCAACACCAAGACTAGATTTTATTTCAAATATGGCTTCATGTTCAGTTGACCTCCTAATGTTTCACATCTCTAGGGACTGAGAAGCAGATAGAAACCTTCAACTCTATAATTTGTATTCACACTCTACAACACAGTATTACAATTGAAGAAAAACTGTACGTTTCTAAGACATTACCAGTTGTGTCTATTTTCTTTTTGATTATAGGTGGACTTGGCCTGCTAAAGAATCTTGCTTTTGAGTTACTTTCTTCGCAGCTTTCATCAATTTTTGAACACTCCTTTTCCACATCGAACCTTAAATTAATAAAATTACAGATTTAATGATACTGCATAACAAGACTCCTTTACTAATAGAAAGGGTTACTATATTTCTATTATAAACCAAAGGAAAAGAGAGTTTAAGGCTGTGTTCAGTTATCCATGACTATTTAGGAAGAAGATGTTTCATCTTATCTCCTTTCCTTGTGTTGGCTTCTTTTGCGTGTGTGTGCACTTGCCCTGCTTTTACATTACTTCCTCTCTCCCTCATCCCAACAACCAATATTCCATTTAACAAATAAATAAGATTAAATATATATATAAAAGATTTAACATACTTTTCCCATTCACTGTAATCCCGTGGTGTGTTTTTCTTGTTTCTTTCTTTGTTCTGTAAATTTTTGTTCTGAAAAAGAAACAGCCAGCCTGTAAAACAAGTTTCTGAAGTGGAAATTCACAGCCTTTTGTTTTGTTTCTGCAATACATATTCCTAGTAACTGACACTATTCATGACTCTTCTCAGCATAGTCTTCAAAACTTTGTCTTGCTTTAAAGAAAATCTTCATGTATTTCACATATCCTAGTAATCTGAGGAACTCTTCAGCCTCACACTTTATCTTCACTGGCCGGTAATGTCACAGAGGAATAGGATAAAAATTTCAGATAGGAAACTGCTCTTCTTAATTAGTATCTTGTGCTGCCACCTTGCAAACCATCTTTTCAACACAGCAAAGGAAAACTCAGTGTTGGGAAAACACAGCCTTGTGATGAGGTGTTTGGCAGCAGTAACCTTGTTTTAGGCTCGCCATTCCCAAGATAATGCAATGCACAGATTAATATTGTCCCTGGAACCCTCAAAACAAATTTACAATGTTTTGACTTCAAAATAGTGTCTGGACTTCTTTTGACTATGTCACACTCCATTCAAGCAAATTCCCAAGATAATTTACACTCATTCTAGCTTTTAAATAAGATCCATCATTGAGGTTTGCCTTACCTAAAATTCATCCTTAGGACCTTCCTGCAACAATCAGTCCCAGTAACAGATTCAACTAGCTTGTATCACAACCCATCTCCTACACTAATGGCACCTATTTCCATAGCTGGCACCTTTGTCAACCCTTCTACCTCTGTCCTGAGACTATATTTCTGCTATGTCCCTCTCTTCTTGTTGACTTCAACAATACTTAATAGCAAGGTGTGGTTCCAAACAGGTAGAACACTCAGTTCAAAATATTACCATCTACTCTGTCCTGGCCGTTCAGCCCTCTTCTTAACCTTGCAATCCAACATCCACTGAGCTGCACTGCAATTGTTTGTAGAGTTGCAGATTTACAATTTTCTGGGATCAAATATACAATTTGATAGAAATTGCAGCACAATCCCTAAATATCTGTAGCACTTCAACTGAGCACATGATAAACTGGACCAAAGAAACAAGCAGCAACCTCTTAAACTAGCTTTACCAGTGGTGACACTGTAACTAGGAAATACCTCTGCAGTTGAAGTAAACACCGCAATTTACATAATGCAAATGTGGCCCTTCCTGTGAACACTTCTAACTATAAAGTTTGGTTACACAAACTTTTACAGTATGCAACTTCAGAATTACTCTTAATGCTCTGAGTCTTTATAGAAGCTTCCAGGCCAGGTTGGACAGAGCCTTGGGCAACATGGTCTAGTGTGAGGCTTCCCTGCAAGGGGGTTGGAACTAGACGATCTTAAGATCCTTTCCAACCCAAACCATTCTATGACAAGCTAGACAAAATGAGAAACACATTTTGTCTAAATGCATGTTTGGAGGAGGTAACTCCTAAATATGGCTTCCTGAAACATGAGTTACCATTCTACATCCTGGCTTATATTACAAACTTAGGAATTTAATAAATGTTAAATCTTTTTTTTTTAAACAAGAAGTCCTTATCTTAAAGGAACACAAAAATAGTGAAACTTTCTGAAGAAAACTCATTTAAGGTATTTACTAATGCAACTTTAATTTAGGGAGAAAACTACAGCATGTGAATGCTCCATCCCTGGTAGTGTTCAAGGCCAAGCTGGATGGGGCTCGGAGCAACCTTGTCTAGTGGAAGGTGTCCCTGCCTGTGACACCTTCAAGGTGATCTCAAGGTCCCTTCCAACCAAACCATTCTATGATTGTATGATTCTACGTCCTTTTAAGGACTAAGGCAGAAGAGTTTACTCAAAATGCATGATTTTTAAAGTTCTAGGTCTCATTCTTGGGACCACTGTAACCACGTTGTAGCTCCAGGAGAGTCAGGAATTTCTCAATGAGTAATACTTCAGAACATCCCATCCAAGAGGCTTTGGTGAAAAATGATCATTTGCATGCTAAGAAACTGAAACAAAAAAATCTCTGCCCTTGTCCTCTTTTTGCCACAACTCACAATGCATTGATCCCACAGGTTTTGAAGCCCAGTAAACAATTTCTAGACCAAATATCAAAACATGGACTGGCTTCAGTACAGATGACACAGAATTAGGCCTTGGCTCTCTTCTGGGCTTTCTGTTATGGTGTAAGACATTACTACTCGGTGTCAGCTAACCGGTATTCCTTTTTAATTCAGAATATCCAAAATATATGAAGGCACTACAGATACTATCACAGTGGATTTCTGTAACATAAAACTTGGACTTTAGTGTGAGGAGGTATCTGAAGACAGAAATCATTCTGGAATAGTATTAAGAACTGTGTTTGGCAAAGGAACCCAAGTCTGTTGAAATCCCATCAGCAGTCATTGGGAAGTATCTTTAAACCAATGCTTTAGTTCTGTCCTGGAAAAAGTGAAGCAGCAAAAGTAACAGTTAAACAATGTGGACAGTAAAGAACAGAAAAACTCAAGCTGTCTCTCCAGTCCTCTTTTCTTTTGGGGTATACATATAACCTCACAGTTCTGGGCAGTGTGAAAGAAAAACAGGGGTATAAGAAAATTCCATACTGTGTTAAAGAGGGAAATATGGCATAAAGTTCACTCTATTCTTTTTTTTGGAAAATATTCCCTATGACGCCACATCAATAAAAAGAGACCACCATCTAGAGTTATAAGCTATTAGTAGTGAATTGAAACTGTACCTACATCAGCAAGAAAATCTGGTTACAGACACAAGATGCTTTCATTTACCAAACTCGTACCCATTGGTACAATCCACTGTTTTAGGGTCAGTAAGGTTTTCTCCAGAATTGGCTTCATTGAAGATACTGAACTTTTTATGCATCAGATCAGATGAAGAGTCTCCAATCAAATAACAACATAAAATTATAGAAGGGCTTGTGGATTTTCTTCTAGTAGAGAGTAGAAATTTATCATCCCGACTTTGTACTTGATACCACATTGCAAAATTATGTGATGCCAGTGTAAATAATAATTACAGTCCTAAATGACTAGCAAAAAACTGTTTAAAATTTGTGAAATTACACCCAGCTTTATCAGCAAGAAAAAAAAGAAAAAAGGAAAAAAAAAATCTATATTTACAGGTATAAATTTAGTGCATACTATAGAAACAGCTTCTTTTTATTCAGTACTTATCTAGTAGTGCTATAACCACACTGCTATATTAAAAGACTGAATTCTAGAACTCTTCCAGGACAGGTTACAATTACTTCTGAAGCCATCTGCTTGGACAAAAGGGATGGAAATTATATACCACAGGCAAGGCATAAAGCTGTATCTAGGTTTTCTGGGTAATAATGCTAACACCTCAACCTTGTATGGAAAACAAAAGTTATAATAATAAATAATTATTCCAAAAATTTTTTTCAAATTATCAATTAATAAAAAATATCACATGACCTATAAGGATCCTTTTATAAAATTTCTCACTTCCAAACAAACAGGACTAGCTCCTGTCTGGTCTCATGGAACAAAAGCCTACTGGCAGCTGGAGAAAATCTTCTCCAAAAGGAACCTAGCTCATATGCTTAACACCACTTTGAAATGTGAATCAAAGAACATAAAAGGGTATTTAAGAAGATTTGCTCCAGAGTGATTGCTTCATCAGAATTAAAACATTATTACAAGACACCTGCTAGTACTAAGGAGGCACATTAGTCTTTTGTAGAGAAACTTAAAAGGTTTATATTTCCTGGTTAACAAAATGAAACTAGTAAGAAAGGCTCAGTGGCTGGAAGTCTATGGAGATAAAATTTCCAGATTTTAGAAAGGCATATGATTAATACACAATAGAAAACTAGAGATACCTGATTAGCAGGAAAACAACTGGAACAACGAATAGGAGGCAAATTATCTTGTCTTTCATGTAGTGGATCTGTTCTCAGGAATTGCGGTTTCTTATAATCTTCATTCATTTCTGTCACCCAGCTCTGAAAAAAAATAAGTATCTGTACGTTAAGGCAGTAAAGCAGATATACTTCATAGTCTACAATGACACTAATAACTGTCTTTATAATACAGTGCTCTTAATGGGGAAAGCAATTAAGACAAAAAGCAATTGTGCTTTTTTGAATAAAAAGAAATCTACAAAAAAAATTTGTAGAGCTAAAAAGGAGAGTAAAGATTCAATGACACCAACTCAAGAAAATAATAAAACCACCACCATAATCTTTTGATCACTTCCTCATTTAATCAAACAATTGCATTCTACTTATGCACAAGAAGAGGAAGATTGATAACATCAATGAGATTGTATTATGACCATTATAAATTAGTTATACTGTACCATCAGTTCACCATTAATTATCTCCCATTCTTCAGCTGTGAAATCAGAAGCTGTGGCTGCAGGCTTTTCTTTTCTCAGAGCCCTGCTCCTTGGATCTAAGCGCTCAATACGCTTTTCACAAAACAATGTCAGTTCAGGATAACATCCCTCCTCACCAGACCTTTAAAATTCAAAGATATAAAAGTTACAGAACTGAACTGCACTGGATCTTCCATATTTCTCTTCATGTATAGTCATCACAGAGACTGAAGAAGAGTATTTTCCTGTTACAATTTGTCCTGGGTTCAGGACTATAACCAGAAAATTCCAGTCAGCTAGGCTTCAACCACTTTCCAATGCACATACATACACAGTTCAAAATTATCATCACAGTGCTCAGGAAAAAATGATTGTGTTTTTTTTTTCTGTAGAATTTAAACAAGAATTTCACCTGAAATGACCACACTCAGGCAAGATGGCAGTATTTGAGAAAAACTGGCACTGGGTTACTCAAATCTTTTGGATGGTTAGAACAAGACTTGGATTTCTAGCATTATCATTCGGACACTTTTAACAAAATTTTTTTTTTTTTTTAATTAGAGAGTCACAAAAAGGTTCAAGACAAATAGAATATTTAGGTACAGGTTCTGTTGAATTTTACAGAGCATTAATATAATTAGTAATGAAGGTAAGAAAATATGTTTACCTTAATATCCTGAGAATCTTTTCCAGGTGTTTAACGTCTGTGCATTTTTCAATGAACTTGTAGTCCAAGTGACCAATGGGTATTTGAAATGTTTTAGTGGTTCCTTGATCCATAAAAAATGGTACTGACTCATCACCCATAACTAAATATTAAAAAGAAACAAATGTAGCAATTCCATAGGCAGTTATATTTTAAAGCAATGCTAATTTAAGAAATAACTCTACTCATGCTCAGAAGTACTACTCTGTTATGCAAGCAGAACTATTGCCACAAAAGAAAAAATTCAAATTTTAAGACCTGACCACACAAACTGGTTTTCAGAGAGATTTTCTTACAGAAGTACAGTTATGAGATATGCTTTGGAAAAAAGAATATGGACAAGCCTACTGATTCTGCAAGGCAGAACATGTCAGAAAGAGTGCTTAAAGATATCAATTTTTGCCTACTAGATTCTCCATTATTCTTTAAACACAGTATGGTATTATCTATTTTAAGCAAGTGTGGTGTGGATGGTGCAGTACCCTGTACTTTTTTTCAGAGGCAAGATGTTAACCAACTCAGTGCATGTAATGGTGTGGTAACTTTTGCCTTCTCTTTAGCCAAAATAAAACCAATTGTCTTTCTTCACTAACTGCATTTTCTAGACCTCTGATTATCTTAGTTTACCAATCTAAATCTTTTCCAGTAAGTCTCTAGCTGATGAAATGAGGTTTTCAAATGGGACACTTCCTGTCTCCCTGTACCTTTGAACTGCTTATCTGCATCTTCTTCTATTTTGATTTCAAGCTCTGTGAAGCAGATGTTATTCTTTTTTTCCTCCCCATGTTATATAGTGCGTAAAGTGATGTTATTTTAACAAGAACAGCTAGCTAGTACACAATAATAGCAACGTATAAACTCAATTAAAGTAACACAATTACATTAATTTTTAGTTGCACAAAAAAAGTTTATTATTTAAGCAATACTCGATTGTAATTGGTCGTAATTAGGTATTGCATAAAGACAGGATTCTGTCCTGAGAATGTGCGGTTTCAGTAGAGGAGAAACAGAGCAATACAGGAAACAATAGGAGTAAAAAGCAAGAAAGGCACTCATCACAGACTGCAGCACTTTCTCCCGTGTCAGTATTTCCGTACCTGTCAGGCAGCTGCCCGGAGCAGCTCTCGGGCCAGGCGGTGACACGTACCCCTCGGTCGCACGGCACCGCCGCAGCCCAGCGCGCTCCTCGCCTGCGGGCAGCTCCCCGCAGCCGCACCGCCGAGCCCTGCTCCGCGGCTCTGAGAGTACCGTCTTTACCCACGGCGTCAGGAATTTACTCTAAAGCCGACACCGCCGGCTCCCCTAGCACCACAGCGCGGCCACCAGGTCCCTAGCAACTGTTGCCACGTACAACATGGCGGCCGGCGGCTCGCACGGACGGGCGCGGGGCAACGGCAGGGCAGTGCAGCTGCCCCCCTCGGTGACCGCCTTGCGAGGCTTCCGCACAGCCCCGCTGAGCTCCAGCAGCAGCAGCGGCGCCACCGCCGCAGCGCACACCCGCACTCACCTACCTGGTGCCGCACTGCCTCCGGGAGACGAGCGCAACCTAGGCCTCGCCTCAGCCAATACCCGCCTCCCGCTGCGCATGCGCTGCTGAGCCGTGTGGAGTGGAGGGTGAGGGGCGGGAGCGAAACGCTAGGCCTAAGGAGAATGGCGTCGGGGTCGCTCCTCTCCCTCGCACGGCGTGGCCGGGGTCACGACACAGAAACACAACATTTAGGTTATGTTGTATTAAAACTACAGCCCTACTGTATACTACAGTATACAATGTAGTATTTTATTTAGCTTAGAACAATCCCCTCCCAACTCTGGTGCCTGCAGTGGTGCTGCCCTGCAGCCCCCAGCACTGCTCTGTGAAGCACGTCCGCACCACTTCCTAATGGGAGCAGATGCTCATCTGTGCCTTTGCCCACAGCCCCGCAGAGCCCGTGCCTTCGTGCCAGCAGGCCGCTTGCAGCATGAAAACTGCCCTCTCCCCAGCGGGCAGCTCTCAGAAGCCTTCGAGCCCTCGTTGCTGTTGTGCAGGCACACACTGCATGCTACGTGTGCCAGTAGGGAGAACAAACCGATTGCAACTGTGCAGTAAAATTGCTGTATTCTCATGCATTTACACCGAAGTGTATCTGGCTTCCAAGAAATGAGATGAGAAATGTATTTACAGCTAAAATGAGATAAGATACCCAAGACAATATTTATCAAACAGCTCCAAAATACAATCTCAAGAATGCTTTTTTATCAGAGGAAATGACCCACTGCAGTTCATTTATGAGCCAGTACATGGCCATGCAGTCTGGCACAAGGATACCTCACTATAATGATAAGAGATAAACTATCTTAACACACACTCCAAACAGGTGAAAAAAAAAGTACTGGCTCATCAATACAAAACCACTTTGATGTTTTTATTACAGTCCCCTGAGAAGCCACCAGAAAAACAAAACAAGATGCTATTTTTTGTTTTGGGACACTACCCAAATTATAGCACAGATCTAATTCTTTCCCAGGCACAACCAAGACAAGAAGCACACTGGAATTCCCATTTACACATTGTTCCTGATGTTTACCTTGCCTCCCCTCTTCTTTTCCGAGAGATTATTTTTTTGACACTTCCTTTACAAACAGGTGCCTGAACTGGGTGCTTTTGAGTCCTTTGAGATTTGCTCGTTTGAAATGGAGATTTGCATTCCAGGCCTAGCCTTGTGTAACCTGTTTATTTTCAGTAGAATTTATTCAAACCACTGTTACTTTATGGAGTCTATAAAAGTCCAGAGAACATGTAACAGAAGTTAAAATGCAAATAATGTTTAGATGAGAGTAATGAAAACGAGGTTAACTCAAAAAGAACACAATACCACTGAACTTTAAATGACCACTGCATACTCCAACTACAATTTAAAGGATAAGTTTAGAAATCTACTGCTGGAAGACAATAGAGACATAATTTAGTATAACAGTAAACTTTAATATTTCAATCTCTTAAAACACAAATAACAGTGTGCATTTGTACATGAATGAATTTACAAAGCAAAGTTATCAGAAAGATTAAACTGCCCTCATGACATCACTGTATCTTCAGCAGACATTATCGGGCATCAAAAACCACCACTGAAATAGTGCAGTTAAAGAAAAAAAAATGCATTGTGGTTGAAAACAAAAAGATGGGGGGGAAGAAGATTGTCTAAATCTAAAATCACAAGTAACTACATAAAAGCATTTCAAAACTCATCTTTAATTAACCCCACAGCATCTTTTCTTAAAAGGCTGAATAATACCAACAATCCATAGTACACCACCCAGCATACTATCATAGCTTAATATATTTTGCATAGAAAATGTCAAAAAGAGAGAAAGTGCCAGGAAAAAGTACAAGGCGCCCAATCACACTGCAGAGATTTCCCTATAGTACTTTGCTCTACTATACTGATTTCTGGCCTTGAAAGATTCTTACATCCTTACTCAAATCTTCCACTCTGTTGCCCTTATATATACCTTGTCTCCATCCACAACTTTCCAAATGCTGTCAAGTGCATGTGTAAAAGGATACATCTTTTTGTCCTTTTCTTGTACATTATTCTGTAGCCACATTCTCTGCATCTGATGGGATCTCTTGCCTTTATTTCATTTTCTGTATGACATTCTGACATGATGAAGATAAAGAGAGTGGTTAAACAAAACCAGTAACTTTCAAAAATCGTAACAGTCAAATTCCTATTTGTGGCAAATGTAACAAAAACCAGCTGCGGAGGATCTGTAGCAAGAGCTGAATGGTATCAAGATACTGCATAAAAAAAGAAATTCACAATCTTCAGTTCTATTAAGATCAAAGAGGATCTTGCTAAAAATCACCAGATTGTTACTGTACAGAATATATTCCACTCTTGATACAACTAGACTGCCTACTAATGAAATCTTCAGCTCATTCTCCCAACCCAAGTTTATTTTCTTAAAGACAAAATACTTCAGGTATTCCCAAAGTGATGGCTCAAAATCACCAGTTCTTAAGTTGTTGACATATATAGATAAGAGAGATTTGACTACTGCACTTCAAGAAAAGATGAGTAGCATCTGTGCACCTAGCACTTTCAAAAAACTCTTGAAGTGCACTAAATAGAAGGTCCACTGTCTGCACCACAAGCAGACACTTGGAGAAAGCATCCTCTGGAGGTGGATGACCTCCGCGCAGCAATCTCCACAAGCTCTTATGAATTACTTCCACATTGCTATCCAAATACACTCCATGTATATGGTACCATCAGTGTGTAAAACTTTAAAGAACACCAGGAACCACACTACAACTATTCATATTTATGCACTCTTCAGTATAATGATTAGGCATTCTTCATTATTAAAACACCAAATCTCCAGTAACAAGTAAAAAAATTGATGTCTTTTCTTTACCTCCACAAATGTAAATCATTGGCTGCTGCTTTGGAGGCTGAACATCCTTCTGTGAATCCATGCTCTAAACAAAACACACATGCACATCATGTATTTTTTTAATTACTTTTTCAAGGCGTACATAATCATTTCAATATCTCAGTCTAAAGCTCAGCTTCTCAAAACCAAAGTCACATCAGGTTTCTCAGAGCTTTACCAATCTGGTATAGAAAACCTCCAAAGATCATAGAATCATACAATAGTTTGAAGGGACCTTCAAAGGTCATCCAGTCCAAACCCCCTGCAATGAACAGGGACATCTCCAATTAGATCAGGTTGCTCAGAACCACATCCAGCCTGGCCTTGAATGTCTCCTGGGACAGTGCATCCACCACCTCTCTGGACAACCTGTGCCAGCATTTTACCACCCTCACTGTAAAAATTTTTCTTCATGTCCAGCCTGAATCTCCCTTCTTTCAGTTTAAACCCATCACCCCTCATCCTATAGCAACAGGCCCTGCTAAAATGTCTCTTCTCATCTTTCTTATAAGCCCCTTTTAAGAACTGAAAGGCTGCAATAAGGTCTCCCCAGAGTCTTCTCCAGGCTGAACATGCGCAACTTTCTCAGCCTTTCCTCATAGCAGAAGTGCTCCATCCCCCTGATTACTTCTGTGGCCTCCTCTGGACCCCCTCCAACAGGTGCATGACTTTCCTGTACTGAGGACTCTACAGCAGACAGCATGACATTTTCTATTTAATGAGATTCTAAACATTAAAGCCCAATTAATATTTTACTCCTACCTCTTGCCAATGCCCTACTAAAAACATAAAAAGAAATTATTTCTTATGTAACACTATTATCAACAGTGTTATCATAAAACAAGATAAGCTTTGCATTTTCCCTTTCACCCTCTGATACAACACTAGCTAACCTAATCTACCTTTTCATTGATTTAAGGAATTATAAATCCTTGGAACAGACTGTAGGTAGAAGAGGAATAAAAAAAAAAAAAGGGGGGGGGGGGGGGGGGGGGGGTGTCAAGGGGCAGAGAGAAGAAATTCCACCCTCAGAATCCTAACATAGGTGTGGACAATCACAAAACTGATCAAGAGTTTGGTAACGCAGTGATACTCTTCAAACACTTAATGCCCTATGACATTTTTTATTGTTTGGATTTATTTAAAGACAAGCATTCCTTTGCAGTATATCAGACTAAATAGTTACATATCCTCCAAAAACATGCTACTAACCTTTAAGTAATCCTATTCTAACACAGAAATATGGCTGCAACCATAAGTTTCAAGGTTGCTCCTGTAACCTCTAGACAGATAATCAATACTTTTTTTCCACACAATTCAAGACTAGACTAGGATCTAGTTGTACATGTTTTTGTTTAAGAGTCTAATCAGCACCTAACAAACCACCTTTTTAAAATCTCATTATGCCACTCCATTTGAGGGAACTGGAAATAATTCATTAAACTCTACAGCTTTCAAGTAAGGTTTTGCTCTACCTTAACCACAGTGGCAACTCGATCCACAGGTGTTATAGCCTTTTTGTGTCAGTACACTATAGTAAGATTAACATTACAGTGATAATTATAGTAACAGTACGTTATAGTAAAATATACTATAGTAATTCATTAGCACTTGAAAAGAGCAATTTCCAAGCCAGAGAGCTGAACTAAGGACCACAGCTGCAGTAGTACACTGAGTGCTGCTCATGCAACAAAATAATACTGCTACTAAAGACTACAGCTATGTATTTTGCAGTGAGGTGCCATGGATTGGCCGGCCTCCACGTACCCTGCAACTACAAGTGCTGCCGAGGTGCCACAGGCAAAAGGCACACAGCGATGCACCCGGCTGCAGCCGCCATCTACCGCCAAGACGCGAGACGCCGGCCGAGCTATTACGTATCTGTGAGAGACGAACCCGCTACTTTACGTCCCGTAGCACCCACAGAGGGGGACGGCCAGCGGCCTTCCTCAACTGCAGGAACAACAGCCCGCCCCAGTTCCGCACCGGCGCCTTCCCTACCTCCCCGGGGGGCTTTACGCAGGAGCAAAGGTCGAGGCTAGGCCAGGCCTTTCCCTACTCGCCACGGTCTCTGCACCTCCCCGCTCCCGCTCCGAAGGGGACTACCGGCTGCGACGGGAGAATCCCAGAACCCCCAAACAAAACCCAGACCACCACTCGCCTCCACAGCAACTCCACCCGCCCCGCTCTGCCCACGGCGCCGGCTGATGACGACACACCGTGCGCCAGTGCCGCCCTGCACACCAGGGCGTGCCGCTGTGGTACCGGCCGGCAGAGCTGAAGTGCGCACGACACGGGTAATCTCTGCGCGGCAGGTTAATCCCGACACCTTCAGCCTCCTCCCCTCTCGGTAGTGAAGCCGAGAAAGAAATAAATGCTTTTATAACGAGTGTGAGCGTTAACCGCTTATGACGAAAGCGCAGAATATTCGGTGGCATTTGTTAAACGCTCAAGCTTTCGGCTGAATCGTATTGCCGGTGTGCGAAGAAGACAGCGGGCGGTGCAGGGGTAGTGCGACAAGATCGAGCGCACCCGGCTTTTCGGTGTGGCGGCGCCCGACCGGCTGTTCGTGCGCGGGTCGGGCAGCAGCGGGGCTTTTAACACGCCTGGGCTCTCGCCTCCGGATCTTCAGTTCTATGTAAGACACTTGGATAAAAACAGCATCTTGGTATTCATAGAATCTCAGAACCGTTTGGGTTGAAAGGGAATTCAAACCTCATCCAGTTCCAACTCCCTGCCAGGGCCAGAGACACCTTCCACCAGACCAGGTTGCTGAAAGCCTTGCACACTGGCAGGGATGGGGCAGCCACAGCTTTGGGCAGCCTGTGCCAGTGCCTCACTGCCCTCACAGTAAATAAATTCTTCCCGATGTCTAATCTAAATCTACACTGTTATAGATTAATGCCATTCCCCTTTGTCCTATCACTACATACCCTTGTAAAAGTATTTTAAGCTTGTGGGCAGTATCATATGTACCCGTATTAATCCAAATTTACAAGCCGCGATACAACACATTTTAAGTGTGAGTTACTATGAAAGAAGTTCAAACGTCGATGATTCCCGAACTGGAATAGCACAGACGAGACTTGGAATTTCACCGGCTGCACTCTCGGTCCCTGGCTCAGAGTCACTGGCGCTGCAGATTTGGAATCCTCGCTGGGCATTTAGCAGAATAACCCATCTTTGCTTTATTTCTGGAAAAAAATGCTTAACAAATACTGTTTTGAGAATATGCCCATTTAAATTACTTCATCATTTAAAAAGTTTCCTAATTTAAGGAAATGTATTTCTTCTCCTGAATACTGAGTATAAAATGTTTCTTAACCACCCAAATGCGTGGATGTGCATGAAGTTTTACCAGTGGTAATTTATTGATACTGTTCTCATAGTAGCAAATCACCTTCATACATTACCTACAGCTTATCTAAAATAAACTCGGCGAATAATAAATAGTTGCGCTTTTCCTATTTTTTTATTTAAGTTAAACGTAATGAAAATACAGTAGTGATTTCAGGCAGCTCGAATAAATACATAGAATAAAGGGAATGTGAAGCAGAGCCGGGGGGAAACCTGAACCCTTCCCTTCATGGTAAATGCATGCGAAGTAATAACCATCTCATAAATAAACAAAAAAACCACAACTGTTATTTCCGCACGCCCGTTTTATGTTTTAAAACGCGTTTGTCAAACCGGTAATTTTAAAAGAACTTGTCAATAACTCCACACCATGAAGAAGTCAGTTGAAGTTAGTTCTGTGAAGCTGCCTCCCGTATTAGGGAAGGAATCTTATAATTGCTTGATTATTGTCAGCTTTTACCTGTTCGCTTGAAAAACCAGGATGTTTTTACCAGATCTTAAAGGTTCGTCCCTCCAGTCTGTTCTGAAACAGCCCACTTCCCTCAGAGGAGCGCTTTAACAGCAGCCCGTGATCTGACGGGCGGATAAACTCTTGCCCTAAGGACGCTCCTTGGATTTGGAGGAGCAGAAAGGGTTGGGAGCTGTGTGGGAGACCTCCACTGTCCCAGAAAGGGAGACAGCTCTTGGGGAATTGGTAGGAAAGAGTAAGGAAAGGCTTGTGGCGGGAGGCGGGGAGGTGCGGGGTACTTCTAGATGGTAAACAAACGCGGTCAGAGCCAAGCGCAGCGTATGTTGCAGACTGTCTTACCTCGTTTTGTTTAGAAGCAGTGTTCTCAGGTTTGGAGGGTTTGGGTTTGTAGTGTAGGTTTGCATTTTTCTGATTCGTTGGTTGGTGGGTGTGTAACGCATTTTGTTAAATCGCGCTTTGTTTTTAGCGCGATGTCTCTGTTTATTGCATTAAATGCGGCAATTACAAATTGTTACTTTTTTTTTTTTTTTGTCTATCAGGGTTTGAGTGACCAGACAAAACTTGCAGCTACTGGCCCGCTTTAATGAGCTAGCAGGCTGCCAATTTCACAGAAAAAAAAATCATTTATTTTATAAATAAATACAACTATTTGAATCATGTTTTCTTCTGATACACGTGAAATAGACGATATTACAGAAGGCACTTCTGGAAAACTTGTATTACATGCTGGAAAGTTTCTAACGATTTCTTCTAAAAAGGAAAGAGCAGATACCCTGACTTTTAAGCCCGTGTTTCCTGAAGCCACTCTGAGCCTGCCGGGCAGGTCGGCTGTCAGAGACTGGAGGTTGCCAGAGGGGAACGCTGCAAATTTGGGGATGACAGTATCTCATTTCGGCCTTTTTTTTGAAAGCCTCTACTTTGCTTCTTTAGATGTAGGTGTTGCTTTTAGAGTCGCACACGGCGATTTCATATCTCTCCTTCATTGTCCTGGTGGAGGAAGAAAACTGGAAGTGTGAAGAGGGAAAGAAGCAACAAAATTAGAGATAACCCGGAGTAATACTAGCGAGATGAAGGGGAATAACACCCAGCAGAAGGAGAACACTACAGTGATTTAATTGGGTCTTCTTTATGCCCCTGTGTAGCAAGCTCCTGCTTCCCCCCCCCCCCCCCCCCGTGTAGCCCCACGTTATCCTTACTGAGCTCACAAAAAAACAGGCACCCAGGTACTCGTGGGTTTGTTTATTCCTTTTTTTTTTAATTTATTCTTAATATACAGATTAATTAAAACTAAAACCATGCAAAACCTAAGCGGCTTCTCACTGTCTTCCACCCGACAGTTTATTTAGATGGCGCTTGACAAACGCTCGGTGATTGCTTTGTTTCTGGGCTGCCGGGTACAAACGTACTAATTACTCGCATTAATTAGCACCCTTATAATTCAACCTTAAAAGTTGTGGTGTAAAGTTCGTAATGTGTGAAAGTCTGTCGCTGGCTGAGATCAAGCCGCGTCTCTGCGGCCCCCCAGCCCTGGCAGCCCCAGCAGGGAGCTGAGGGGGGTCCCACAGAGGCGGGAAAACCGCGCCCTCCCCAGGCACCTGAGGAGAAGCAGGGCGCGGGGAGAAACGACTCGGGGGTGTCTTTAATGGTGGGCTGGGTGCGGCGGGGGCCGCAGGGCTGAAGTATAAAGTGTAAGGAGAAGGGTAAGCCCTTTCGTATCTCGGAGGAGTGGGCTTTCACGTTCGGCGGAGCCGTCCTCCCCAGGCTCAGGCCCTCAGCCCGCTGCCCTGCCCTGCCCTGCCCTGCCTTGCCTGTCCCGAGGGCCGCAGCACGAAAGGGGTGGGGGAGGCAGTGTGGAGCGGTTGGTGCGGCGGGTAGTTCAAATCCAAGCGAGGGAAAGCGGCGGCGGCCGCACGCGAGGAGCCGGTGTGGGTGGAGAGAAGCGAAGCGGCTCCTCACTAAGGGCAACGGGCTTCAGAGCCGGGAGGAGAGCTGCTGGAGCGGTAGGAGCCCTGTTCTCTCTAGTCTGCAGGTCCTTGCTTTCAGCCCTCAGGGGGTCCCGCCAACCGGCTCAGCTGCACCCGGTGGTAGGGGGCCTCTATGCTCTGAATCCTGTGCCCAGCCGTTTGCCAGATGAGGGAGTAAAGCTGTTACTGTCCGGCATCCCAGGTGCCTGAGGTACCCTCGGGGGTTGGTCCCTAGGTAGCCGTTACCTTCATCGCTGGATAATTAGATATTGCAGTAAACGCATAGATGAACTGACAGTTGTGTCTTAGCTAGGTAACGTTTCTTTTGCACCTCTCTCTCTTCTCTCCACATCCTTTCTCACTTCAGGTAATCAGTAGCGGTAAACAATACTTTGACTATAGAACCTTTCCTTTGGAAGATTTGTAGTTGCTTCACAAATTGAGGTAAGTGACCCACATCTTACAGATAGGACCTAGCTATACCATCTTCAATATTAATACCTTTGAAGGCACTCATAACTTCCCTGTTTTTATATATGGATGCTTACAGAGCAGGGTCTTCAGATAATTTTACTGCAGATATGGTATCTGTTTAAATCACAGAGAAAATAAGTCTTGTACCACTGGAACTTTGCCTTTATCTGTTTTGTTAACAATGGTGGCAAGGACAGAAAAGTTCAAAGCATCAATGTTCAGTGTGTGTTACTGGGGAATGTAAATTAGTATTGCAAACAAGTGTGACTCCGTCCTATGATCTCTGCTTAAGTTAATAGGCACCATATAGGCATCACTGCCTTCTATGACCAACATTTTTATCTCTTTAGGACACTGTAAGACTGAGCTTGTCAGAAATTATGTCTTGTCTAAATACCAGAATCCTGTTCTTTATTTAGTTTGGGACTCTGAATATGAAATATTTTGTTCTGTAAATTGCAGTTGACTTGTAGATCAATTTGAGAACTACAAAATTGGTAATAGATGTGAAAAATGCATACAGCACAAGAATCTACATCTAGAAGATAAGGATTTTAGTCCTTCCTTGGTAACTGACTTGCTTGTATGACCAGTCTTCGCTGCACATGTGTTTTATGATGTCTAAGCCAAGGTTAACAACACTTTCAGAAATTACCTCAAGATCACCAAATGAAAAGAGCTTGATGTATTGGATATAGTAGATGAAAATTTCCCCTCATAAAAAATGAGTGTTTTATAATTTAGATAGGTCATAAGAGGTTTTACTAAACATCTCTTATGAATGTGAGTAGCATCTCATTTCATATGAGAGATGTTCAGCAACTCTGAAAGCCTTTCCCTTCTGTAAAATGAGACTTTTTGTTAAACTTAAATCTTCATTTGTACAAGGAAAAAAAGTATATACAAACCTCAGCTGTATACCGGGACTTGCTGTAAAGAAGCGTAATGGACTTTGTTCGCTACTGTATTGCAGCAGCTTGCTTAAAATTTCTTAAAGTTGTTCTCTCAGAATCCATCTAATAAGTTTACAGGCTCCTCCTGCTGGGCGCTAGCGTATTTACAACGTATTTACAGTTTGAATTACCAGCATTCTGTCAACTCTACTGTTCTGTTCTCCCCTACAGCTGCAAAAACTTGTTTTTCTATGATTTTTGTGTTATTTGAAGCACAAGTTTGCTTAAGTTATTTTATGCTGTAATATTTTAAATTTCCTCTGCTTTCAGTTGTTCATAAGGCTAAGTGATTGGAATGTCCAAGAATGAAATTTGAAGAGTGAGGTTTTCCTTTTGTTGTTTCTTTAGCATGTTGGCTGAACACTAAGTTTCTAAACCTGCAAGCCTCTGCACTTTTGTTAAATGTGTGTTTAGTTTCACTGTGTTTAAGGAAAATATTAATATTTTTAAAGGTAAGTGTGGGTATGTGATTTTTGGGGTGTGGGGGATGGAGGCATTGAGATTTTGAATAGCCAACTCGAAGTAACACTCAAAGTTTAAAGGTCTGTTTATCAGCGTTTTTGGTAGGAATATCTCCTGACAACGTTTGTGAACTACTGCACTTCCACAAATTTCAGCATAGAAAACTGAAAGCTCTATTCTTGCAGATTACACAATGATAATGCCTTATTGTTACTACAGGTTTCTTACAGGTCTTCCTCCTTTTATGAAAACAAGAGATGTTCTTATGTGGTTCTCTGCTCTTAGAGTAAATAATCATCTGAAGAGCAACTACAAAGACTCTTCATACCTTTTTCCTATATTTTAAAGTTATTTTCTAGTTCATAACACAGCATTTTCAGCCTATTGCCTAAAATGTTGAAAAGTGAGGCAGTTGAAATGGTAAACACTGCTTGGAGTTGGTCCTCCACTGTTAAGGAAGTTATCCCTAATTCATTTTGTAACTAGCTTAATGCTGTGCACTTGTGTTTCCTATTTGTGCTGTCATTTATTTCACAAAATGAAAGCAAGGAATGAGGACAGATTAGTGAGGGGAAAACAAATGTGAAAATAAGGTACCTGTAGAGGTAAATGGGAGAGGGAAAAGAAAAAGGCCAGACTTCAGAGTTTGTTGTCATCTTGGAATTATTTTTACATACCTTTCTTTTCTGGAAGAATTTTCCTCAATTATATGGATAGATTCTTTTGTTGTTGCTGCTTTAAATCTATTTGATTTCATACTAATCCAACATGATGCTGTAGGACTTTATGCCAAGTTCTGTTTGCTGTTCAAGATCCTGTTCTTTTTGAGCTTCTATACATTGCTCTCTCCTCCAGAGTAGAAACCAAAACAAAGCATTTTCTATACTGCAATGATCTTCTAAAATGCCTTCAGTATGGGTCAAAAAATGCTAATTAAATCATCTAAAATCATCAAAGGATAGTTCCCCTTTAACCCTTTGGCAATTTGGGTTCCCACTGCCTGTATTTGGTGTCTAGGGGCTTGACTAAGTCGCAACTTTTGGAATATTAGCTATGTCTTAGTATTTGGTGTTTAAGCCATCTTTAAAGTTTCCTGTGTTTGTCTGTTCTGAAAATTCAGCCACTATTTCCAGGCTTTATGTTCCAGAATACCAGTTCTAGAGGCCAGTAACATACCCCAGTAAAAGGTGCCAATTCAAACTTTGAAAGTCTTTCAATGTTGATGTGAACTGCTATGGTCTCTGTGAGAACAGCCCTTAGACTGGCATTTATTCATAACATTTTTTACTGTGTCTTGTGTTCAGAAAGCAATGACCTATTGCCACTCTGGTTAACGCATGAACGGCAGAAAATAAGTCTGTATTCTTATATCTCTTATTTCAATGGATGCATTGGTCACTTGTAACTTTATTCTAGGAAAATATGTAGTAGTTCTTAAAAGCTTTTATACTTAATAAGTTTGAAGGAAACTTTATTTCTGTGTGCGTGATGAGAGAATGTGTATAGCCAGCCCATCAGTTTCCTTAAAGTGTAAAGCTTCAGAACACTCAGTTTACACACAGAACTGAGCAAAAGCAGAGAGCTTCTTTACAAGATAACATTTAAATGCAGGTAAGAATGCACTACTGTTCCTGTTGTAACTAGAGGTCAGATTTTATTCCACCCAGGGACTGTAGGGGTCTAAATAAAAGACTTGTGGACTTGTGACTTCATGCTTAATCCTCTCATTTTTCTCAAGGAAAATTTGTCTAAACCTTCTTAATAGCTCCTGCTAGTTCTTAAGACTGAACTGTTAGTGGTTGGATGTATCAATATTGTAGTGCTGATAAGAATCTTGGTGTTGTTGGAATGAGAGGGAGTTTTGTCACCAGTTTCAGCCCAGATGAGATTAGCTGCTGTGCTACTTATTTGAAATGTTTTTCCTTGGATGAGGATTGGCAGATCAATTGGCTAACTAGATGTACATTTTAATATGCCTCCTGGTATACTGTGTATTTTAATTAGTCATTCTAACGATCTACTTGATTGTAATTTATCTTTGTGTTCAACTATAAGCACTATTTCTACCTAGGACTAATATAAATACTTTTTGTCATGGCTGCTAGCTTGATAGATTTACAAAAGGCTTTCTCACTAATCTGAGGGTGATTTGGTGACTACTTTTATCATTTGTTTCAGAAGTAACACTGGTATCCTCATTTACAAAGTCAAAGTACCAAGCAGAAGATGTCGGACAGTAGTTCCATAATGTTCAATGTTCTTAAAAGAAATAGATTAACCTCTCCCAGCAGCAGCTTGAAATACTCCAGTTTTAAAGACACGTGTTGCACTTCATTATTTTTGGACAGCAAATGCAATGAGCCAGTAAAAGATCCTGATGTAGAACATAGAGAAGGACTGAGTGCAACAAGTTTATCTTTGCTACAAGAGCATTCTGAGCACATTCGTCCAAATGTCCCCTTTCCTGTGTCACCATGTATTGAAAATGAAATTAATTCTATCACCTTATCAGAAAGAAAAGAAGCAAACAGAAGTGCAGATTTTTTTGAAACTCCTAAAGTGAGTAGAAAAAGCTCCTCACTACGCAGGAGGCTGCTTTTATGTAGGGCTGTTCCAGCTGACGCAACTGTAGGATGCTGTGAAAGACAAGCTGGTTCTTCAGGAAGCATCCCGGGGAAAATGCTCTCCTGTGTTTTGAGCTGTGAAGAAAAACTTTCACAAACTGCTTCAGATTCTCTAAAAGATAAAGGTTACAAATGTCTTACAACTAGTACTTCAAAAACTGAGGACTCTATTCCTGATTGCTCAAAGAGGAGACTTTCCTTTTCACAACAAAGAACTTCTACACTAGATGAGTCCAAATGTAAGGATCCCATATTGCTAGAACCGGAGTGTTTATCTCCAATTCAATGTAAGGATGTTATTGTTAGCAATGCTGATGAATTCAATGAAAGTGCCCTTATAAGTGTTACTGACGGGTTGCTTAGGACTCCTACTTACAGTGTGTTACCTGAGGCCAATGAGGGTAAGTTTCTGACTTCCATCAACAGTCCTATAGAGAACTTTAACTTTGAACTATGTGATATAAATTCTCCCCCTGTTAAGCTGGCAAGTTACCAAGATCTTTCAACACCTGAGGATAGTGGATATAATTCACTTCATTTGGACAAATCGGGAGACTCATTGTCTGATCATGAGGGATCTTTCCAAGAGTTATCCCAAAAACGTAAAGAAGATTCCAAAATTCTGGATAGTAAAAGAAAGACAAGAAAACTTGAACGAGTTAGAAGGTTATCCACTCTTCGTGAACAGGGCTCACAGTCAGAGACAGAAGATCGTCATGGCAGTCCTTCTACTTCAGCATGTATGTTAACAGAAGAAAGCAACTTTGTCAGTGAAGACCATGCATTAGTTTCAGAACAGCCTACTGGAGATGTAGTTGTAAGTCATGGAGATCTCTCAAGAACTCCAGCTCTGAAAGTAGTTCATGAAATTTGCTTGCAAAGACAAAGATCAGACCAAAATCAAATATTGGAGAATATTGATGGAACAGAAATATTTGCATTAGAGCATGTTCTTGCTGGACTTATTGGCAAGAAAATGGGCCTTGAAAAATTAGATATTTTAACAGAGTTAAAATACAGAAATTTAAAACATGTTCTTGCTATAGTTTTAGATGCTTTGACAGTGGAAAGTCTATGCAGGTAAGTACTACTGCTTCCTTCTTCCCTCCTGCCCCCTCCCCCAAAGAGGAAAATATGTGTTTCTGCAAATAAATCAGAATAACTTCTGGAAAGGTGTCAATAGATTTTGTTTGTAAGGAAATGAAAAAGTTTTGTTGCCATTAACTGAGTGGCTCTTTCTGTGTAGTTTTAAAAATATATTGTATGGGGGGAATTAAAAACCAAAACAAATGAAAAGCCAAGCATGGGAATTAGTAAATTTAAAACTAAATCACAGTATTTTTAAAATGTAAAATGTATGAAAATTTTATTTAAATGTAGGAAGTTCTTCTCATTACAAGTTCCCCAACAATGTGTAGTACTCAAAACACATTTTCTAGATTTTTTTCTTGTGTATTTAATTTCCTCAGTTATTTCTAAGTACAGAGATGCTCAAAGAATTTTGATTCCTGAGTAATGTTCTAGATTAGTTTTTAATTAATAGAGGCTGTCACTTATTTCAAAGAAATCAAGAGTGCCATGTGTTCCATAGTTAGAGGGAATGGGAGAATAGGTATAAAGGCATGGATTTTTTTGGTAACATTTAATGCATGAAAATGTTACTTTGGAAACAAACTTGGTAAGTGGAAGGAAGGAACTTAAATAATTTTGTAAGTCAAAGATACTCTGTGTTATTTATATTGCAACTGTTCTTTAGGCTCTTCTACTATTCTATATAGTGGTGTGTAAGAGTACATGAGAGCTATATTTCCTAACAATATGGTGAACTAGAATATAGCAGTAGTCTGTAAAATGACCAATAGGACATGAAATCATGCAAAAATCTTTTAAAGGTAGTCTTACTAACGTGACTTCTGTACTTCTTGGCAAAAATGTGCAGGTGAGTAACTTTTTTCGTTAATTTGTTCCAGCATTTGGGAAGTAAGCAAAAGCTGGCGTGAAATCATTGTACAAGATAAAAGTGCAGATAAGAGGAGAAAGTTGTACATAAAACACCTGAAAGAAGAAGCTGGGGTAAGGTTGGTCTCAAAGGTAATTTTTTTATGTTTTTTTTCTTCAAATGTGGACCAAGGCAGGTCAGAGGAAAGAGGAAACATGTTGTAAAGCTACAGAAAGGTAGCTGGTACATTTCCAACATAAGTATGTGAAGGATTCTAGTAGGAGAATGTAATAGCTTTTATTACTTTTCAACTGTCCACAGTCTGAGTACTAGTCTTTCAGCTATGCAAGACACTGCCCTGCCCCATGCCCCTTGAGAATCCTGTAGGATCTCTTCCTTAACTGATTCTGGCTTTAGATCTGAAACCTTGTTCACACCTTTGTGCCATACTTTTCCTCATTTTCCATTTCACTCTATGCTGTAGGAGGCAGCCTAGACTACTTCCTGTTTATTTTCAGGACTGCTTGTAGCAAGGCTTCTTCATGGTGTACTTGTGAACATCAGGACATGTAGGAGTTTTTTAAGGGGCATCTAGAAAAGCAAGCATGTTAATAGCAGTATATATATATATGTTTGGGTTGGTTTTGGTTGGTTGTTTTTTTTTTTCAGATCCTCCACAAGTGTATACAGACACACTTCACTGTAACCTTGCTTTAATTGTGATGAAACTTATACTTGCTATTTCCATGCTTGCTGTTGAGATGTGTCCAGATTTGGAAACATGAAGTCTTCTGGTAGAGAGTGCTAAAAGACAGTTGGCTTTTTACCCTGTTCATGGGACTTTGTTTTTAATAGTTCCTGTCTTTTGTTCTCTTACTAAACATAAATATTTAAGGAAAATACAGGCACTATACATAATTTCATTTCCTAATGTGTTGTTGCAGAGGGAAAACAAAAAAAAAGGGCAAAACCCAGCTGCAAATCTTAACTAAAACCTTATTTCCTTTTGTGTGTTTTTGTTTTTTCTTCTCTCTGCTTGCTCCCCTTCCCCCCATGAACTTTAACAGGAATATTTATTGAAAGCTGAAGATGCTGCCACAAGACTTAATGTCCTCAATAGATCTGCTCTAAGACCTGTTCAAGCTCAAGCCAGAACTCCTGTCTTACAAACACCATTTTCATACACTGAAGTTACACCTAGGAGATGCAGTTCTGTTCCCCATTCAAGCAGTAGACAGGAAGAATACATCAAAGTAAGTAGCTAAGAAACTCGTCATTTTCAGTTTTTAGAGACTTTTCATTTACAAGGTCTGAGCAGCTCTTGTCTCCCTCCTCTTGCTACAGGTTGCTAAAACTCTGTGCACTGATGAAGCTATAAAACCTTGTCCAAGATGTCAATATCCTGCTAAATATCAATTGATAAAGAAACGGGGACTATGTAGCAGAGAGACATGTGCATTTGAGTTCTGTATTTTATGTTTGTGTGCATTCCATGGGTCAAAAGAATGTAATAGTTCATCTGCAAAACAGAACAAAAAAGATGCTCCTCCAGGAAGTGCCCAAAGCAAAAGAAATTTAAAAAGACTCTAAATTTGTAAGACATGTAAGTCCATACATTTAATTCCCTTCCCCCTTCTAAATTCCTAATCTTGTTCATATTATTCCTAAATACATGCATTTTGAAAGTCTCAATGTGTTTTTGCTGACTTGTTAAGATAACTTCTCATGTATATATCTTAATTTAGCAGATTTTTTTTTTCTGAAAAAAGTGAACATTTCAAAACATTTTGTCATATTTTACCTGTTGCGTAGTAGGTGGGCATTTGCTAATATCTGGATTATTTTAATAAAGTGTCTTAAATGTAGTCTTCAATATCTGGCTTCCAGCACCTCATAGATGTTTAAAAATGCAATTTTTGTCTTAATGACAAATTAAAGAAAATTATTTTTTAAATAAATCTTTTTAATGGAATTTATTTATTTGCTTTAAGTTACAGTGAATGTTATAAAGTGGAGCACTAGGTACATACCCCCAAAATACTCCTACCTATATAAATGATGATACCTCAAAAGCAATATATTAGTTGTCTGAATTTTGTATTAGAATAATTACTTTGTTTTTCTCTTAGCCTCTGTAATGTAAGTCAAAGGAATAGCAATTTCTAAACCAAGCTGTACTATGTGAATGTTACATTGTACTGTTTTTTTACAGATTTTGTCTTTACTTGAAAAATTCAGGTGATACTGTATATATTCACACATCTAAGCATGCTGTTGCATTACCCTTGTTGCTTTGAACTTAGTTTTATACTTTGCCTGACTTTGGCTCCCGGATACTGGATTATCTTCATACTTCTGCTTGAATTAGAGGATTATCTACTGCTAGAAATCATTCTTTCTCTATCTGAGGATTTAGTTAAGGGAATTCACTGATTTTTGCTCTTGAACTGAATATGCTGAGCCTTTACAGTAGAAGAACTCAGTCTGTCTCTTATAATACAAAAATCATTTGAGGTATTTTTTTGTTTGCCTTTTTTTTTTCCCCTTGAAATCCAGGTGACAGAAGTGGACACAGTACCTGCTCTATGAAGAGGTAGTATCAATTTACTTCTATTTCCCCTTTCAAGGAGTTAACTCGTCACCAGCATCTTGCAGAGTGCTTGTAGTCAGCTGGTGTTTCTTCCTCACTCTTCTTCTGATTTTTGTCCTATGTGTTATATTTGTGATGATGCAATTTTACTGTGTTTGTAGGTAAGCCTTATCACTGAGCTATTTAAAAAGTAGTCTTAAAAAAACCCCAACTTTCAACTAAGCATAATAAGCTGTGTATTTGCCTCTAATATTTATTAACGTATATAATTCGGTTCAGGATGTTCTATAAACATAACTTCCTCATCTCTAACTGTTGTGATTTGTAATTTGGTTAGTACTTTCAGTGTATCTGACTTCTGCGGTAGTAGCTCCACATAGCATTTGGAAGGAGGAGAAATAACATGGTTAATAAGATGCTTATGGAAGTTTTGGTACTAAATCTATTAACCAAATATGGTATTATTAAAGAAGGGATCAGTGCAATATATCTGCCAGAATCCTGTTTATTGCATGAATAAAATTATCAACACTTTCATTCCATGCATACTGGTATTTGCTAAGCCTTTGCATTATACTTGTCTAGGGTTAGACTGGTAGCACTTGAACTGGAAGACTGAAAAAAGAGTCTGTATAGAATCAATTCTGAAGAAACAATTGAGGGGAAGGATTTGGGAGCAAGGTAGGGGTGTAAATTGGTTCTGGTATAGGCATTATTGTTTTTTAATGGTAGCATCTTGAATATCTGCAGTGTCCCTCCAATGAGGACTAGCTTGAGAGGAAAAAATCTTGAATACTATTTCACAATTTTGAGGTTTTTCTCCTGTTTTGACATCTCTAAAACTTTTTTTTTTCCCCTCTTCTAGATCTGTCTCACAAAAATCTTTTCTTGAATCAAATGTCTCTTGTTCAGTTAGGTATCACAAATGTAAGTATGCTCTGGTGTTCAGGTGAAATGAGTTCTCTGCTGTCATCCAGTGCTATACTTAATGTGTGGGGAAAGAATAACATATCTAACAGAGCACAAGCTATGTTATAGATATCTTGTAGCCTGTAAAAGTTTGGGTAAAAGGAAACAGAATTCTTTCCTGATATTTGATTGCTTAGTGACAAAAATGAAGGCTCTGGGGTAGGAGAGTGGAAGTAGCATTTGAGTCCTTGTTCATATGCATTTTCTATATACTGTATCTCTCAATTAGCCTCCATCAGATACCACTAAGCTATATCAGTCTCAACTTGAAATAAATAGAAAAGGAGAACATAGGTTCCTACTTTGTTAAAAAAACAAACACACTCCCCTCAAAACAAACAAAACCAAATCATCAACCCCCACCCCCTAAAAAAAAACAAAACAACACCACAAAGTCAAACCCAAGAGCAACACCCCTCTTGTCCCTGCCCCAACCCAACAGTCCATGAGTGTCAGGGGGTCTAGGGATTCATGTCCAGCATCTTTTTCTACTGGGCTGAATTAATTCCCAGAGACTCAAGGTCAGGTACTAATACAGCTAGCACAGGGAAGAAGGATGCAATTGGTCTTTAGCTAAACATGACAATGATCAAAAGTTTCCAAAAAATATTCTGACCATCATTATTCTCTAGCTCAAGAATTTTTCTTACAATTGACAACAGATTGTTGGAAAGGGAGGAGTGAATTGTCTTTCACTCTGGAAGATGGGGATGATGAGTTAAAATTAACGTTCAAGATAATATTTGGTTTGTTGGCTGCTGAAAGTCTTACTCTCGCAACGCTTATTTCCCTTCAGACAGACGTGATCTGTAGTAGGAGGAGTGATATTACCTACAGAGCATGCCCAGGGAATGCTTTAATGCATTTAGTTTTTTGGAGGTGATGGTTTGAGCCAGACCTGTGGGTTTAAATTCCTGAACAGAAATCTTAGACGTAACATTTTGCTCCTGACAAACGTTGCTGCAAGAATTGTACTTCATAAATCTTTATTTTTTGGAGCAGCACCCATAAACCTCAAGGTTTGTGAGAAGGGAACTGAAATTACTTAAGCCTCTGATCATTCTTGGTGATAAGAATGGAACAGATTAGGCAAAAAATTTGTTATAAATCTTTTGAATTGTTTATAGGATAGAGCATTTGTATGTTCTATCACTAGTTAGCTAAAAATGATAAAAAAAATTTGTTTCTTAATTTAAGGAGCTCATCAACACCTACCATATTATTTTCCTATTCCATATGCTGGTTATTCATTAGTACCCCTTAGGCAATTTAGGCAACGTAGGTTAATTTTAATAAAAGAGGTAACTCCCTTTCTTTCTGTTTCCATAGGCACATGAAGAAATACAGCATTGTCAGATTAGAAAAGGGATTCCTGGAGTCTAGCACCAAGCTCTTAAATCAACTCATCAAATTCTGCCTTAAAACTGGATATGATACTGTCTTATGACCTTTATGTTGGAGACCTTTTGCTCTACTGTTCACTTAATTGATTGCCTTTTTTTTTAAGCATTGTGATTCAAGTAACTATTCTTCCACTGAGACTTTTTTCCCACAGTGTTGTTATGACTGAGTGGTACAAATACCACCCCACTCTTTATTTCATTGACAAAAAACTCTTAACTTAGTCTCATCTCTTAGATACAACCTTTGTTTCTTGTACTGTCTTAATGACCCTTTACTGTTACCATTGGAATCTGTTCTTTCAGTCAATGCAACCAGTATTCCAGGTAAAACCTCCTTAAGATCTTGAATAACATTAGGGCTTTCTTTTCTGTGGCAGAAATAATTGACGGGTGCATATGAAGACTAGCATTTTTTTTACGTCTTCTGCACACTCACAATTTAGTGACTAGGTGCAGTACTCCCATGTTCTCTCACAAATTTTGAATACGTTATTTTTTTCCATAAATTCTTACTGAATCTTAAGTGGGTAACCTTGTACTTTATGCTCCAAAGCTTCAGGCTTTCTTCTTTCTCTACTTCAATGTTGCAATGATTTAATATTTGATGTGATTATATTTTTTTATAAATTAAAATTCTTTGTGGTGACTCTTACATGATTTTTGATGCAAAACATCTAGCAGATTCTTTTATCACTTGTCAGATGCCCAAAGAAAATCTGACTGTTTCTTGGGAATGATGTGTTTCTTTTTAGTTAAACAAAAACAAAGCTTGCTTTTACTTTGAGCTCTGATTAGTTGAAATTCTCATTACAAGAAGACTTAGCACGTTTTTTCCTCTTAACTTTGACAAGCCACTGTGCAGTGTTAGAACCTGCCCAAACTTGTCAGAAGCCTAAATGCTCATAAGGCCTTATTGAGTTGGGTGCTAATGGATGAGTAGTAAAGAAACCAACTCTTCAGTTGAAAATATGTGTGGCTTGGCATTCTGAATGAACTCATAAACACTGTTGAATATTAGACGCTTCATATAAAAATAGATTTCTGACTTGGAGACTGAAATTCAGGAGTTAAAATCCTCTCTGATTCCCCTTCTGCACTCTAAAACTCATTCTGAAAACAGTTCTGCAAGGGTGGTTGTGTCTTAATTCCCCCCAATCCCTGGCAAATCGAATGTGGAAACTGTGCCCGCATTTCAGCTGCTTCCTTTCAGTCCTGAATCACAGTGAAAAACCTGTTTCTGTAAGCTGTTTAAACATTGTGTCATGACTAGAACCAGCTGAAGCAGTAGAAGGATAATAACTTCTGGGAAGCAATAGTATCCTAGATAAACACAGTAACACTTGCTAAAAGTTATCATTTGGAGCAGCAAGGTTACTGCAGAATTAGTCAGCAGTTGTGCAGTGGTCTTCCACTTCAGCAAAAATGTTAATTATCATCCTAAAGGACTTCTGTTGCTGAAATGGAGAACTCCTGTCTCATTCCCCAAGTACTGAATTGGGTGTAATGCGTTATTTGGGGCCCGAAGAACATGTTTCTAGAAGTGCTCCATCCTGCTGGGACATGGTAGCTCAGTGCCTAGAGTATATGTAGACCATCACGATACAAAATGAAGTTTTCCTCTGGTATGAATCCATCACATTTCCCTGGTGTACATTTCAATTGATCAGATGCTGCACAGATTGTGGCAATGGCAACATCTTTGGCTCTTAAATGGGAATTTCAGTTGTGCTGGCAACATTCTTCCATCTTTCAAAAAATTTTATACACAAGAAGAACTCTCATGAAATACTGGAATTTCCGATTCACTTTTCCTTTATCCTTTTCCCATTGTCTACTCTGTGGTGTGCAAGAACTATTATTGGGATGCCTTGCTGTTGGAAGCATTTCTGACAAGATACTGTTCCAAGACTCTGTATCGCAAATAGGCATAGTGTGAAGGAGCACAGTGGGTCCTGTTCTCTGCTTGAAACAGAAATGCTTAGTGGTGCACTGTTTATGTTCTGGACTTTTCCTTTATTTTAAAGAATTGTCATAGAGTTGTCCATGGAGAACATTATACAACACAGAATGGATAATAAGAAAACAAACTAATTCTTGAAATGCTTTGCTCAGTTAACTAACTTAAATGTAAAGCTATCTTAAGTGTTGAACTGCTTTTCTCACTGAAAACAGTTCTTGATTTCAAATGACTTTCTGTTGGTAAAAACATTTTATCAGAAGGGGGCACCAAAGATTTTTCTTACAGAGAACTTCAGTCATTTCCCTTCTTGCTTTAACCCTTATACACTAACTGAACAATACAAATGCAAAATGTTTTGAACAGCTTAAAGCAAGGGTGGCCATAATTCCAGTCCCTAGGAGCTTCCTTTGCAGGGTGAAGCTGTGCTGGGCACACAGCCAGGTCCTACAGAAACCAGGCAAGATCATAGAATCATAGGTTGGCCTAAACAGTGGCTGCTGGCTCAGTTCCTCTCTTAGCAATGGGCTTAGATTATCCTGCAGTCTCGATGCCAGCCTGGTGTTGGCTACAAAACGTACCTCTCTCATGGAACTGTTGCAATTGAAGTATTTGAAAAGCGATAGTTTCAGGAGCTGCATGCTCTGGGTTTTATTTCCCAAAGAAAATAATAAAATCCAATATACTTTTACAAAGTATGGATAATATACAAGTGCCTCTTCAATCTACCATGATTTAAAATGATCACAGGAAAAATAACTTATTGTGTATGTCTTATACTTAATTGATGTTCTGATGCCTTTAGTGAACAAGAAAGGGAAATTATTATCTCAAAACTGGAAAGGGACTAAGTATTTCCATGGAAAATATTTTAAACAATATCAGAATGGCAGGATTTTGTTAGGTTTTTGTTAAATGAAGATCGGGTGAGAATTTGAAAAATTAATGTGTTTTTTATCCTTTAACTAAGTACTTTTGGAGTCTAGGAGAGCAGTAAGTAGGAAAGTAGAATACCTACAAAATAAGAAGACTGTAATTTTGTATGCTTTTCTGAAGCATTATTGAAATCTTAAGGAACACTAATTAGTTATGGATTCTTACACCTTTCTTAACATCTATTGTGTTGACACTGCTGTGTTCTGGGAGCTGATGTCCATGAAATGTGTTTCCTTCTTCCTTCTGATTTCTTCTTCTTTCTTCTCCCACTCTCCCTCCCCAAAACCAGATCAGTCTCCCAGTCTGCTTCATTAAGCTGCTGCACAAGCAGCCATGGTGGCATGACACAAAAAGGTGGGAGGTGATGATCAGTGGGATGTGCTGTTTCAAACAGCACTGCTGCTATCCACAGGCTTGATGCACCAGTAGTATCTCTGATAACTTAGCTCTTAGCTGGAGAATCCTGGGTTTGAGGACTGTTGTTGACATCTGTTTGACTGTAACAGATGGAAAAAAGATGGAAAACAGACTGGAGAAAGATATGCATGCTTTTAGTGTTTCTTGTTTGGTATATGCCACCTACTGTCAGGAGATGATCTTGTTAAAGGACCTGTTTGGCATTACTGGTGTATGTTATTCCTGTCTGCTGAATAGTCTTCATACACCTCTTCTGCTGGCCCTCTAGTTGGCTGGAACAGCTTTTAAGCCAAGTTCAAGGAACTGACTGGCTTAAACCAAGCTACAAGTAACACCAGAAAAAAGAAAAAAAAATCATGACATTTGCTTCCACAACTAAAAGAAAGAAATGGTGTTAAACCTGCAAAGCTTAAATTAGCACAGCCAAAATGTATTACAAACCACAGCTCTAGTTTATCCATGTGAAACATTTAGAGTAGACAGTGACAGCACGATCTTTTGTACATAGTGCCAAAATTTCTGATACACCACCTGATAGCAAAATCTCTGTGAGAAATAACTGTTGTAGTTTCTTCTGATCTGTATCTTCTGTTTCAGTTGAAAGCTATGCTATGTTAATTGTAACGGGCTGCTAGGAAAAAAATCTCTCTGCTTGCTGTAAGCTTATGTTCCATGGTAGTTCTTTTATGTTGTATGTGGTTTGATAGCTGTGGGTCTAGTAGTTCTTTCCTAATTTTCATATTTTCATGGAATGACTTTATTTCTAATATACTTCTTCAAACTGCCACAATCTTGGTGAATGTTTTTTTTTTCAGTTAAGTCTTAATGCTCTTTTCCAAACTTAGAAAACGTAGTGTGATACTCTCCCAGAGTTCCAGCAGTTATTTCTTAGGACACTCACACAAATTTGTGAAGGGATAACATGACTGCAGGTATGTATATAGAATTGTAGAATCATAGAACAGTTAGGGTTGGAAAGAACCTTAAGATCATCTAGTTCGAACCCACTGCCATGGGCAGGCACACCTCACACTAAACCATGTCACAAATACACTAAACCATGTCACTAAACCATACCACCAATTGCTGAATGGTCCTTCCAAATCTAATTCACTTTCCAGGTGTGCCTTGTATTCCTTTTGTCTTTTCTAAGACTTGTACTAAACAAAGACTTATACGAAACTTTTAGAATCATAGAATCATAGAATAGTTAGGGTTGGAAAGGACCTTAAGATCATCTAGTTCCATCATAGTGCGGTGCCTATTATATCATACCCCTGTAGACGTGCACACATCTCCACATCTCTAATTCCTCTTGTTTGTTCGCCATGCTACGGGCATTTGTATAGAGGCATCTGAGCCGAGATCCAACTGAAGCCGGCTCATTGGCTGGAGTGGCTGGAATATCTCTACATTGCTCCGAGCATTTATTATAGGTTCTGGCAACTGACTGGGTGTGTTGGGATGGAATGATGCCCCCCTCCCCAACACATCTAGTTTAAAGCCTCCTTGACCGGTCTGGCAAGCCTCCTACCGAAACTGCTCTTTCCCTTAGACCAGCTCCACCACCCCCCGTTAGACCTGGCCTACAAACTTGGGTCCTGTGTTCAAGACACCCAAACCCCTGACTATGACACCACCCTTTTAACCCTTTATTAACCTGGCTGATCATCCTAGATTTTTTTAGGTCCTCCCCTGTATCCTGGAGAATTGACAAAAAGACTATCTGAGCTCCAGAGCCCCACCAGAACCACCTCCTGCAGGGCTCTGTAGTCCTTCTTTATGTTCCCTAGGCTACTACTGTCTATATCTCTAGCACCCACATGTACCACCAGAAGTGGGTAATAGTCTGTGGGACTTACTAGAGCAGGCAGCCTCTCTGCCACATCCCTGATCCGTGCCCCAGGACTTTAAAGACTTTAAACTCTTTAAAATTAAAAACTTCTAAAACCCATTTAAACTTCTACATTGTCCTGGTAGAATAAGATTATTATAGGAATCCTTTGGTTGTTGGTGACACGGACAATTCAAGGAATATTCTCCAGTGACTATCCAAAAAGAGACTTCTGCAGAGGTCTTGCACCCCTTGGTGCAACTTAAGGCCATTTCCTCCTGTCCTATTTCTTCTTACTTGGAGAAGAGACCAATGCCCACTTTGCTACAACCTCCTTTCAGGTATTGTATTTGTTACTTTTTTGAATGAGTAATTAATTATGGGGATGTTCATAACTTCACTGTGACCACTGCCAGGAATCAAACACAAGTTAGCACCTAAAAACACAAGTGCACGTTTGGATTCAATAAAGCTATTCAATTTATGTCTTTACTGAGCAAGTCACAAGGGGACTTGTTCACCCAGCAATCTGACATAGCTTACATGCTTGTTTCTCTTAGTGCAAATTTTGTCCCAGCAGTTTTGATCTGATTTGCCTGAGTGATACTTTAGTTGATAAATTGCTGAAAGCCTAAATTTCTGAGAAATGTGGAGGAAAGGGACAACGACAGCGTAAAGTCTTCACTGAAAGTCCACTTTTCCAAATGGCTCTTTAGTAAGGAGCAGAGGAGGGAGATGTCAGCAGGAATGGAGAGAATCAATCTATGTTTTCCTCCCATTTGTCTTCCTGTGCAGATCTCTTTCTATACCGGTCTTATGCTAATAATTTGAAACCTATTTCTTGTCTTTTTACTTTCTCTTGTCTAGAATTCTCTGTCATGCCTAGCCATTCATCTTTTCTAAAAGGTCAGATGCTTTTTGGGATAGATCATGGCTTTGACTATATTTATGAAACATTCTGTAGATCTTCAGTTCTGCTAAGTTAAATAATAATCAAAATGAAAATAAGAGCAAGGAAAGAAAAATGTGGAAAGGGGGGTAAATCAGCTTAATCAGGGACTGGTAGTGGCAGGACAAGGGCTAATGGGTTAGAACTTAAACAAGGGAAGTTTAGATTAGGTATAAGGAAGAAGCTCTTTACTGTGAGGGTGCTGAGGCACTGGAATGGGTTGCCCAGGGAAGTTGTGAATGCTTCATCCCTTGTAGTGTTCAAGGCCAGGTTTGACAGAGCCTTGTGTGACATGGCTTAGTGTGAGGTGTTCCTGCCCATGGCAGGGGGGTTGGAACTAGATGATTTTAAGGTCCTTTCCAACCCTAACTATTATATGATTCTATGATTCATATCTTTGTTTCACCTGCTGGTGAACTTTTAACTGCAAAATAAAATCAAGACTGAAATGCACACACCCCCAGTACTTGACTAAAATCTATGTTGTTAACTAAGATAATGAGAAAATGATAATGACTGCTAATAGATTATTCATGAGAGAATACAGTATTTCCTGATGAGCTTAATCCAAAATGCAATCGCAATCTTTGAAGCACACTACACAGAAAACAAAAACCTATGAGTTTTATGCCAAAATATATCAGATGACAGGAGAGAAAAAGGACTTCTTTTTCTAATGGACTCATTTCCACACTTGAATTCTATCTAAGCTGAATTGTGGCTTCCACTTCTGATTAAAAAAAAACAACAAAAAACCCAAAAATGTATTCACCATGTTTCTTTGTTTTTGTTTTTGTTTTTTTTTTTCAAAAATTACAAGCAGCTAGGGAGGTTTAGGTATATTATACACCAAAGACTATATTTAAACCTGCATCAAAAAGAAAAAGGGGAAGGGGGTAAAGAAGTGCTTAAACATTTGAAATCATATTAAGTAGTTTGGTTATGAGACAATACAGTCTCATATACAGTTCAGTGCAATTCTACCTGTTGGAAAGGGTTAACTTCACATTTTATGGGTGTCCTGGGTTCAGCAGTAGCAGTCATTTTTCTCCTTCTTAGTAGCTGGTGCAGTGCTGTATTTTTGACTTTCAGCCTGGGAACAACACTGATAACACCAATGTTTTTAGTTATTGCTCAGTAATGTTTAGTCTGACCAAGGACTTTCTGAGTCTCGTGCTCTGCCAGGGATGAGGGGAAGTCAGGAGGAAGAAGAGACAGGGCACCTGACCCAAACTAGCCAAAGAGGTATTCCATACCACAGCATGTCATGCCCACTATATAAACTGGGTGCAGTTAACCAGAAGGGTTAGGTCATTTCTCAGTCAGGCTGGGTATTGGTCGGTGGGTGGTGAGCAGTTGTATTCTCTTCCCTTGTTGTTTTCCTTATTATTATTATTGGTAGCAGCAGCAGTGATTTGTGTTATACCTTAGTTACTGGGCTGTTCTTATCTCAACCTGTGGGAGTTACATTCTTTTGATTCTCCTCCCCATCCCTCTGGGAGTGGGGGGATGAAGCGGGGGGGGGGGGGGGGGGGGGGAAGTGAGCGAGGGCTGCGTGGTTAGTGAGCGAGGGCTGCGTGGTTGAATTGCCAGCTGGGTTTAAACCACGACAATGGGCTATCTTGTCATGCTATTCCTCTTTCATTTACATTAAGTATACCTATTTGAAATATTTCATAATCACAATAGAACAGAATCTTTGAGGGAACTTGCATGCAAAAAAGCCTGAAGCATTTATTCAGTTCTAGGGTCAGAGACTTGCTCAGTAGGGTGTTTTTCAGATCCCACTTGTGGAACACCTAAATTCCACTGAAATCCTCATACAGGAACCTGAATTCCTTCTTTGTATTTAGCTTTTGCTGACCATAACAGAAATGTGACTTTATATCCTAGAGTACCCCCTCAAGCCAACAAAGGAACTAACATTCTGGGAGTAGACTCTATTCTATATCTTTTAATGTCTTTTCTCCTTCTACCCAGCCTAATTATAAACTTTTCCCTAATTGTGGGAACATGTAGCTGCCTTTGGATTTCTGGGCCCTGGCAGTAGGAGGAAGCAAAGAAGGCTGTTACCAAGGCTGCAGGTTGTGTTTCTGGCACACTGCAGTGGGGCTGTTTATACATGTATGGATGCAGAATTATTTGGTATGTGATGTAAATCCATTGGTCATTAGTCATATGTTTGGGGATTTAAGGCAAAATCCCACATGGCTGGAGGCTTTTGCTAATGTAGGAGAAGACAGAATATCATTTTGGACTAAGAACTGCCTAGGCCAGTCAAGAAAAGAGCATTTAATTTCTATTCTTGCTACAAGCATCCTGAAGTTCCTAGTTCACAGGCATCTCTTTTGGGACCGTATCATCAGTATGCCTGATATCCAAGTCTGCTTCAGGGAGATCTGCATCAGCAAGAGAAGTATTTGCTTACTGCTCAGCTCACCCCATGCATTGTTTACAGTGTCATAGCAACGCCCCTTTGCTGGGAGACATGCAGCAGAGGCAGGCTGCCCTGGTGCAGACCAGCACTCACCAGCCAGGTCCAAGAACTCTGCAGCTTCTATTTCTGGTCTGCAGTAAAGGATTTCACCTTTGCAAATGAGATTGTAATCTTGTAGATGTGGGTGCTGGCCCTTACGTGTGTAGATCCAGGATGCAGTCGAAGAGGCTAACCACTGGTATGTAGTACTTCCCACGCAGGGGGATGGACCGAAACTATGTCAGACAGGGGGTCTGACCCAAGGGTGATTGTCTTAGGTACAGAGATGGTGATACAAAAGGGGGGGATTTTGAACTGCTAGGTTTAAATTCAGTAAAATTCCTTCATCTCAAGACAGAACTTTATTCCCTTCAGATGTAATCACGGAAGGCAGAATACTCTTCTAGAATGAGTGAGATTTTGATATCTGGTAACACCAACAATCACATTTTTAAAATTTTATCATATGATTCATAACATTTGCTCTTCGAGGCTCCCCCAGTCTCATAGAAATCTATATTTTCATTAAAAACCAGCAAGATTCTAGTAATCAATTTTGCAGAGCAAAGCTGACAAGTTAACTGATACGTATGAGAAATAATCTAGTTAAATAATACTTGAATTATATTTAAATCATTCTTGTGGTAGATTTTTTATTTAATCCTTTTATCCTTTTTATACATGGGTCAACATTACTGCATGTTCTTAGAGTTTATTTTATTTCCTCAGGCTAAGTTATTTTATTTAAGAATATCCAGGAAGGTTGTCATGCCTCACTACTTTTTGTTTCTGTTCAGTAATCATAGTTGAACAAGCTTGACTGTATTGCTTGAATAACATATTTCATTTTTGTATTTCAGAGCCTCCATGTATAACAGAAGAAGTGTTTGTAAGTATGCTTTATAAAGCTTGATCATTCATTTTGTCATGCAACTGTAGAACACAAAAAGCAAAAGACATTTTTGGAAACTGTTGCCTGATTTCTCAATTCTTTCCTCTCTGTAAGTATGGAGTACTGAGCAATTTCTTGCTATTTTTCTCAGACAAAAAAAAAATTACTTAGTTTGAAAATAATTAGAATGTAAAAAGTAACAGGAAACTATGGAGAAGACGGATGGAAATGAAAAGGAAAGTGAAATATGATGAAGGAATGAAATCATGAGCTCGAATGTTCAACATGACAGGTTTAACAATCTTCTTTATCTTTTCTGCTCTTTGCTTCTAGCTCATTGTAGGATTTCTCTGTTGTTTGCCTTTTTTACCTTATTTGTTACTCTGTTGTTTTACCTTATTTGAAGTGGCACAAGCAATGGATGAGAGGAAATGGCCTCAAGTTGCATCAGGTGAGGTTTAGGTTGGGTATTATGAAAAATTTCTTCACAGAAAGGGTTATAAAGCATTGGAACAGGCTGCCCAGGGAAATGGTAATAAAGAATAAACTAAGTATTCAGAATAAAAAGAATACCCCCCCAAGAATAAAATTAGTCTTTAAAACTAATTTTTGTTGTTGTTGTCTGAGAAAATACTATGAAATGACTCATTACTCCATACTTACTTGTTTGTAGTGGTAAATACCTCCAGAAGGAGTCACCATCCCTGGAGGTATTTAGAAGATGTGTAGACATGGCACTTAGCGACATGGTTTAGTGGTGAACTTGGTAGTGCTAGGTTAATGGTTGGACTTGATAACCTAGAATGTGTGAATATGCAAGTGCAACTATGCTTTCAAATGAAAATAAGACTGACCCCAAAAAAACCCTTCAAACACCAGAGGACAGTATATTGTGCATAGATGCAGTAAGATCAGTAAGTAGCAAAGCTTGCTTTAAAAAGATCATAAACATTTTATTGATTAATCAACCACTGTGTTTACATTTCTTGCTGTTATATGAGACTGCAGAGAATTATATCCTTAGCAAATTAAAAACACATGTTACCTGTATATTCTTAAGGAGCTTATACTTCAGCCAGTAATAAATGAGTTGTTTTGAGTAAGTCTTTCAACACAATATTTTAATGAGATATTATGATATCTGGTTGTCTTCAGATTCATGCTTATCAGTGTCAAATCTAATTTTGCATTGCCCAAACCAAACATAAGGCACACTGAAGCTTGTTTAGATTTTTTTTTTTCTGTTGTTATTATTAATTATGTTAACACTTGCTGAATTGAGATTTCTGGGTCTGATTGATTGCCTAGTGACATTAGGGAGAGGATTTTCTGTTGACTTCAAAATGTTTTGGGTTAGACACTTTGGTAAATTCTCCTATTTAATCAATGCCCTAACATCTCTAGGTCCATGGTACTGCAAGTGCATTGGACCGTGGTCCTGTGATCCAAAAACCCCACTATCTCCGTTATGCAGGAAACATTGCTTTCAGTGTTGTATCTTCCAGGAATAAACGTGAGCTAACTTGCCTGTCCTGTATCACTCCCAGCAGCAATCACAAATGCCAAGGAATAAGTGTTGTCAGGTTAAAGCCAGACAAACACTTTTAACTTAAAGAGAAAAAGGATTTGTCACAAGACCTTTGCTGATATTCGTAAATACATTTGATTTGGGTGAATTCTCCTTGTGTTGCAAGACAGGAATAATAGAATATTCAAGAATCTGAAACTATTACAAACATTTAGGAGTCTTCATTATATTGAAGATAGATTTCTGAAGACCAATGAAATAATGTTCTACTTCTGTCTTCCGTTGAATGGAAATGGGGGCTTCGTGATTTTCAGCAGCGAAAAACATTGATTTCTACTGTGCAGTTTTTGACTCTGATTAGCAGGATTTATAATGTAGGGGTCAGAACAGGTACAAAACCCACCTGCAGATGTAGTCTTTACTTCTGACGAGGTCAACAGGAAACATTTCAGTTCTGTCAAAGAGATGGCATACACTGCTTGCTGGTGAGCCAAATTATAGATCAGTGACCTCCCTTTTATTTCCAAACATCTGCCAAAACATCTCCAAGCAGCAGTGTGGAAGCAGAAGCAGGCTCTAGTGAATGTTTAGACTCTTCTTCTTCCCAGATGCAAGAGAGAAAGGTTTAATGTTGGGAATTTCTAGACTCTTCGCTTAATGCACATTTTTTCGAAAGTAAATGAACAGATTTCCAGCACTTAGAAGCTGTTGGGTTTATGAAGGCTTTATCTGTAAATTTCTTGGCAAAGGATTTACCTTCATGTGTGTTTTTAAATTGCTAAGGGCCTCAGCAATGTGCAATGGCTGGAATACAACAACGATGCAATGATTATATTCTCAAAAGTGGGAAACAACATTTTGCAAAAGTTTACATGTCATATCTCATGGAAAAAACATTGAGGCAATAGTGCATTCAAACCATGTTAGTGCACATTAGTACAAGCTTTGCTTTGTGTTTTTTTTTCTCCATAGGAGGAATTCTTAGCCACAGATGATACGCTTGTGGAATACTTTAATGAATTTTTGAGTCTTCCGGTAAGTACCTTACAGAAATCCCTTGCAAAATATAAGAAACACCTGACTAAGATTAAATCAGCTTAAAATATTTTGCATTTTTCTACTGGGTAGTTAAATGACTTATACAATATATCTGTATTTTAATGGTAGCAACTCTTATTGTTTAATGTTATTATCAGTGTCAGGAAAAATAACAGTATCTGCACTTCTGGGGACAGATATTGTCTTGTAAGTTAACATATTTAAATCATGGCGCACTAAAATAATATGGATTGGAAATGAAAAAAACACATAAATACTTATTTAAATAGTATGAGGAATCCACATCTACTCCAGTATCACAACAAGCCAGCATAACAAATGTTTGTCCTTTTGCATTATTCTGGCAGTGCACTCGGTGATTAATAAACATTTTAGCTCAGAAACCAATTCTGTTTCTCTTCATGGCTGTGCAGGTCTCAAAGGTGGCATGCCTCTTCCTCTCCCATCTGCAGCTGGAAGGATGCAGCCTTACACCGTAGTTTGTGTGCTGATCTGGTTGCAGCTAGACCACTGTACCCAGTGCCCTATATTTAACCAGTTGTCCTATATTTTTCTCCTTTTCCTCATCAACTACCCTTCCTCCCCACACTGTTGTGACAGATGTACTGTCCTGCTCCCTTGACATGGCAGCCTCAACTTCATTTTAGTAGTCTTGGCCCTGACTATCCCCATTCTTTCCGTCTCCACACCTCACATCCCTATTCTCCCTCAAAGTGGCACAGACCTTTCCACAGCATAACTCATGGCTCCCGTGGGGTCTGATCTGAGGCAGAGCTGTCCCATGGTATGTGCCCTCCCAAAGCACTGCAGTCCAACAGGCTGTACTGTGAGAACATACACCTATTTCTGCAATTTGCTTGGCAGGAACCACCACCAGCATTAGGAAGGGGCAGTATATTTTTTGATGCTCCTTGGACTTAAGACTATGGTGTAGCCACCATTGGAATAAATTGTTATGATTCAGGCTTATCAAACTGAACTAGACACAGATGTGCTCTCTAAGCCACATCACAGATTTGTGTAAAAGTACACATAATGGGATTTGCAGAACTAAGGATGGCAGAATGGACTCTCCATACCTATTTTTTATCTTAAAATAAAATCTGGAGGTATTAACTCTGTATCAGAATGTGGGGTTTATGCACAGCAGCGATACTGACTTCCCTGAGGAGACTCAGCCTTTTCATATTTTCACCACACTGCAAGATTCCTAAGAATAATTTTTACAAAGCTAGGGAGACACAGATGGAAGAAAATGTGTGTGAGAGGGCTGTTCCCCCCCCCCCCCCAGCCCTTGCAGCTGTTCTAGAATATCTGTCTAAGTCTAAGCCTAACTACATAGCTTTTAAACCCAGGCCTCCTTCCTTGTGCCAGATTGTTCTTAGCACAGGAATACCATCCTCCATGCCTTTGCTGCTTATTTGGAAACTATGCTTCAAGTTTTCCTCAAATCACAAAGGACAGAGTGGGTAAGAAGTTCAGCTTCTTAGTTTCTGGGTCTCCCTGGATGTGCACAGATCTCAAAACGTTTATTAGAGGCCAAAATTCTCCTTGGCCTCAGAGGGCTCCTCAGCCCCTAGTCTTGGCGCAGCTCAGCAGCTCTGAACTGCAGTGATTGTCCAGGCATTCCTGACCGCTCTGGAAGCCCACAGAAAAGAGTTTACAGACACTCTTGAGTAAACACTGTTTTATGCTGGTAATCTTGTTAGGTTTCTAAGATGACACATGGTCTCTATTCTATATATTGACATATCTTCATGAAAGCATGCTCTATTAGCTACTTTTATCCGTAATGTTCTCATAAATGTTTTTATTTTCTTTGACCTTTTCCTGAGGATTTACCCTCTTCAGGATTAAGTTCTATTAATGCCTGAGTTCTGTGGTTTGAATACCTTATATTCCCAAGTTCCTTCTCCTTCTCAGAAGGCTTCTACTAAAACACCACATTGAAATTTCCATTGCTTTATTCTTGTTGTATTTATATGCAGTTGCCTGGGAACAGTATTACCCAGGTGTGCTAGTAGTTAGGCAACAAGTTAAACTGAAAATATTGTGTGACTTGATACCAGAAATCAGGGGTAGCATATGCTTATTTTAAGGGACTGCCTCTGCATTGATTTATAATGCACCGGTAGTGTATGGAAAATTGTATTACTGGGGACTTGCTGTAGCAGCAGCAGATCAGGGTTGTTTTGTTTTTTTTTTTCTTTGATTTACAGTATATCCTTTAAGTGATCCTGTTGTTATAATAATATTCAATACAATCTGACATGAATATCTAGGTACTCCAAAGCTCTATATACTGTAATGAAGGATAGTTTGTACAGAAAATACTTATGAAAGATAAAATAATACAAAAACCCTCATGAGGGCACTTGTTGCCAGTAGTACAATGACTTCACAATAGCAGAAACCAATTACGTGACACACAATCTAGTAAGTAATCTAAAATGAAAGATTTGAGAGAAACATTGGCAAGAATACACTTCCATTTCTAGCCTGATAGGCATCCCTACAGTTTGAATCTTTTATCCATGTATCTAAAACATCCAGTTTTAATATATTCACCCAAGAATGAAAATTCAGAAGCCAGGAATGAAAATTCAGAAGTCAAGAATGGCCATCCAGCTCAGTGTTGGAGGCTTCAGTAAGAAAGTGCAGTAATGTCAACTTTTTTCTCCTGAACTTTGTAAGCTGACTGCTACTTGTTCTACTCCAAGTCCATGCTGTGGCCTTACCTCGTAATTTTCCAGTTACCACTGATCCTGATGAAGGCACACTCCTCCTCTTTGCAACCTCAGGGAGTTGCACTAGCAACGAAAGTGCTAACTGTACTTCATTTGAAGCATATTCAGGAGATGACACTTTTGGTGGCAAATCCCTGGCTGTGGGTTTTGCTTGCAGCAGAAAGCTACCAAGGGATCACAGTTTCATCAACTTCAGATTTGAAGACTACTTCTTTTGAAATTGTTCTCATTATAAAAGCTCTCTGCTGAGTAGTCAGGATCCAGAATTTGGTGCAGGTGATGATTCTGAAAACAATTAAAGCCCAAGTAATAAACTTTGAGTGAATTGGTCTTTCTGAAAGCAGAATGGTCCTGAAAACCTGGTGCTCTCAAGAGCAGAAACAGCCCTGATCTACAAAGTAGCAAAAGATGGAAAGGACAGAAAGCAATCCACTGTGCTGTATAGTTCCAGCCCTTCTCTGTTTTGAAGATGGCTGTGACTAATTTGATGCATCAATGCATCAATTCAAAGCATCAGTGCATGCTCATTAGTTTCCTCTTGTCTTTTCTAGGTGTGTGGAGGGAGGTTGCAGGTGCCAATGCAACCTCCCTTAAAAAGGCTTTACATTAATAAGGCCCCACATGCATATTATGTCAAGACTCAGGACTAGAACTTGCTTGATATCTTTGACATTCAAGAAAGCAAAAGAAGCATGTTTTACTTTTTTTCTTGTTGATAGTGGGTTTATTCAAAATGTTAATTAGATTGTGATACGTAATTGTGACCTGTGTCTTACCCATCAATGGAAAGGAAATCCTGGACTCATTAAAGTCAAAGGGAGATTTGCCACTGGCCATCTGCAGTGTGAATTTTCCAGATACTTCATAGAACTGCTCAAATTCTCTTCTGGTCTGGACTCTCACTGACATTTAATTATGCTACACACACCCCTGTCTTAAGGAAGTTTTGGCAAAGCTCCTTGATGAGGCCTCTATTAATTCCCACCCTTTCAAGGCCTTAACCTAAGAGGCAGCCAAGCTGTGGTCATTCTATTTCTCCTGGAATCTAACTGCGTTGTTTGGGGCGGGATGTAGTGAACGTATTTACACTTTGTTAACTGTATCTGAAGTTATCTGAAAACTGTTAAGGCAGAGAACAGTGAGATTTATACGCCTGACATCCTCGTAACATGGTGATGGATGCTGTTTTGGTTCCTGTTTTGGGAGGACTGAGAGAAATTTGCCTTCCCTTCAGTTAAATGTATAACTTCAGGTTTCAGAATTATGTATTCTATTTATTCTTCAGCTGAAACCATATTCAATGTGCATTTGACAGTTAAATTTCTTTGCTGTCAAAAATGTACATGCAATGGTTTATTTATTTAATAGTATTGCTGTAATACAATCTGAAAACTGCTTTTTGTTGTTTGCTTGGAGATTTTTTTCTGATGCTGAGGTTACCACACTGAGTTACATTGTTCATACTGAGTTCAAGGGGAGAATTGTCTGAGTGAAACAGTTTGCAAAATCAGCAGACCTCTTATTTGTTGGTATTCTCAAGTCCTAGTTGATCCTATTTATTGTGTTAAATTCATAATGTATGAATCCCAAGCTTCAAGGCTCCTGCCAAACCATATTTATTTTTTCTTAACATCTTGAGGTATAATTTGTCTCTGGAGTTTTCCTTTTCCATCTTCAAGGGATCAAAAATTGGCCCAAACTAGAGAGAGAATGATACACTTAGTCTTTCCTTAGTGTATTTTACTTGTCTGTAAAAAGCCAAAACACTTGCCAAATGTGGGGTAAGAAAGATATTTCTTAATATATTAGATTGGCATGGATGACTTTTTCCCCTTCCTTCCTAGTGCAGGTTATTACCCACTCATTGACACAGGCATCTTCACTGAAGAGATTCATCATTATTGCAATGACCTAGAATATTGGTGGTGCTATAAACCTCTCTCATTACTGTCCTGTGAAACACTGTATGATTGTACAGGTCTTGGCTTCTGTGGAAAAGGTTTTAAGTTCACTACAGGGTATTGAACAGGGTTTTTTTTGTTTTTTTTTTTGTGGCTTGTAATGTGTGGGAATGGTTAGATAGTGTGTTTTGCTCCAAAGTTCTTCACATACCAGAAGGGAAATGGATTGACTGATCCTCTCTCCTTTATTGTAACTGGGAAAATGTTATCTACAAGAAATCACACTTTTTTTTTCTGTTCTCATTTGATTTTTTTGTCTTAACATTATCATTTTATTTTTGTGGCTGGGATGAGTTAAGGAGGTCAGGACTTACCTCTTCTTTTATTATGCTTATAAAGACATTCTGATTTATCATTCTAGTTTTTCTAAGTAAGCAAACTATTCCAAACTATTCTAGAATACTTTTATACGATCACTTTATGAGATGCTCTCTCTAGTAGAATTTGATATCTGTACAGAATCATAGGTCACTCAGGCTGGAAAAGGCTTTGGGGAGGTCTGTAGTCCAGCTTCCTGCTCAAAGCAGAGACAGTGCTTTAGTATTGAAGCCAGATTGCTTGGTACTTTCTCTTGACCTTGAAAACCTCCAACAACTGATTTCATAGTCCCTCCGGACAGCATGTTCCAATGCTAATCATTCTACACACAATACCTTTTTTCTTATACCCAGTTGAGATCTCTATTTCAGTGTATGACCATGGTCTCTTGTCCTCTCACCATGCACCTCCACAAAAAGCCTGGTCTACTTTCTCAGTAATCTTGTAAGTACTTTCAGGTTGTTGCTAGGTCCTCCTAGAGCTGCCTCTTCTACAGGCTAAATAAGCCCTCTTCCCTCAGCCTGTCCTCACAGGGAAAGTGCTCCAGCCTCTGACCAGCTCAGTGGTCTTCTGCTGGACTTACTTGAATATGTGAACATTCTTCCTGTACTGGGAACCCAAGACTGGATGCAGTATTCCAAATGCAGACTTATTAGCATCAAGTGAAGAGGATCTACTGGCTACTTTCTGACTGATACAGGAAGTATGTGATGGCCTTTTGATGTTCTTAGGTGTAGGTAACTACACCTTCGTCCTAACCCCAAAAGTCTGGACAAGAACAACCTTTTTCAGTCAAGTATGTAGTGTATGAAGTTTTAATCTTCTTATCCTATCAGTGTATGTTCTTTGTTCCTCCAGTATATTTGTCTTACAAAGGATTTGTAGTCAGACTCCTAAAACAACAACACACTTTACATTTGAAAAATTGTCGCTTGCATCTGTTTCACTACATTTAAGTTTTTGTGTGTTTTCTGTTTAGGTAATTAGAATGTATACTGAAAAAATGAGATCTAGAGTAAGTTATGAGGGATTAAGTAAAAATAGATGTGTGTGATAAACTAATGTTGTTGCTTAGTTTTCAAAGTTAAACAACATGGAACTAAAACAATCTGATCACATCTAGTCACGTAGCCCTGTATTATGGAATTTGTACTTTGTTTGCTTTTTTCCACAAGCAAGAGAGTTTCAAATCTTGAAAGACTGATGCACCTTGTTTCTTAGTGTACTTCTGTTTCTTTTTTTAAAAACATGAAAAAATAAATAGGGAAGAATACATTTGGAGGTTATTAAGGTTGCACAGTTAGTCACATGAATATTGTTAGCAGCCCAAATTAGGTTTGAAAGTAAATTAAATATACACATAGCAAACTGGGAGGAGGTCTGAACGAAGTACAGAGAAATCTACTACACATAAAAGGCTCTTTAAAATGCTGTTCAGTACATCTGAAAAAACCTCCAGAATACCCTGGAGAAAATTAATGCTAAAAGAGGCACAAGGTGTCAGAGAACAAAAACCAAGCCACGATTTCAGCTGAAGTTAGGTAACTAAACAGACCAATGCAATTCAATGCATGGCTCTGAGCAGTGACAGTCTGATGTCATAGGCACTAACCATACACTTAAAGCTCTCACATGCTACATGTTTTGCCAGGCTGAGCATCCACAGTGAGACATTATGGGATAAGCAGGGAATGTTGTAACCACATGTTGCAGCCACGTGATTCGATCCTGGGCATTACTCTACAAGACTTTGATCAATAAAGGGGCTTCAAACAGAAGCAACAAAATAGCTGACACTGACATGGTTACTTTGGACTTCTATAGGTGTGGAGAAGAATAAAATTGTCTGTGATATATTTCTATAATATATGTAGCATGTATTCAGCATCTATAGTATGTATATGAATTATGTCTATATTCTTATACATGTGATATATAAAAAGTTCAAGGAAATTAAAACCACAGTGCTTGAAAAAATAAAATAATCTTATTAAGTGTAGGCGAACGACAACTGTACAAACACCAGGTGGGATCATGTCTGGAATAAAGCCAAAAAGAATTTTGGCAGAGGGTCTGGATACGGCCAGGATTTTCTTCAGTTCTTAAATACAACATGCCTTCTTGTCTTCCAGCTCTGTGTGGAGATGCTTATATGCTCTGCTTGTATATCATCTCATATTCACAACTGTCTTGGGTATCCTCCATTACTTGTAAAATCCATCCATATTTTCCCTCTTAATTTTAAGGAAGAGCATTTGAAAGATAGTCTTTCAGGGAAATACCTAATACCAGAGCTCAAAAGATGAAAGATGACTCTGTCTTAATGTGTACACATGCAGTGTTTTTTTCTTGTTTTTTTTTTGTTGTTGGTTTTTTTTTTTTTTTGAGTTGACAGAAGTCACAGTTATGTAGCAGAAGTAGAAGTCTGGTCAACCTCATGTCTCAGGCACTATCTGAACTGGTGATGTATAATAACTCACTACAAGCCTTAAAAGTTCTGGTAGGTATTTGACCTAAAAGTAACAATATGGTGAAAAGCCATTCTTACATATGGAAATTTTCAGTTTCATCCTCTTCAAATGCATCTCATTTAAAAGGTCTGCTTCATTGCTAATCTTTTCAAGCCTTGATTGTTTGTGGCAATGAATAGGAGAATAGCACTGGAGATCTGATCCTGTAGGTAAGTAGTCCCCTGCTGAACAGTTACTAAAGTCACTGTGAATGATATATTCCAGACATCTGTGTACTGGGTCTATTATTTGCATATGAAAAAGAATGGTCTGTGATCTAGAATGAATTAACATTCTTCACAATTAAGCGTAGCTGAGATAAAAAGTAGGAATGCATTGGAAAACTACACAGCATAGAGACTAAAGAACAAGAATACAGCAAAAATTATTATTCCAGGCCCCAAACAAAAGTTACTGCGGGCAAGAGAAGGAAACCTCATAATACCAGGTTGCAACCTGTAGGATGCTCCTATACTATAAAAATTAACTTTCTTACATTAAAAAAGTTCCCTTATTACAATGTAATAAAATTTCCAAATATTTTTTTTGCAGACATTTGCCCAGACAGTTAAGTTTAACTCTGACTTTGGGGTTTTTGAAGTTGTTAATGATGCCCCACAATGCCTTGAAAGCCAGCTGAAAAAAAGTCTACATGAGCAGAAATCTCCAAAGCCCATTTATGATGCTCTAAGGAAAGTAAAGAATGATGGGCACCTCTCCAAAATGCGCACTGCTTCTCCAACCTTCAATATTGATGCAAATTACAACACTATGGTAAGCATCTTATAGCCCCTGAGTTTATATTTAGATCTTACTGTAGAGATACTGGCAGTAGTTTTTGTTGTGTTTGGCTTGGTAGCTTGGGAAAAATGTTAATTTATGTTAGGAAAACATAATGATGGGCCAAATTATGCCCTGCAATGCACATGTGTCTAGCAGACAAGTGAATGGAATTACAGATGTACATCCTGTAGCACAGAATTTTGAAGATTCCGTAGGGCAGGATTCAGTTGTGTGGTCTGAATACTTTTTAATATTAAAAGAAAAAATATTATGACAACAGTTACTTTACTAGTGATCCCTGGAATGTGCAAATTGACTGAAACTAATGCATCTCAGTCTTTCCTTATTAATTAATTTCCTTGTGTGGCTATGAGCTCATCTGTGGTCTGGCAACACATAAGTCTGTCTTCTATTAATTCCCAAAGGATTTACATGGTTACCATCAATTGAAATGGCCAGAGAAAACAATCTTTGGCAAAAAGAAAGCAAAATTAATGGAAAGATAGGTTGGATTTTAGAAAAATAATCTTGTTTTTGACTTGCCCAGACATTATCGATTTTGGTATTCTTACCTGTTTACTTTACTTTCAGGGCTTTCTTCAGCACCAAATTATTCAGGTTAAAATCAGGAGTTGAAGCACCATATGCACCTGAAAGAATACAAGACAGTATAATTAGTTGTGGGACTTTACCTTTAGGCAACAGCTTTTGAGGAGAAAAAAACGTTTCACTGGGATACTTGGTTTATTCTTTTCTTGCTTACTTTGCATAGGTGTGACTGCTGTGACTTCAGTTTGTTTCATTCAAGGCCAGGCTAAGGTATTTCTGTATTTTTAGAAGTGGCTGCTCTAAATTATGTCATAGCTGGAAAGCTGAGAGAAAAGCAAGGAGCTGTAGCAAACTGCTATTTTGCCTAGTATAAGCTTAATTATTTTCACAAAAGAAAACAGTGTTGAGAGAGGTCAAAAGGCAAACATGTTTAACAAAGTTATAGTAATGTGAGATAGCAATTATCTGCATCTAGACTGAAAAAATGCTGCAACAGCACAAGGCTCACAGGCATCCCTACCATGTTAAATAATTATTTTCACAAATATTTTGCTTGAGAGCACAAAACTGGAAGAACTATTCTTGATTTCTTACTTTCTCTCAGGATTAAACTGAGGAAACATTGTGTGCTTGTGCAAGTGTGGCTAACACTCTGTGGGATAACATTACATCACTGCAACTGTGGATGGCCTTTCTTGACAAATTCAAAGCCATTTCACTATTGCTTACATCTTTCATGTGGTTTGGAGCAACACAGCTCCTATATTATTTAAGAATACATTGCTTTCTCTGGGCCATTTTCCATAGATGATGGTCTTTTGTGGAGTGATACGCCTCAGTATGCTTTCTTCTTGGGAGAAAAGGCTGAAGTTTTTTCTTATTTTTGACTCCTTCACTGGGTAGGTAACATACATTCCTCACCCAGTTGATAATGCCTTGGCATCTCAAGGCTGAACTGGAACAACATGGCCTGCACACCAGCATATCAAAAATTGTTACTGCAACTACACAAGGTGAAAGAAGCCAGCTTCATTCATTGTGCTACGCTGTGACAGAACCAGAAGAAGTCATCCCAGACCAACTGCATCAAGTAGTTCAGTTCAGCTCAAATAGGATTTGATCTTTCAGGCATCAGCTGATGCTAGCCTTTTTCCTTTAACTTTCTTCACACTGACTGAAGAGACTAACAGTTGCTTTGAATGTTACATTGCTACAAAAAAGTAGCAAGAGGCCATCACTGGCACATTTCTAACGAAAATGAGCTATGGTTGGAGAATCCTAGTAGGCATTTCAGGCTACAGCTTGAATTTAAACAAATCTTACCTAAGAAATACACCTACAGGTATTTTTCTCTGTATTTTACTTCCCTCTTAGACTGTTACAAATTTACAGATAAGCAAAAGTTCTCTGCACGTGTGCATGCACACTTGCAAATTATTGATACAGAGGTAAATACCTTCTTATCAACAGTCAAAATCAATCTGGTGTAAAATACATTAAGAAAATAAACCTGCTGAGCTGGGTAGAATTGATCACAACTATGGAAAAAACCTGGCTGGCATCCCACATACCTTACTTCAGAGAAACCCCAGTTCAGCAAAACACTTAAGTATGTGTTTAACTTTAATCAAGGGAAGTTAAACACATGCTTAAACTTAAACACGTGCTAAAAGCTTTGCTGGATTGAGTCCCAGCAAGGCCTAAGGCTGACTGGGTAAGGAAGCTAACCAAGGTAACAAAACTCATCAGATTAAATGTAGCATCTTTCTCTGGGGGAAGGGGAAAGAGTAGAGATTTTTTTGTTCTGATAGTATATATAATGTTGTGTACCAGCCATGTACAGACACAAACATGAATCACTCAGATAAAAAACCTGGGCTGTTATTCAGTAAATACGTAAATATTAAATGCCAAAATAAAGAGACAATCTTTTGTATTTCAAAAAAGCTTGTCAGTTACCAGAAAGAGGCATACACTGTGTGGTTGGGACTAATTAGTCTCTATCTCCACAAATTAGTGTATGAGCCACTGCCAACATAAGCTTTTCATATTTTGAAATATTTTCTTCTCTCTAAATGAAACCACCCACATTCTGAGTAATTCAGATTTTTTTTAATCCCCTACAGATATATATGAGGCAGAATAACCCTTGTCCCTAATGGAATATTAGCTCATGGAAATAAAATTTAAAATGTAATCTACACAACTGATAATTTGATATAGCAAGTAGCATTCATCTTTGCCCCAGCTTCACCTGTTTTTATGGACAAGAAGAGTTACTGCATTCTTCCAAACCATCAGTCTCACTTTCACTAGAAGGAAAAATGCACCTCAGATAAATAAAACAGCTCATCCCCTAAGAATGGAAAAAGTACACTCTTAAAAAAAATATTGAAGTATGCTGTGTGTCATTTCTAAGGGAAACAGCTATGGATCACTGCGGTCCATAGTCAGAGATCTTGCTCTCTGTGTAAGTTCTTAGGCATTGTTTTTGTTTGCTGGCTCTGTATTGCTCGCTGTTCAACACATCCCTTTCACACCCCAGACCACTCTTTGGAAGCACCTCCCTTTCTGCTTTGATGAGGCACTGATGCTTGGGCTGCCTAAGCAGAAATCTGTTTCCAGCCCGATTCATAAAATACTTAGGTTTCCATTATAAGTGTTACTTTGTGCAATGCAGTTCTGCAAAGCTCTGACATAAAAGTGAGAATCGTTTTAGCTGATAGGCTTTTTATTTGTTTGATTTTGTTTTTAATATCTACAGCTCTCTGATTCTCAGAGTCTAATTTAATATAAGGGTTTCTTAGTCTTCAGATTCTTGAAGAAAAATAGTGGGTTTTTATAAAATGTGATGAAGTCAGAAAAATTAGCTGTTTCCTGTTGCAAAAAAAAAAAAAAAATCTATTTTGCATTTTGATTTGTACAGCAAAAGCACGATCGATGCACATACTATTTCTGAAGAAAAAAAATCACGATTTGTTAAAAAAATTGTACGCTTATAGATGAAATCAGATTTAGACCTTTTTAGCTGTTGATAGGAAAGTAAATCAACTCAGTTATCCCAGCATGATAAAGGCTAAACTGGACCTCACTTGGAGTATTGTGTACAGTTCTGGTGTCCTCAACATAAAAAGGACATGGAACTGTTGGAGCAAGTCCAGAGGAGGGCCACAAGGATGATCAGGGGACTGGAGCACCTCCTGTATGAAGACAGGCTGAGAAAGTTGGGGCTGTTCAGCCTGGAGAAGAGAAGGCTGCGTGGAGACCTCATAGCAGCCTTCCAGTATCTGAAGGGGGGGCTATAAGGATGCTGGGGATGGACTTTTAGGGACTGCAGACATTAGACTGTAGTGATAGGAAAAGGGGTAACGGGTTAAAACTTTCCAATCTAAACTTCCCCTGTTTAAGTTTTAACTTATAAGGAAGAAATTCATTTATAAGGAAGAAATTCGTTTATAAGGAAGAAATTCTTTACTGTAAAGGTGGTGAGGCACTGGAATGGGTAGTCCAGGGAAGTTGTGAATGCTCCATCCCTGGTGGTGCTCAAGGCCAGGTTGGACAGAGCCTTGGGTGACATGGTTTAGTATGAGGTGTCCCTGCCCATGGCAGGGGGGTTGGAACTAGATGATCTTAAGGTCCTTTCCAACCCTGACTATTGTATGATTCTGTAACAACAATAATGTCCACTGCATATTTGTTTTCCTGAGAAAATGTCTCTGTAGAAGGGGATTGGAGTGAATCAGTTACATGGCAAACAAAGCAAGAAAGTCAAGAAAACTGCAAATCTTTGGCATTTCTTTTTTAATAGTGCCTTGATAGAGAACAAGCAATTCAGTGGATTAAGAAAGAAAGGCTTCCAGCATTTCTTGAAAGTGACTGTTATTTTGAATACAGGTATTACAATCTTTTATGCTTTTGATTTTAAATTTGTGTAGTTTTTCTCTTCTGTTTAATTTATCTTGACAGTACTCTTAATATGTTTTCTCCCACCTCTAGGTCTGTTTGTTTAATTTTAGTATTTTTGTGACCTGGATAAAGTAAAATCAGAGCCTTTTTTTTCACTCGGCTGTTTGTAATTTTCCTTGACCATGAATTACTGATTTCTGAATTTGTGTTCCACAGAGATATCATGGTAGTAATGCATCTTTCTCTGATCAGTATATAAGCCATGTAAGTGGAAGTTATGAATCCATAAAATCTATTTAGAAAAAAATAAGCCAGTCCTTTTTATTTCAGTTACTAGCTTTGTGTCTGTGGGACCCACTGTCAGACTTCCTTTTGCAAGGTTCTCTATGGGATGCTGTGGCATAGTTGGATGATGCACTGTTATATACCTGCTATATTTTTCCAGATGTCCTTTCAGCAGATGTTCTTCATGTATGCCTTTTTGAAGATCTGCCTCTACATCCTTCAAGGTTCTGTCTAGATCAAGATAAACCGAGATGCTAAAAGGGAAACTTGCATTTATAGATGAAGATACCCCAACCCTAGAATGAAATCCTATTTTCCTTCAAATAGTGAGGACAAATTAAACTGGGCATTCACTCATGGTCGTAGGCTCAGACATAGGCTTTGTTTTCCCTTCACATGCACCTTGGTTGGTTTTGTACTGCTTTCTAACTTAGCTAAGTTTTGCCCCAGTTCTTGAGCCCGGAACACCAACATTATCAACATATGGTCCTAAGATTGCCTTTTTTGAACATCCTGATGTTCACACTAACACAAGATAGCACCAGAGGGCTCTTCAGTCCTATGATGTCCTCAGACATCTGCCAGTTGAATACAATAGCGCCAGTTGTCAGTTGTCATCTGAAAGTTTAATTAGTATGATCACTCCTGTGGCATCACTGCTGGAAGATTGTTTGTATCAGGAAGTGTAGTGTCTGCTGATGATACCAGACTTCTGCAATCTGGAACAATAGTTCCATTTTAATGATCAAAATATTTGAGGGCTTCTTGGCAGGGCTTGGGACTGCATAGATACATGTAAGAGCATCCTGACAGAAACTGGTTTTACTGGTAAAGACTGATAATACAAGGCAGGTCACCATCTGTAAAGCTGGTGGACTACGGAATGGCAGTACTGGTGTTTATGAACATGACATAATATGGGTGAAATAGTATGATCTGTGAAATAACATGATCGATAATATGATCTGCTGATCATGACCTTCTCTGTAACAATTTATTTTTAGATGGGTCATGGGTTTTATTGCCTATTCTGGGGAAAAAAACCTCAACTTTTTCTCTGATTAAAAGCTAAAATTAGCTATTTTCTTGTCTCAACATTTAATTTCAGGCTAGCTAAATTGATATCACAGGTAGAATGGAGCAAGACTGGCATTAATTTCATTATCGATAATGACTACTATCCCTGGATAAGGAAGCAAGACCCAAGTCCTTCCCCTCCTGAGGAGGATGACACTTCGATGACTGTGAGAAAGTTAAATATATCGCTTGGAGTGGTAATATAAAAATGTTTAGTGGGTGTAACATCAAGATATATTGAATGCATTGGGTGAAATTATGTAAGTGAGGTCACAACATTATTGGACATCTGATTCTCTGAATATCCCTCATTTTCAAAGCTTTTTGTACTGCAGATGAAGGTTTTTGGTTTGTAATATAGCTAAAACACAAGCTGTGTTACAAGTATGCTCAGCTATCATCATACAGCTCTCTTCACTGGGAACTAATGGTACAGAAATCTACACAAACAAACTGCACAAAATGACTACAGACAGTAAGCTCTGCTCTCAGAAACACTGCAATAAACAGAAAAATTTGAATTGTTCTATGACATTTCTTTTCCTAGGCTACAGTTTCTCAGACAAAGGATTGTTTTACATTAGCAAAAGGAAGTGAATTAATGAAAACTACAGATTCATTCTCACATCCTATAGCTTCTAGTCAAACTCAGTGTTTGTCTGGACAGCGTGAAAGAGATGATTCATTAAGTGAAAAAGATAGTCTTCTGGGTAAGTAACAGAGGCTCAGCCATAGTATTTATAACAGAACTCTGACTAGGTGGAAAGAAAAGGCATTCCAAGAAATTGCTGCTAACTCGTTATATTCTATCAGACGATATCTTAGGTTTCAGACAGGGATTTGTTTCCACAGCCACAATGTTAAATGAAATTTTGAGCTACAAACCAAGAAATTTTGTGATAGTAGAAGTCTCTTTTCTTACATATTTCTGTTTCATAGATATCTGTAAGTTTCAGCTGTTTTTCTTGTTTGTTTTTCCATTTGATATGTTTTGAAAGACTTTCTTCATAGAATCATAGAATGGTTTAGGTTGGAAGAGACCTTAAAGATCATCTAGTTCCAACCTCCCCTATCCCTGCCTTCTTGTCTGGATTCTTTGGGTATTTGATAGTGTATGGTTTGTGTTGCAGCCATCATCTTAGGGTATTTATGAGAGGCACTTTCAAAGGCCTTCTGGCTGCCAATTTTTATGAATCTTATAGAATGTAATTGTGACAATCCTGTCAAATTCAACTGAAATTGTTCAGCAGGTTTCAAAGAGAGAGAATGCATGTGAGAGAACATAGAGATGAATTATGGACATACCTGCTTGCAGGTTAGGGACATTATGGGCATACCTGATAACCTTGCTTCTGTTAGGTAGGCAGTAGCAAGATGAACAGGGAAGTCTCAGCTTATGTTAGGAGTTCTCTGGCCCCAATTCTTGGGGGAAAAAGCTGCCGTTCCACTCTGAGGCTTGTTCTGATGGGACTATGGTGTCTAATGGCTGGATGGAAAATTGGAAGACATGATAACTCCAGAAGTCTGTCTTCTTCCTCAAACCTGTAAGGATCATCCCAGGATATATATTGCTGATGCATGGTTTATTAATGAAGTTATTGAAACTGCTTTTGTTTGCAGCTCATGACTTCACCACTAATTATTGCAGTGCTTTGAGCAGAGAGGTCACACATGCACCATTCTTGCAGAGCTTTTATGTAACTCTGTGTTGCAGTGGGCTGGGCGTAAGCCTACAGAAAGCCTCTCTGCCCTGTTTGCCTGAAGCTGTCCTGCAGTCAACAACATTTTGCCTCAGTTAATATTTTACATCTAAAAAAATTATTTTATAACATAGACCTTCATTTTCCCTGTGCTTATTATTCTTCTTTATGCTAATTTCATGGGAAATCCAGCATTTTTTGTCAGAATTTCTATTCAGGCACAGTATTCACCTGGTGTCAGGCACTGGAAGCAGTAAAGGGCATTAGTTAAGTTTCTCAGAGTCAGCCTGCAATTAGAAAGGGTTTGAATTCCTTGCTCACTGCTTCAGTTGGATCAAGGTTATCAATTAATGTCTTGAGCAAAACCCTGATCCACTTGACTTTTGATTATTCAAGAACTGTGTTTCTCCCTCCCTAATTGCCTCAGGTCCTGTTAAATCATTCTTTATGTTTCAATTTCACAGAAATGTGTTGAGAAGGTATAATTTTAGTTTGTCAAGTGAAAACATTTGAATGCAATTGTCTGTCTGTGACAATGGCCAGCACTAGTTAGATGAAGCTTCTTTTTTGGAGAAAGATGGAAAGAATGTTTAACTACCATTGCCATTTATTGACCAGGCCACCATAGATGGTTGCACTAGCTGATGACATTACAAATGTGAATTCAGTGGATCTGAGAGATTTAGCCCTTTTCTGTCGCAACCTTATGTAGGACATGTGCTCAGAGGTTGTATCAGTCTCCTCACTGACAATGTTTTGCCTACCTACAATAGTGATACAACACCTGCATCTTGGCTTTAGGGAAATACAGATTCAGTCTATTCTGTAGTTTAAGCACTGGATTGATATGAAGATATTGTAGAGCCACAGCTGAACTATGACTTTTTGTTTTTTCTTTATTTCACTTAGATTCTGCTGCTGTTCATAATACCTGTAGTTATTCTGCTCAGTTTTATAGGACTGACTTGTACAGTGACAGCAGCATTAACCTAGCTGAGCAGTATGCATAGTCAAGGTCATCTTTGTTGACATGCTCCAGAACTACTTGATTTGCTGAAAGTCTGGCAGAAGTAGAAAATGTATTTGAGCAAGTTAAATCAGTGAATTTCTTTCTCAGCAGACCAGGATGATGGGGCATGATTAATAGCATGGAGACACTGAGGGGCTGGGAAAAAAGGAATTAAATAGAGAAGTGTAGGCAAAAAAAAACAGGGCTGGTCACTGTTATAAACTTGTTAGTTACGAAATATTTTTAAATCTAAATGAGCCATTCCTGGGTGGCAGATTGGACTGCAGGATTATTAAATGTTTCCAGAGCCCTTGACATAATCATTTGTTTTGTTATCCCATGTATGTCAAGAATTTACCCAATTGACAGAGGCCTGTTTGATGCTTTAGTCTTTTCCAATAACCAACTTAAATAGACAAGAATTATCACTTACTAGTTTTCTCAGGCCTAAACAAAACCCAATCCTGCTACATACTGTGACTTTGATCACACTATGATCACAGGCTCAGGAAGAAAACAGACCTTGCAGCACAACAAGGTGGTTTAACAAGTGCTGAGGAGCTGGGTTGTTCAGCTGAGTAAACAAGACAATTAACTCCAGAGGAAGTTACTCCTGAACTCTCCTGCTCTGCTGGAATTCAACAGGGAATGAGTTTCTGAGTCATGGGGCTGAATTTCTAAACCCATAGCAACGGCAGAAGCTATTCCCTGCTCTGCAGTGTGACATGGTCTGATTGTTCGGCAGTAGAGCAATATAAAAATATATTTGCATTTTTTAACTTGGAAATGTTGATATGCAAGAGAACGGTCCTGAATCTAAAGAGTGTTCAATGATCTTTTCTGATTTAATGCAGAAGCAGGTTCCCTGTCTAAGGAAGCCCACCAATGGAGTTTCCTTCGCCCTTCAAGGAAAGCAAAAGCCATCATTTTAAGGAAGACATCCAGAGAGGCTGAGGAGGGCTCTTCTGTGGCCATTGCTGAACTACCTGCTCATACTCAGTTAAGAGTGTATGTAGACCCGAAATGGGACAGTGCAGCAAAAAAAAAAAAAGAACAGGAAAGCGTAACTATTCAGACACCAGGAGAATTCATACCAGATTATACCCAACTTGTAATGAAGGAACCTGCTTCAGAATCAACTCACCAGCCAACTGCTGACATTCACAATAATGTGGATTTCCACAAACAGCCTGAACTATTTATACATGAGCTATCAAATAATGAATTTGCCCGTGGCACTGCAGAGTCACTCCTTTCCCAAAGTTCTCCATTTTCTGTCTTGGACTCCCACAGAGATGTAAGAGAACAAGACACTGAAGAAGTAAGCTTAAAATCAAGTTCTGAAAGTGGTGGGTCAGACAGTAGAGCCTGGTGTATTAGTCACAGGACTTCTGATACTGGCAACAGACATGAGTTTGAGAGATTCAAGAAGTTCATTAAAGGAACACTTGGGGAGAGGTACTGGTGGCTCTGGATGGATATTGAAAGACTAAAGGTGCTCAAAACCACTACAAGGCAGCAAAGGTACTTCTCATTATTTAATGGTTATTCCCATTGTTTTAATACTTGTAACCCAGATGGATTAATGCAGGTTTTGAGATTTCAGAATAACTTGTAAAGTTTGAATAGTACAGACACATTTAAAGTAATCATGAGTGTCATAAGTTAGGAATGACTCGGTTGAAGCCGATAAAACCGTTTTTGCAGTCATGTTTGCAAAGCTTACATGAAGTCAAAATTACCATAGTATTATGGCATTGTTTAGAAAGAAATTTGGAAAACAGGTGACAATAAAAAAAAAACCAAAAACCACCCAAAAACTTAAATTCACAAGTAGGGCATTAAGTATAACAAACCGCTTTAACGAATGGCTCTGTGGAACTCAGATTGTCTATTCTAAAGCACTGTACATTTTACACACAACTTGTCTCTAATTTGTGGATTTTTTGTCTTTTGGCCTCTGCAATTTTCTATTAAAAACACTTTGCATGACAGCAGTTTAACCAGTAGGGTGATCTGTACTTGGTTCTGTCTAGCATTTGGTACATGCTTATATGACTATTTTTATTGACTCAAGGCAACTCAATAAGATGAAGAAACTGTATCTTTTGAGCAGTGGAGACTACTTCCTCAGTTCAGAAGTGTTACTCAGACTTAACTTGTTGCATGGAGATCAGTGGAATGTAAGGCATTTAAGACGGATTCAGCCTGAAGCAGTGAAACCTCTGCTTCTTTACTGGTATGAAAAAGTGAACATAATATATTTTCCTTTTCTTTAATAAGCTTACTAGGTTTATTTCACTTCACTTATCCCATGGCAATTATGGGGAGCAATGTCATCATAAATACTAGCAGATGTTGCATCTGAATTTTTAGTTGATCCTAAACTACACTGCAATCTGCTGACAAGTCAGGTAGATCTGTCTTACTGAGCCCGTTATTTTACTGCCAGAGCATCTGAGCTACTTTGTGTATAATTATCTTGGATACCATTCAAGTAAACTTTAGGCTGCAGGTTAGAGAAACCCCTCCAGGCATAGAAGGTTAATTCTGTCCTAAGCTATTCCCCATACTGCCCTTCTCAAGTTTCTGAGGATGCTCTGTGTATACATCTATGTGGAAATTGACCCTGAGACTTTACTCTTCAATGTCTGTCATACAAAATGCCTTTTGCTTTATTGACAGCTTAAACAAGGATACAAATTCTAACCTGTTTCCAAAACATAAGCTAATTTTTTGAACATATTCTCTCCTCCCCAAGGGGGTCAACAAATTGCAGACATAAACAAGTACCTGCAATTGTGAACTTTGCTGTGGAGCCTCATGAGAGTTGTGGTGTATGTTCTATGACCTACAATCCTTCCCTATTATTTGCTGTAGGATGGATGGGGCATATCCTACTGCAGACTCACACAAAGGCAACTATGTAATGGTGCAGAATTTGCAACCTAAGTTTATTTATGTTTGGCTTGGTTTTAGATTTGGAAGAGTGCAATGTCTAAACATATCTTTAACACTAAGTGCTTTTTAAATTTAGGTGCACATAGCTCCATATTTTGATACAGGAAACACCATTATGGGGGAGGGGAAAGAAGCCAAATAGCCCAGTATTTAATGTTTTGTGAAAGTTCTACTTTTTAGATTTGTGTTTTGTTTTGTGTTTGGGTTTTTTGTTTTTTTTTTTTTTTTTACCCTCTAGGGGTCCCAGATTTCGTGTCACTGATTCAACAGCAATACAAACTGCCAGTGCAAAACTGAAGATGTGGCACACATGCCAACAGAGACCAAGGGTGGACATTGATCCTTTTCCACATATAGTATCATTGCTACCATTGACACTTAAGTCTTGCATGCCCAGGATACCACCTTCCCTTTCTCAGGTAGGTAGGATCACAAAATAGAAAAACAAAGCCTTGTCCCATCAAAAATAAAGATAAAACTCCTTGAATTCAGTGGAATAAGAATATAGTACTTGATTCTTATGAAGCCAAGATTTAGCAAGCTGGTCTGTGGCAGATGCTTGTATATAAAAATGCAACACTATTTTACTATACTTTATGCAACAGGATGCTATAAAACAAGTCAAATTATCTTCTCAGTTACATCCTGGCTATTTCATAGGTCTTTTGGATTGAAATGTAAAATGAAGTATCTATTGGCACAGATTATGCCCTTCAACCAGTTTTATCTTAATTCAGATTAATCCTTACTTCACTGTAGTTACCCTGAATTTACCCATTATGTTTGTAAAAAGGACACAGTTCTTATCTTCTGTTGCCTGCATCCTTCAGTCAACTACACATGATTTTTGCTTCTATAGAGGGTCATAAACACAGACGTTTTTGTAGCATGTCACTTGCAGGTGGCTACTTCAGTTTTGACTCTTGCTTGAAAGCCTGAATTTGAGAGATAACTGCAATGAAAGCTCCTGGTTTTCAGCAGCACAGTGTTAAGGCTCAGGACAGAATGTACCTGGAGAAAGTGACTCAGGTCTGTGGTTCCAGTATCAAGAACCATGGATCTGTTCACACACGCATCTCTTACTTTGAGTTGGATAGTTTCAGGCTACAATTTTATTTTTTAGAAAGCAAATTCATGGAGATACTGGAGGAAAAGCAGTGGGACAGATTTCCTGTTCAGAAGAAGCTGGGTTCAGGAGCCAGATTCCTGCTGATCACAGCAGGAATGGGAGCCAGGCACAGCTGCCTCTTACAGAGACCCGTTCTGGCTTCACAAGGTGTGCTAATGATCCAGGACTAGCTGTAGGTTAGGCAGACAGGATCCTAACTCTGCAGGTTTTCCAGTCCCTGTTGAGTTCAGTACTTGAAGAAAATGATGACCTGGCACCCATGCACCTCACAGAATCAGCTGATGGACTGTTTCTTGCTGCTTTCCCTCCCCTCTCCTCCACTCCACTCCCCTTCCCATCCTGAGTGACTGTATCTATTTTACAGTGACCTACTTAAGGCAGTCCTAGTAAAGAGTCACAAAACATGTTCAGGAGCTTTTCACCTGACATCTGCTGTAATTTCTACCTGTTAAAAATACAGTTTTAAAGCTATAATGGTTATTACGATGTGCTGAAAAATCTTGCAAAATATTCAGAGAAGCTTTTTGCAATTTGCAGTTTTCCATACTGTGATTGACAAGGAAAAATAGACCTGAAAACTCTTGAATATTTTTTAGTAGTTAATGAGAACATGTTAAGGAAACACAAAGGTGGAAAAATAACCAGAATTGTCTTATTTTTCTATTATTTATTTTAGAAAAGTAGAACAAGCTCACCAGCAACTTTATTAAAACCACCTATGTCAAATTTCTCTTTGAAGAAATCATCAAAATTATTACCTACCCTACCATCAAGACAGAGCCCCCAAAGGGATGACATTTCTACCAGTAGAAAGTGGTAAGTACAGAAGTCCCTTGTACTTCTTTCTGCATACCAGTGTACCTCAAATACTTATGAAAGACTTTTAGATCCTACTGTTTTAATGAATATTTTTCGTTACTATAATGATCTGCTTAGGGAAGCACACTTATGGTACAGATTACATGCATGGAGAATTCCTCCCTGGCTGATTAGTTTCCCATTTGTTTGTGCCACCACACAGAACTGTTTATTTCTCCAAACACAAGTGTTTTGCCCTCATTTGTGTAATAGTTGATATTCTCTACATACATTAATATTCTTTTAACCTGTCTCAAAGCACTTACCCTCAAAGACATGCTGTATCAGTGATTTCCACAGGGCTGCATGAAAAAGTAGTCCTCTACATTTCTTACATTTATTGTAAGTTTGAAATCTATAGGTACTTTTTCCTCTACTGTTCACTATGTCATTCTACCTCTTTCCATGCCCCTTCTTAGTTGTTTATTTTATAAGAAGTCCTAGCTTTTCTTAAGTATGTATTGAAAATTTTGTTTATTTGTGAATCCAGGCCAAAGTCAGCCAACAGAGACATGATTTATTGCTCAGCTGTGGATGACACCAAAGACTCAAAATGCCAGGGTCATAGAAAGTACACCTATGCTGAGCTGCTCCAAGTAAGTACTACTTAAAAATAATAGTAATCTTGAATCATGGGTTAAACCACTTTATTCTCTAGTATTAAAGGGGAAGTAGTCAACTATGGGGAGAAATTGCTTTGATTACATAAATCTCCATGCCTTATGCAGAGGTATAATTAGAATGTCAGCATTTTCTGTGTGGTATCTTTCACCTATCTGGTAGGAAATCATGGCATATACAGAGGTTTATTTTCACTAGAAAATGTTGATCTTCTCCATGGTGACCATGTGTTCAGTAGGCTATTATGGAAAACTCACTGAAGAAATGCTTCAGTAGAATCACTGCCTAGAAGAGTATACCAGACTTACAGTGAAAACTGAATCTGCCCTAGAAAGTCATTAAAATAATAAAATCCTGAAGAGAAAAAATGCTCCACTTGTACTATTCCTCTTTGTTGCTTGTGTAATCCACTCTTTTCTTTGTTGAATTATTGCCTGCTAAGCAGGCCCTCAATCCAGCAAACTTCAGGAGGCACAGGCTACACAGTAGAGCCTCTTCTCAATAACTGTTAAAATGCTGACAAACTGAACATATGCGATGTCAAGATCTGGCAATTTACAATATATTCAAAACCCTTCATGTTTGTGGAATGGTCTTAAAACAGCCTGCTGTTTCAGTGAGATATTGATACCCATGGTCTCACAACTAGAACAGCCCACCATATTATGAAATCTGGGCTTGTTTACATATGCATGGAGTTCACTGATCACTTGAGCACATGATTGATTGTTTTCTTACATAAAAATCATACTTTATTACTTCACTGCAACCATTTTACTTCTTTGTTCATTTTGACAGAAGAAAAGGCTAGTCTTCGCAATTAGGGGACATTTGCAGTCAGAAACTTACATTCAGGAAATGTTCACACCATGAACTATTAGTTTTTATACAACTTCATAATTCAAAATTTCCCTCTAGCTGAGAGAAGAAAATACTATCCATTTACATGTACAAGGCTAGATGGGAACCTACAGTCACTACCCCAGTTTGCCATGATGCAAAGGGGAATGCAGGAATTCATAGTTCAACTTCATACTGGGGAGGGAGTTCTTCCTAATCTGCTTCAGAAATCTGGCTTTCTCCTACCCTTCTCCATCACTGTTACTGTTGGGAAAGAAGCTTGTTGTCAGCCCCCAGACTCATTTGCTCCCACTTCAGCTATCAGAGACAGCAAATCAGTGAAAGTTTCTCTCTTGTGATCATCAGAAACTTACCATTTTGTAACCTCCTCCAGCTTCTCTGTGAGCATTGTTAAAATGGATATATCCTTCCTCAAATGCTTCAGGATTAAAAAGCATGGATTTCTTGCCCCCTAAATACTCATGATTTTGTTGCTGATGTCAGTATGTAAGCCCAGAAAACAAATCTTTTGTTCCATGATAGTTAATTGTTTTGAGGCTTGACCAAATAGCCACCTGTTAACTTAATCCCAAACATGGTAGCCTGACCTCAGTCAGCTTTTGACAGCTAAGTAATATGGTCTAGTATCCCTGGAATTCCCTGAATTCAGAGCTAGAGTTAATGACAGAAATAAGGCCGGATTTGCTTTTCCATTTCAAGTATTGAAGAACCACCTAAAGGTTACTATGGCTATTTTGCTACTCTGTGTGCCTTCAGTCATCAGACTTATTCCATTGGATGTGAGTACCTGGTGGAGAAAAGGTATGGAGAGTTATGATCAACTGCATATGTAATAGAAAATTGAGTCTAATTTATTGGGTTGAAGATACCAATTGAACACACTGCATGGCCCTCCATTGCAATATACTGACATTTGAAAATAATGAAACCTTCTTATTCTTGCTGTATAACCGTATTTTATTTGTCCAGGGGAAAAGTGCTTCTGGCAGCGCTGTCTTAAGGGGATCAAGAATGGAAAGCATGCTGCAGTCTCTTTATTTGGACAACAGAGCAGGCTACTACTTCACACAGTTCTGTGAGAAGTCAGGGAATAAGGTATGATCATTTTCCTACCCTGTGATAATTTAGTCTACAATTGACTGAATGCCAAGTTATAGAGGGCAGCCAGACTGAAAAAAAAAATGGAGAAAGAAAGATTGATGACTGGATGAATTATTACTTATGAGACTTCAATCCCTCAACAACAATAAACTGTTCATGTGTATATTCAAACTAATGACAGGTCTTAACCAAGCTGTCAGATCCTAACTGTCTCAGACCGACTGGAAATCTGATTGTACCATCAGGGATAAAAAAAGACTAATTGTTCTTAAAAACTAGCCTTTAACTTGGCAGAAAAAATGAGGTCTTAACCCACAAAAACATTTTTTAAAAAGATGGAAAATCTGCTCTGCTATTACTCATGATAATATACCTCCTTCTTACTTGTTGGGTTAGTGATGTCCAAAATCTCCAATGTTTTAAAAACGTTCTTCTGCTTCCATGAAGCTTCTTGGATTTCTGGGAAACATAACACTATTTCTTCGCAGTAGTCAGCAGATCCATCATTCATTGCTGGGTGTAAATTGAGGATTGGTTGGAACAAGTTATGAATCTGAGTCAGTGTTCAGTGGCTTTGCAGAAAAATTGAGTCTTTAGGGGAAACTTGAGTGCAATCAAGATGGCCATCTGTTTCACTGTTGGCACAACCCAGAATCCAGCAGCAGTAGCTAAAAATGCCTTTGGCTACCAGGAGGCAAGAGCCAATATTTCTAAAGCTGAATACCTTAATCTAAAACTGTTAGATGTGTATAGATAGAAATCTACATAAAAGTAACTTATTTTTTCATCAGAGATAAGCACCTACCCACATGGCCTGTAGTCTTTGCAGGTGCCAGACTCCTTTGAAAATTATTTCCTTAAGTTTCAACTACAACTGTGGAGCCTATTTCACTCATATGCCAGGTCTGGCAGCCTACAGTTTGTGGAACAAAGTTCCCTGCCCTTATCTTTTTGAGACACTATCTTTATTGTTCGGTGGTAGGGTTTTCAGGGTATTTTCAAGATCCAAACCCCATAAGCACATGGTTAAAAGAGAGGACCTGGGGAAAGACTCCTCCTTCTGAAATAACTTTTGATGTTTGTTTGGATTTATGAAATGAGGCCAAGACACTGTGCCTCAGAAATGCATGTAATAAAAATGTAATGACTGTTCCAGTAACATACATCAAGTACACAATATTTAATTGTTTTGGTTACTGCTGCAAAATGCTATTTCACCAGGGTACAAATCTTGCATGTCCATTATCAGCATTTCTTCTTTAGTGCTGGCTTTATGCCACTGAAATGTGGTTACTCTTCAAATGTTAACTACAATGTTAACAATTTTAATGGCCAATTATGCATAAAGGATTCAATAAAAGATATAATATCACAGTGATGATGCCATTAAATATGTTGTCCTTCTGCCAATATGCCTCAGAAGATTAAATCCATCTTAGATTGAGCTTGATTTATGGTGACCCCAAGGAGATAAATAACTACTTGCATTGGAAAGTGAACCTTTTATAAAGCTGTGATATTTGGGTAGCAATAACTTACAATATTTTTCATCTGTAGTTGTGGAAGAACAGCGTGTACTTTTGGTTTGACCTACAAGCTTATCATCAGCTTTTCTACCAAGAAACTCTTCATCCTTTCAAAATCTGCAAGCAAGCTCAAGTAAGTTGTAAATAATGTGTTTTCCCTTCAAAAATACACTTGTTCATTCCCTTCGAAAATACATTTATTCAGTGTAAAGACTGAAAAGAAGATAGAAAGCAGAAAAGTTTCCAAACCTTGACAACCCACACCAAAGTAAATCTGGATTGTGGACAATAAGAGAAGCTCTTTGGATTGGTTCCATGGTATTTCTTGATTTAAATGTTAAACATGCATAGTTTGATTTCTAGGCTCTGCTGCCTGTTCCAGTTTTATCTATTACACTCAGCTTACCTAATCTCCCCTTTGCTACTCTGTGTCATATTTGAAACTATCTGCTTAGTGTTAAGATCAGAGATAATATTTTTCTAAATCATCTAATTGTGCTTTACCTTTGCTTCGACCTGTGTGAGTTAGAATTGCAGGGCTCACAGTCCAGACCTTAGATAATGACCTTAGTCTTGAAAATGGATCTTTCACTGGTCAGTTCTGCTTTTTCTGATTGTCAGGGCATCAATATGCTCTTTTTGCAGTTGTCATCCTTTCCATTTGATCTTTAGACCCTCACTTAACTGTTGAGAGGAACTGGTATTTCCTATAAACAAGCACCCTTAATTACGCATGCACTGTGAGTCAGGGAATTAACCGAAAGTTAACTGGCTCATCACAGGCCATGCGAGCTGATGCTGTCAATAACTGCAGAATACTCTGAGACTGCCAGGGAAGGAGGCTGCAGCAGTGTGATATCATTAGAACTCTCAACTTTTAAAATTACTTTGTGAAACTTCGGTCTGTTTTCCTTCTGCAAACCTTGTGTAGGAGTATATCGTATCTGCGTATTTCAATATATGCTGTAATAAGCAAAGCTACTTCACATGTCTTTCATGTCTTTGAAATTAATATCATAGAGAGCAGTGGCTTGCTCTCTTTGTATGGTTTATGTTACTGAGTGTCTGGACTTCCTTCCATTTGTCTTCTTTTCCTATTTGGAGATTTTACTGGGGCAAATGACAGACTTTTGTGTATTTGTCCAGAATTACCACTTGAGTGTTATTTGTACAGAAACACCAAGCAGAGGCCGAGGCTTCCTTCTGCCACACACTGGCTAACTTAAACTGCTACTCTATTTAGTTGTTTTTCCCTCCAGCTCTACTTATGGCCTGAGGCTGACTGTCTCCCCTGACAGCCCAGCCCAGTGGCTAGGGACACTGCTCACAGCAGGTTAACCATACCTAGATTGTCTTCATTTTCCTATATGTTTTGTTGTAGGCCAAATCTTAGCTAATGGTCCATGGTAGTTTTCAACTTGGTTTCATTTCACACCAGCTCATATTCTTTCTGCAGTGGTTGCATGGCCCAGGTCCTTTTTACTTATTTCCAGTGCTGGCCTGGTGGTGACAGCAGAACATCATACAATCAGTGTTACCAGGCAATTACAGAGAGCTCCATACACATGGCCATTAAAGTAAATACATCAAAACGAAATATGTGAAACTGTTCCATTAGCATAACTAACAGCTGAAATGTAACATAGCAAATCAACACATGTGCTGTAACATTTGGTATCATTCTGTAGCTTGCCTTTTAAGGCTGCACAAATATAATTCTTGTTTTCACTGGAACACTGTAAAGAGTCAAGCTGCAACCAATCTACAGGGTCTGCTTATCGAAGAGATGCCTTCCCAAATTATGTGCTCACCTTTGGCACAATAAGATAGTCATTCCAAATATTCCTAAGAGAATGTGGGTCAGATTCGCGCAACCCATCGTCATGTATATTTTACTATTTATTACAGAAAGTCACATCCAAAGTATTCTGTATGTGTTCTGCCTGCTTCCTATTAGAAACAAGAGCAAACCCGGATTGCTGTGTATCTGTTAGTCATTGTTTCATTTGTTAGGCATTTTTATGATAGAGTAAGAAAATGCGTTCCAAGGTATATATTCATTCACCCAGGAACAGAAACTACAGTGAGAATGAAATGTGATGGATAAAAATAACGATGAGTACTGGTAATCATCCAGGAACATATATGGTTATTCACTATAAACATACACACATGAGTGTAAAATAAATTGAGAAAGAAAAGCAATAAAGAAAAAGATATTGTAGTTTTGGATAAAAAATAGTTATTTATAGTTAGAAGATTTAATGCAGTTATAGCAAGCACAATATTTTAACACTAGAATCAATTTAGACAAAGGGAATTATCATCACTGTTAACTTTTAGGGTCAGACATAAGATTTATGTTAGTGGAATGTGATGACAGGGTTAAGGCAGTTTAACCTTTCCATTTTAGACCAGCCAGTGCATTGTATTCTTCCATCATATGATTCTGTTGAGCAGCTGCACAAGCCCATCGTTTAGATCAGATCAATATTCATGCCTTTGGCAGCAATACAAGGCACTTGGAGTTCAATATTTTTCGTGTTTCTTGCTTCACTCTAGTCATTCTGAAATTGCTTACCAAAGTCTTCTCATGTGGGGCTGAATTCACACCAAAACCCAAGGCCTAAGCAAGTCCTGATTTGGAAAGTCATAAATGAGGCTAAAGACTTAATCTGAATTTCTTAAGTGTTCTGTATCTTCAGATTTGTGCCATTATAAGATGCAAGCTCTGATCAAATTTCCAGATAGGTTTCTGGGTTTAATCCATCACTTATCCTAATGTAATTATAGGAAAATGTATAGCTGGCAGGTAGGGAAATTCTTTATGTGTTACAAAAGGAGCAAAATACTGAATAAATAAAGTATGATGTGCACTTGACATCGCATGCGTAAGATTTTTGTATGAATTTGATAACCTTTAAGTTCATTTAATGTCATTTTTTCCTATTAATGCTTTAGGAGATTAGCCAGTAAAACAGTTTCACTAATTCATTGAGATTCAGAAACCCACAAGACTTCCATGACATGGGAGTCAAAAAAGGCTATGAATATTCTTTTTTAAAGGATAAAATGTATTTTCCCACTATCTCTTGCTAAGTTCATTTCCCAGTGTTGAAGTCTGTGAACACAGCCACTTTTCCTCTATTTTGGCATGTCTAGAACTTGTATCAGTTGGTTTATCTGCAGTCCTTGCATGCAAATCTAGATCTACAAATGCACCTGAACCCTCAGCAAGGACACAGGGAAGGATGCTCCTTCTTTTTTCTCCCGTCTGCATTCACTTTGTCACCTTGTGAAGTTATCTTTCTACTTGGTGGGCCAAATCCCATAACAATGGGTTCTTACTAGAATTCAAGAAAAAGATGGCATTATGCCAAATCCTCAGACACTGTAAATCTGCATCCTTCAAAAGTGAAGAGGCCATCCTGATTATAGCACTGAGGGTCTGGTCCTTTATGTTAGGAAAAGTGGACTCCTGTAGCTAGCCTAACCACCTCTAAATTTCTGCTTCACATGTATTAGCCCTAACTATTCACATGTAATAGCCCTAACTATTGTTTCTGGGAAAAAAAGTCTGTATTTACCATGCTCCAGTTTTGCATGTGAAATGATACAGAACTGGGGATTGGGGGGGGGGGGGGGGGGGGGGGGGGCGCGCGCGCGCGCGCGCGCGCGCGCGCGCGCGCGCGCGCGCGCGCGCGCGCGCGCGCGCGCGCGCGCGCGCGCGCGCGCGCGCGCGCGCGCGCGCGCGCGCGCGCCCGCCGCGCGGGGGGGGGGGGGGGGGGGGGGGGGGGGGCTGAAGGGGTGGGGTTGTGGGGGGCATAGGGCAGAAGGAGTTCTGCAGGTAGAGCAGCCTGCAAAAGCAGACCTTAAAATGGCAATATATTGTGACAGTGTTTATGTGAACAGATTGTCAACAGTTTTTGACTAGAGCTTCCTTAGTCTGGGCAATTTCTGACTCTGTAGGCTGAAAGTTTTTGTCAGCTCTAAAGAAAAGTAGCAAATATACTCAAGTTAACTCATTTCATACAAAATCACAAGGGGAAAAAAGAGTTTCATCCAAGAAACTTGTGCAATGTTTGTTTTGATTTTATTCTTAAAACTATGCTAAAAATGATCAGCCACTTAAGGAACCTGGTTAAAATATTAAGGACGTGTTTTGGACCCTTTTCACTAATTTATAGATCTCTTGTGTGATTATATGACTCATAATAGGTGGAGCAATGTAGCCCTAATGATGAACAAAATGGTTAACCCCTCTATTTTTGAAGATACTATGTCTTGGTATCATTGGACTAGTCCCTTCTAATTTGGCTATTTTATATGTTAAATGTTTTGGATCAGAGTAGAACATGATGTAAATGAAACTTTTCTAGTGTTAGGGTTTTTCAACATAACTTCCAACTTTTTGATATCACTAATTGTATCTAATTAATGCTGTCTCTGTTAAATTTAAATTTATTTGGGGATTTGCTGAGGAGGGCATAATTTAGGATAAATGTGATTATTCTCAACTTGCTATGACTCTTCTTGTGGATGTCCTAATTCTTTGACCTTACCCTTACACCTGGGGTCTTTATTGCACTGATAACATGGATAGCCACAAACCATCTTTGTTTTCAGTGATCAGATCTATGTAGAAAGGGGGTGGAATGCTGCATAAAGAGTAAATATAGTAATCATAACAACTTCTAATTGGGGAATGGATGTCAGCCATCATAGCCCTGTATTCCTCAGTGACCTGGTATCAGGAGAGTCTAAAGGGTGTGTTTCAAATCGTTAAGGTCCAGAACAATAAGAATGTAGTCTGGTGGTTTTAAATAAAGAGTCTAATAGAACAGAATTTCATTTAAAACAAACAGAAACATGATTATTCAATGTAATCAAACATTCTCTCACTATGCTTGAAATTTAAACACAACAGTTTTATTACTGCTGAACATAGAGTAAATATATTATTTTCTTCTTCTCTACCACTTTGTACATCTGCTAGTTACAGCTAGATTTCAGCAACATAAGGAAAATGCAAATTATCAGAAACCTGCATTCTTCACTGTCAAAACTGTGTGATAATAAACAGTGAAGGTGGGCTCCTCGAGGCCATCCTAGAGACAAATTTGATTATGCTACTAATCTGATTCCTTGAACATATGTTTGAATATTAGTTAGACTTTGAAAATATGAAGAAGAGAAAACATTTATAAGTACATGACATCTACTATGGCAGATTCTTTTTTCACTCGCTTTCCTAGCTGCAGTAAGAATCATGCTGTATTAGAAAGATACTCTAGAATATCTTCTTCCAAGATATTCCTGGCAGAAAGTGCTTTTTCACTGAGTTTTCAATGTTCTTTTTCATGGCAATTTCTGAAACATTTAAAAACCAAGAATTTGACTTAGGGGACTATTTGGACGAAAAAAAAAAAGAAATAAAAAAAATTACCCTATGCTTCAAGAATGAACTGATAGAGAGAATGAAACACTCTCCAGGTTCAGCTTTCTTCTGTCTGTACATGGCAAACTCTGTGTGCTCCACAAAAAAGCATACTGTAATCTCTGCTTTGCTAAGTATTTAGAACTCAGTTGTGCAGTGCTATCTCCTGTTATGGATCCTATCCCATGATAGTGTCACTCATATCAAAGAACTGTGCATGAGAATCTCCACATAGAATTACAGAATTAAATCACTTTTTCACTTTTTCACTAATTTTAACCTTAGATTTACAAATTCCCATCTATTCAGAAGAAGACACTTTCACAAGTTGGCCTAGCACATATTCTGCAAAACAGCAAAGCAACTTCATGAAGAATGCAGTTGCTGTAATGGTTGTGGTTCCTGAATCTAACAAGGATCAGTCAATATTTCCAAATAAAAATTACATTAAGGGTTAATTTGTGATCTAACTTTACTTAAAAAAGTAAAAATGGCAAGGAAGTCAGTTATGGCAATAACTGAATTTCAGGCAAAATTGTAATATTGGTGAAAACAAGGCAGGTTTCTGATAGGTTAGTATCTATCTAAATAGAGGTTAGTATAGGTTAGATAGGTTAGTATCTTAACTAGATATATGTTTAGAATATACAGCAAGGCAGTATGGGACAAATATGCATTAATTCTCTCCTCTAATGGACTGTGACCATTGGAACAGATGATGGCTTAGAATAAGTTTTCTTCTGTTTTATTGTAGTTCCTTTATGCAACTTACATTGCCCCATCTGCCAGTATGGACATTGGACTTCATCAGAGGAAGAGAAACATGATTTATCAGAAAATTGACCCAGCTTTTGAAGATCTTTTTGACCCAGCAGAAGAATATATCCTCACTGTTCTGATAGAACCGTGGATGAAGATGATGGAAGAAGACAAATATACTTACGGAAAGGTAACTCATCTGGATGATACAGCAAAAAATTCTTATGATGGTGGAAGAAAACTACAAGAGCCTTCATATGCAACCCTGTTACATTTCTAGTCAGAAAGGGAGAAGTATTATGTGGTGTTTTGCTCACCCACTCCTTTCTACACTGATGAGTGGAGCAGGCTGGGCTTTTTGCAGAGAGCAAATTTCTCATCCGAGAGGAAGGTGCAAGCCTTGTGGACCCCTTGGTCTGTGAATTAGGGAGGAATGTACCTTACTATGGCAAAATTTCTCTTTGTACTCAGGAAGTGTCATGTTTCTGTAATCTTACCATTGATCAAATAAAAATAAGCTGTGTTTCTAGAGCATTAGTACCATGATGTTAGGCCCATATTAATTCTATCATCTATTTCCTGGTGTTCAGAATTAAAGTGCAGCTACTACTTAGCATAAGAGGAAATGTGATATGGTAATCCAGCTGTATTTGCCCTGAACACTTTTTAGATAGCTGCCCTGCTGTGTAAGGTCTAACTGTGCCCTGCAGGCTTCCTGAAGCAGGTGGCTCAGTGGTCTACTCAGTTCTAATTTCAGAAAGCCTCTGAAGGCTTGAATTAAGCAGGCTCATGCAGGTCAGAGGAAATGGCTGCAATCCTGACTGTGCTTTTGACAAATCAGAAATGGTGGAGCAGTGGTGGATGCTGTGGCTCTCTGCAGTTCATACTTTCTTACAAGTTACCAGCTGCAGGTCAAACTTCTAATTCCAAGTCTTTAAGATCTCTCTCTTTTAGGTACAGAAGGAGAAACTTACAATAAGAAATCAGGAGTTGGAGGGTGGAAGTTAGTTCTTGTTCCTATTTTTCTCCACTATGACCTTAGCATCTCCATTTTTTACAGTAAATATCGTTACTTACAGCTGATACTTCTGTCAGCATGTAACGAGAATGTGCATGCATGCATTGACCCCACAAGATTCTGAATTCCTTTTGTGGCAGTTTTGTAGTACAGTGTATTTTTGTTACTATGTTGTGCATGCATGTATGAATAACCAGGAGAACAGATACCCAAAATAAAACTTGACAATGACCTTTTAAGCCTATTAAATTGTGGCCAATATTAAACATTTAAGAATATAGTATAAGAACAGGAAAAAAAAAAAGGCAGTATTGCCAGCTTCAGCACTCTGCAACTGAGGAGACGAACGAAGCAGTGGTCTTATCCACATTTTTGTGTCATAATAGTCTTTGATGAGTAGGTTGGTTTTTTCCCCCCAGGGATTTATGTAAATATGTCTTGAGTAATTTTCTATCTTCAGCCTCAGTGCAGTAACGGGTTCTGTGTTTTAGCCATACAATAGGAGAAAAAAAAGTGTATCTTGGTTTTCTTGCAAACCTCTCCCTGATAATTTCACATGGTGCCCTAGTTTTGTATTTTATGAGGAACAGTGTACAATTGTTATCTTGTATTCTTAATGTTGTTATGCTTTTACATGTTTTTGTTTTACCCCACTTCGGTTACATCTCTTTGAAACTCAGGAACCCTAGACTATTTGTCCTCTCCTCTCACAGAAGGCATTCCATACCTTTATTACACTTATCACCCCCATCTGTTAATTCATATATTTGTGATGAGATGTAAGCAGTACTCAAGATCTGAATGCACTAAGGATTATTCAGTGGCAGAATCATGTTTTCTGTTTTGATCTTTGTTCTTTTCCTAATTGTTCCTTGATTCTAACTGCCTTTTGACTCCTGGTGAACTTTGAGTGGATGTGCAATATGTAAGCTAACAGCCATTTGCAATGATTCCAACATCTCTTAACAGAGTAAGAACAACTAATTGAAAGCCCAATTTGGAGCTTATTAGAATGACTTAATTTTTGTTGTCCTTTAATTCAGCTGCCCTTTTATCATGCAGATACTGAAGTGTCCTGAAATCCTGCAACTCTTCAAAGTCAATATACTTTTTTTTGCCCTGTGTTTGCAAACTTTGCTGTATCCTCACTCACTTCCTTTTCCAGATAATTTCTGATGTTTAAAGAAAACAACCTCAGAGCAGATCCCTGTGAGACTCTAATGGGAACCCCACCCCACAATAAAATTTATTTATTTCTGTATTTTGCACTTTCTACCTTACAATTAATCCACACAGGGGCTTTCCCTCTCATCCTGTGATAACTTAATCTCCTTCAGAAATGTTGAAAATTTGAACTTTGAAAAAAACCTTATCAAAATGAAATATACTAGTCCAAACACATCTGCAAAATATTCTCTTCACTTTTCAGCATCTTTTCTCAGCTTTCAGGTAAATTATTTTTTTCTAAGCTATTTCAGCTATAATTGTTCATGAACTGCAGAAAACCATGTAATTGATCTATGATTTTATTAATATGAAGTTTTTGGTCAGACATTAATATGAAGTTTTTCTATCAGACTAGTTTTAGTGTTTTGTAAATCTATATTTTCCATGTGTATTATCAAAACTAGTAGTCTAGTAGTTGATGCCAGTCCCCACTGAGTCAGGTCATGGACTCAGCCAAGTATTATACATCATTTTTATACAAAAAGGATTCTGCTTTTGAGCACTCTCCAAATACAGTGCTTTCACTGCTTCTAGTGATTGAAGAATTCCTCCAAAGTAAGAATTGAAAATATAAACTTTTGCTTTAAATTAATGTGTTTGTCAGTTTATACCTCCTTGAGTTAACTGAGGGATAGTCTATTGCCCTTTCAGTTTAGATGATGCTTTGCTTTGCACGTGTAGTTAGGTGCAGACTTCTCAGTGCCCTAATAACACAAACATCTTAATCAGAGCATGAAAAAACAAAACTAAATACTTTTGAGCACACAATACATGTGTTTGTGAAGAGTTATAATGCATAGATATAACACGACCTGTTCTAGGAGGCACTAGAGTCTCTTTGTACTAAGCACAGACTGATGCTTAGGCACACACTCCTTCTCAGCACAAAGACAAGGTCTGCTTTACGTTTTGTTCAGTCCCTGGCTCTACTCTTCCCTTTTGTTCTACCATACAGCAGGATGTATTTGGCCCATTATGAAACAAGATACTTTAACAAGAATTAGGTGAGTCCAAAATTGTTTCTTTGGGACATAATCAGCATGTATCTACATTTTTACCTTTAAATGAACATGAAAGCAGGAGATTCCCTTTTTATTGTTGACTCTCATCCTGCCTCTATCTGCTTTCTGTTTAAATTATATAAAAAATGTTTTGGATTATTTTCCTATTTACTTTTAAACTATGTTTTCTTTTAAAGGAAAGAATATCCAAAAGCACTTTATAACAGTGGAATAGAATTATTTCAAGCCTGAAGGCATTCAGATAGCACAGTGATTAGTGGGTGTTCACATGTAGACAAAAGCATAATGAATATTAATTTAAAATCGGCCTTCTCTCTCTTGCGCATAAATGCGTGTATAATAAGACCATAGCTTTCTAATCTTTGTAGTGGGTGTGCTGATCTGTATAACACATTGGCTTAATTTTGCTAAATATCCTAAAAACTGCATTTGAATGGTTTAGTCAGCTGAGAGGCTCATCAAACTATTCCTTATGCAGTTACTGATTGTTTTCATGTAACATCGAGAACTGCTCTAGTTATATACATGAAGCTTCTAATTAAATTAAAGCACACCAATGCTTCATGAGTTCTAACCATGGGCAACTTATTATTTTAAAGCATTACCTGGTATAAAACTAAGAAGGTGCCAAGAAAGTCTGAAAGCTTTCACCTTTGTTATTTAGATATTTTAGCATTCTTATTTTAAATTTCCGTTTCTGGAAGTCTGTGCCACTCTTATCTTTTTGACATTTCCCACTGAGAGTCACAGTTTTAAAAACTTTTTGTGATTCTCAGTGACAGTCTGATACATAATTTGCTGGTATAAGCAATCAGGTGCATTTTATACAATATACACAGCAGAGTATATACACAATATACACAATAGATTGTATGCACAATATAATTTAGCAATTTTTTTTTATACAAAGCTATTTTTTAAAAGATAGCTTTTTCGTGGTGTTCTGTGGAAATCCACGTTATCTTACACAGATATGAAGATTTTGTTCTACTAGAGCTTTTAATTGAATTGTTTCTCATAAAGATGTAATGTCTAGTATCTTCTAAACATCAACCTCATTACTGCCAAATGTATCCTTTTCTATCCCCTGTCACTGGCAAGGTGCCTGTTCAGTTCTCTCCATCTTTCTATAACGTGTACTGTAGGGATGACATAAGATATTATTTTTATTAGGTGGAGCTGGTGGAGGAAACTCGACAGCTGGACTCCGTATACTTTAGAAAGCTCCAGGCTTTGCATCAAGAGAGTGGTTCCAAGAAGCATGAGGTAAGACAAGTACCTACTAACAAAAACAAACTCATTTTTCTATCAGAAAGGGTTGAGTATCAGCAGTGAAAGACTGACTACTTGCCAGTTTGGAGAAGCTAGTAGTCTGACTTCTACCATTAATTCTGGGGAATGATTGACAGGTATTGTGTTAATTACAAAAATAGGTCTTCTGCCAGTAACATCAGCATCAGACCACTGTATGATTGGAGGCAGTAACAGAGTTTCCACTGAAGTCTGTGGAATGTATTTTGGGCCCTTAATCTTGAGTAAATACCTACATTTCAAGTAAATTACCAGTATATATTTGTTTATTTGATTATGGAACCTGGTATGTTTAAAGCAAACATAAAACTAAAGCTGATTAAGAGCTGGAGCTTTAATTTATTTTCTCAGCAATCAAAAGCTGTTCTACAGAGACAGAAGTTATCTAATGCAAGGATTATCAGACTGAGCAAAACATAGAGATGAAAAAAAGCAGTTATGCAAGTGAAAGAATTTCTTCCTTCAGAGTACTGTTGCTGACACTGGTCTGCCATCTTGCCCTGATGCTCTCAAAGAAGACAAGCACTTGAGTCAAGTTCCCAAAGAATTGACAGGTCCTAATCTATCTGACCTCATCCATGACAAAGAGAAGTTAGAACACTTCTGGGCTTTTCTTAACGAGCGTTCTGCTAGGTATGTTTTTTTGTTATTATTATTTTTCCCATTTCTAAGTTCAGAAGAAATTTTTGCTGGGGATCTTGGCTATCTAAATGTTCACAGATTTTAGCCTTTTAAAAAAATGTGTTTGTATATTTATGAAATACACATGCACATTGTTCCTACAACTGAATTGCCTTAACATTTTGGGGTAAAAAGTCTCCCTACATAACATGCTTGTATTACAGTTCTGCTTTCAGTTTCTGTTTTCATTAGTGGCAAAGCCCTGAGGAGAACAATTAGCCTACAGTGAATAAAAATTTCTCTTTTTTAGTACAGACTCAATTTAGTGCATTTTAAAAATTAAAGCTGGGTATTATAACAATGTACAAATAGAAGACAGACACATTATTCTTACAGTGTGAGAACAACTGCAGTTTTGTGTTTGCACTGATCTAAACAGAATTAAGGACCAGCTTGTAGCAGATACAGTTTATGCAGGGTTTTTGGAAAAGTGCGCCCATTTGTTTGAAAGTGAGCATCTAAACAGAAGTTCTAGTACTAGCAGAAGTAAATGTGATTTTGCCCCCCCCCCCCCCCCCCCCAAATCTCTATCCTGTTTTAGGAAAAGGCAAATATACTTTTTAAGTAACTGCTAGCAAGTTCTGAAACTGTCACTTCCTTCCTTTAACCTGGGTTCCCATAAACGGATGCTTTACGTACTGCCTCTTGTTTCTAGTCAAGCACTGCTATCATTTTAGACCAGATACTGGTCAGCTCTTCTGCAAGTGTCCAGAGATAGACATCTAGGACAACTCCTCTGGCCAAAATTCAGTGTCATCACTTCTGCAGGTCCCTATGTTCAAGTGAATTCTGAGTTAGTTATCTAGACCAGTGGTCTCCAAATGTTCTTGATTGTGCACCCTATCAGTAAAAAATTTTTGAGCATGCACCCTTGATATATGTATATTTATTTTTTATAAATTATATACATGTCCTACTGAAGTTCTATTATTTTCTTACTGTTCCCCAATGAACCATCTCTTTGTACACCCTGCTTTGGAGACCACTGGTCTAGAGTTTGCCTCTAACTGGGTAAATGGCAGAAATCACCAGATAACAGGTCACTGGCTAAGATCAGGTCTTGGGACAGGTACACTGAGTTACCCTCGGGACTTCCTGCCTCCCTGTTAATCACAGACAAGTCCCATTTTACATGATAGACCCAAGCAGAGAAATATTTAATTTATGGAGAAATTTTATTTTGTAAAAATTTATAATGAATTAAAAATTTGAAAAAAGTCTCACAAAACAGTGTTTCAGAGCTGAGTCCAGATCTAGTAACTCTGAAGTCCAACCGGCATGCTACAGTTAAGATACTTAATGGTACTATAAGCTTGAAGTGATCCTACAATTAATGCAGTCTAGAAAATTTCAGCAAAACCCAACAAATATGTCATTTGCTTCTTAATCAAAATGTGTAATTTTGTTATTGCCTAATTACAAGAGATCCAAGTTTCAGGAAGGACAGACTGATTACCTCAGCACAAATTCTTGTTTGAAAAGAGTTCCGTCAATAAATATTTTGTTAAATATATAGGACATATTCACACAATTGCAAAGCAGTTACTTTACCCATTACTTTGGGTTAGTGATTTACCACCTATTAGTCTTGCCAGACTGCCTATTCACATGCTCCTGATCTGTTGAAAGGAAAAAGTAGAGTATGGTAAGACAAGCCACCACTGTAAACAGTTTAACCTAACACACTTTCCAATTAGATATTTTGCTTTTTAAATAAAATGGACATATTTGATTGTTTGTCATTGGCAGATGCCAAGGAGTAGCTCCATAAACCACAGTGACTTGGATCACTTGCATTTGGGTGAACTTACGTTGTGATGAACTAGCAAATGAAAGAATTTCAGTCTCAATAGAACTTAGGTCTCAAACTACTTTTGAAAGTGGACATCTGTTCTTAAATCAGTTAGATGCTTGTGAAAATTTTATTTCTAGATTAATTCTTTGAAAAAAACAGTTATTAACTGAATGGAAAAGTGAAACAGATTTGTCTTAATTTAATGTTTCATATTTTCTTCTGCAAATATAGTGAATATCCTCATTAAAGTGCTCACAAAACTTCAGATAATAAGATACTATCAGAAAACAGCCTATAAATAAAACTGAAACTGTAGGTATGTCACTTATTCTGTCCTCTGGTTTAAGGAACAAAACCAATATATGTTCCATTAAACCAAACTTAAATTAACAGTGTACACATAATCAAATATGAACAAAGTTTAAGAATTGCATATGGTGATTAATTATCATTTACTATGAATATTGAAATAAGTAGTAGAACCAGTGATTTATGGAGAGGCAGCCTACACAAAGCCATAGAAACAAAAGCTACCATAAATTGTTTTTGTCTGATTGACTGCAAACTGACTTAAGCTCTAGCACTTCACACAGGGTAGGAACAGCGTGATTTCTGGGGCTGATGTTTCCAGATGTCATCCCTCCTCCTTTCTCAGGCAATATGACAAGGAGGCAGAACAGGAAGTGTCAACTCATCTCTTGGTGGCTCACAGCCTCAGTACTGCTTCAAATTCTCATCTGTTTCATTTTTCATTCTCTCTGTGAGCTCTGCACTATGACTCTGGTTCACAGTCCCTGCTGGAATTAGCAGCAACACACTGCGGAGGTTACTTCTTTCAGGGTACCTCACAAGGGACTTTAAAAGAGATCCCAAAGATGTGTTTGATCTGCCTGTTCAACAAGTGGCATGGTCTCACCAGATGGTACTAGCAAATTAAAAATGACATAAAATTTCAGTCCAATCTGACCTGATATTTCTGGTGGCTTGTGATTAAAGTAATAACTCTCCAGAATGTTGATGAAATTAACTCAATATTGAAAAGACATTCTGTTTAAATTTGTTTGTAGCATGGATCTCATGTGCTGGCTAGATATTGAACAGTTCAGAGAGACGCTCCACAAGGATAAAGAAAATAGGGAGGAAAAATCTAAAGACATTAAAAACAAGTACTTCAACAAACAATACTTCTTTGGACCCAACAGCCCAGCTACCAGAGAACAACAAGAACAGGTACCAGTTACAAAACTGTTCATAGAAAAAAATCACACTGAATATGACTGAGATAAAAGTCCATAAGCAGCTTTGCTCCAGGTTTTCCCCTGGCTATCTCCTAAAATTTTACCTGTATTTTTTGGCCAGAAATCTGGTTCTGGTTGTGGCAGTCTCTTCCTTCCTGTTCAGGCTCTTCCTCCCACTCTCCTTACAGAACATCTCTCTTAAACCCTGATCTGAGGCTGCAGCCAGCGCATGCACAAAAAAGCTCAGAAAAAGCATAAAAATGGCTGTCAGGTAGAGTGACTTGTTCCAGGTTCCTATCTTAGTACATCAGTAAAGCTACAGACAGCAAGTCTGAGCTGTGGTACTCTGATATGTCTTGATACTTCAGAAATTTACTTGGTCAAGCTGGGGTAGTATTTGCTGGAGTCTGTATTCTATTATAGGTAGGGACAAATGTAATCTGTTCCCTTTTATGAAAAGTACATGTGAGCCTTGGGTAAGCATGCATTAAATGCTTTGCTTACAGTTTAAGCTCATGCTTTGCTAAATCAAGGATGTAGAAAGATGAAGGATTTTTGGTATACACAGAAGTTTATGTCATGTGTTATTGTATTTGGATTGCTCAGATAATTCATTCAGGTGGAGGATGGGGACAAATCCTTCAGGATCAATTTTCAGCAACAGTTCTGCTAGAAATTCAGCAATGTGTCCAGAAGAGATTAGAAGAACAATGGCTGCCATTGTTCCTGGCAGATGAGCACCATCGGGTGGAGGGACAAGCAAAGGTAATTTTTTAAGAACAGCAACACATCCAGACTTTGCGTGTTGTTTGGCTCATAATTCACTGTTGGGATAAAATGGTTCAGATGAAAAGCAGCTCACAACTCACATTCAGTTAATGTTTAAAGAGACACTGTTGCATGTACAGGTTGAAGTATTTAGCCTGGTAACTGTGAAGGTAGTTCCTCTGAACGCTTAGTCTAGCTGACAGTATTATTGTTCTATCCTAAATGTGAAGAACCTGGTGTTAGTTTTGCTGCCAGCCAGGCTGCCAGAAGAGTAATCTAATCTTTGCCATAGTGCTTTACTGTCTATATGACATTTTGCCCTAGCCATACCCTTACATACAGAAGAAACGCTGCTTTGTATAAAAGATTTGCCCAAGGGGACAAGAACACAAGCAAATGAGTGGGCTTTCCCTGCTGTATTCTCTCTCTTCCTCTCTCTTTAATGCTGCCTGTATTCTCCCATCTGGAGCTGTGGTGTAGAAATTACTCCAGGGCTTGTGAAATCTGCTGAGTGGGGATGTTAACTGCTACAAGCCTTGTTTCAATTGGTTACTTCAGAAAGTTGCCAGAAAACTGGGAATGAGGAGCCTTTCACTCCTGCTGGCTCATTAGAAGGACTGGGGAATGGGCAGAGCTAACATCTGCCTTTTATGAGTGTGCCTATGTGGCTGGGATCTATGTAGGGAGATCGTCCTGATGGTGACAGATGCAAAATGACTTGGCTTTTTGCACTTCCACAATTGCTTCTGAAATGCAAATGTCACATCAGAAGGAAACTTGACAGTTCCACCAAGCAGACAAATACGCGCACTGTGGTGATTCATAAAACTTGTTTTCTATCCTCTTTTTAATATCAAAAAGGTTATCAGAAGTGTTGTTGGAAGTGCATATGAACTGTAATTCTTTTCATTGATTCAGAGCACTAAGCAATCTGAGAAGTATAGGTTCTGATAAGACAAACAGTGATTTTAATAAAGAATATGCTAATTAGAGCAAAATTTCCTAACCCTCTGCCCTTTTCAGCTGACCTCTGCCTCCTTTCCAAGCCCTGGCACAAGACCATGCACTAAGGCTAAGCTGCTTCCAGGTCTGGAAGCTAGCTCATGCATCTTCTTGCACCTGCTGCACTGTGCTGGCAGGGAGAATAGCCCACACAGTTTGGAAGATGCTGTATTCAACAGTTTATAGGAAATACATACTTCTAATGAGCTTTCAGTCTTTCTACTCCATTGATGTCTGAATTCTCTTTTCTCTTTCTTATTGCAAATTCAGAGGATGAAAAGGTCCTTTGAAGAAAGTATTTCAGAAGGAATGAAACCAGATGACATTCTCAAATTGGCTTCATATTTCACAGTGACCAAGTACAGTGGCCATGCTCGGTAGTCCTTACTCAGAAAATCTGCCCTTGATTTGAGGTGTATTTTTCCTACAAAGAAGCTGTGAAGTCAAGTCTGTGTTTCTGATATAGCTGTCCAAAGGAACCAAAACAATTTCATACCAAAAAAAGAAAAGAAAAAGTCCCAAATTTCTTTCTAACATAATTGATCCCTCAGAGCATTATGGATAAGATAAACCAGTGGAAGAGTGCAGTCTGACCGCTACTGCCTGTTGCCTTCTTTAACTTCCCTCTCTTGATGAGCATGTGCTCATTTATAGCTGAATGAGGGATGGCATTCAGTGTGGGTCCACAACACGATTCAGATATAAGCATCCATATGAAGATGTATCAACTATAATAGTTACTGAGCTGAACAGGAAACAAGAAGAGTTAAAAAAAGCAATTATAATCTGTTCAATCGTAGATAAGGGACATAACTGAAGATCTTTCACGACAAAAACAGAAGACAACTAGGCTGTGGAAGGTAAGTGAAGTTTCCTGACTCTTGTGTCTGCAGTTTCACCGTCTTTTTCATTTGGACCTTGCACATCCTTCACAATTTCCATGCTGACAGTGTGTGGCCCAAATGTAATGCTGTTGAAAGCAGGCATGATTGTATTGGCTGCAGTGGACTGATTGCTCACATCACTGGTGAATTTAGATCCCTGCTGGGTGTTCATGGTAGATTTCTCTCCCTTCCTGGCTGGGGAAGTCATACTTGAAAAAACATGTCTCTTGTCCTGGGCTTTGGAACACTAACCCTCCTCAAACTGATATTGTACCTTTAATTCACATTTATCTGTATTTTGCATGCAATGGACTTATTGGGACAAGCTGTTCATTCCAGCATCTGGTAGTTTATTTATTATTGCGAGTGGATTACGTGCAGACACAAAAGGGAATGTGAAGTATGCAGTGGAGTGGGCAGGTTTAATCGTATCTCACAGTATCTGTTTCATTCAGAATTGTATTTTAATCTTATAGTACTGAGATAATATCAATTTTAAACATCTTAAACCTCTGTAATAATACATTTCATCAGATGTTTGCCAGTTTTTTCCTCTTGAAGAGCAGTGAACTCTTTGTGATTGCCAACACACAAGTTGTGTACATTTATTCAGTTGAACTTTTATTGTCTGTTGAAATCAAACTGGAGACCCGGTCACCAATTATTCATGCAAACCATCAGCTCAAAAGGGATCCGAAGGGCATGTGGGTTCTGTTAGCTGAGTTTTCCCTTTGTCTGTCAGGAAGATGGTTATTTTCCCTGTTCTGCTTCAAGGTTGACCCATAAAATAAGCAGTGTTCATATATTAGTATAGGGATGGGAGCAACATTTTGTTCTTCCCTTTATGCACATGCCCCAGAAACATGTTTTCCAAAAAGTTGCCTAAATCCTGGTCACAGGGGGCAGAACATGACTGGAGAATTGGAAGAGGGGTGAGATGATCCCATCTTACTGTCTAATCTGAGCTGACTTTATTTTAACCAAAGGACCTTTTGGACAGCCACCACTCACCCTTTTGGTAGGGTAGGCTCCTACCCCTGGCAGCCTCTGTGGCAGGACGTAAAGTATAACCCCTGTTCTTAAGAGAAGCTGCAGAAAGACCTTCAGGTTAGAGTCAGGTTAGATTTCCAGGGCTGTCTGCAAGAACTAAAAATGCCTTTGTCCTATGCTGACCATCGAACAGCACTCCATCCCTTCAGGACTTCAAGAATTTTATACTGTTACAAGACAGTTATCATTCATCCATCTGATAACAAAAGTGGGTTGTTTGGCTTGCTTCTCAGTGACAACACAAGAACTGTTTGTTCAGGAACGCAGGCCAGCCTGAACTTATTTCAAACAAACTGTCTCTGAATAAGCCATTTTTCTTTCTCCACCCTTTCCTGGCTGCCTACCACTCTGTGCTTTGCAGCATGTCTCGATGACTGTGAAATGTCTCGATGGCTTTAAATTTCCTTTTACTATTGGTGGCTTTATTCCACAGAGAGCAAACTCTCCAGCTTCTGTTGGTGATCATTGCAACACATTTCAAAGCTCATTTTGTTGGTGAGATCCCTGTCAGAAGCATTTTACAACTTTAAGCTATGTGGTTTTTCTGTGTCTTTTTCTTTGTTGTTTGTTTGCAGAAAACTCAAACTGTTCTCTAGAAAAGTAGCCTGTTGCCATAATCAATAACAATAGCTGTTTCCATACTTTATAGTATGTAGTCATATGGTCTAAATCATTGTCAGTCATTTCCTCTCCCATCACGTCTTCCAAAAAATGCTGCCCAAACCAAACTGGAAAAAAAAAAAGAAGAAAGAAGGAAAGAAAGAAATGAAACCTTGCCACATTCTATTCCATCCATGCCATAAACTCTTAAACTACTGAAAGCTAGGGTCAGTGCAGATAAGAATCAGACAGTTTATGCTAACTATCGCCTTTGTTATTGCTTTCTGAAACAAAGTTTATTTGGTGCATTTATTTCTTCTTTTGACAGCATGCGAACAATAAGTGTGTTTCTTCATCTAGTGAAGTAATTGCTTTCCGCAAAGCACTGTTGAATCCAGTAACAGCCAATGAATTTCAACGTTTTGTGTCACTGCAAGGAGATCTACTGGCCAATGGATTGCTCTTTTGGCAAGAGGTCCAGAAGTATAAGGTACAGTGGCGAAATGGAGCAAGGGAGTGTCACTCAATTTGTAAGCAAATGCATTCAATACTGCATATTAGGAGAATTTTAACAAAATATCTCTAGGTATTTTCTTGTTCATCGTAAAAACTATTTCACTGTTTAAACCTTTTTTCTTCTACAAAAATTCTCACTTCTTAAAGGTAGATATTTTAAATTACTTGAATGTATTATTCCTACAGTTCTTTATGTTTTTCAAACTGTAATATTCTTCTGAGTCTCTAAAGGGACACTACTAACTAGCTAATGCCCAGATTTTGGTATACATCTGCTGAGCAGTACAAAATACGTGAGCATTAAAATGTTCATTCTGTCTTTCTAGTTGCATACTGTTAAATAATGGGATTATTGCTGAATCCGGCAATCACTCAAAAATCAGAGAAAACTAAACTTTTAAATTCAATCAAATGTACAGATACAAAGACAGTATCTCCATAAAAAGCTTATATGTACAATGCAGAACCCAGCTCCCTTGCATTTTGTAGTCACTTTTGACTGCAGCTGAAGACATGGCTGAGATGAAATGTGATGGGGAAGGTCAGCAGGGATTTCCACTCTCCCAAATACATTACCCTTTGTGAAATTGCTGCTCTGTGGGGTGAAACACAATGGGAAAACTCTGGAGTGAGCTTTAAATCACACTGCAGTCTCCTAGCATCACCCTGGACTGAGCACAGGGACACCACATATCTTTCACATGTTCCTCATTCCTTTTGCTTCTGCGATGTTGCTGATGCAAAGGTGCTACCACAGTGCAGAGCCTTTCCTGAACTCCTAACCATAGGCTGTGTGCACATTGCATGCAGGAAGCATGAGGTTAGAACAGGCTCAGAAATTAGGAGGTAAACACAGCTGATGCTGCAGTAGCACATGCATCAGCATCAGCACTGGAGATCCTGCTGTAGGCATATGGGTGTAATTTCATTGTCTGATTTTACACATTTGAATTTGGGGTCTGCTTAAGAAGCTGAAGCTCCTTTGTTTCCAGGGCAATCTCCCCTCACATCCCCAAGCAAGGAATCATTGGCTGAAATGCTCTCTGGGGGTGCTGCTGTCTCTCATTTTTAGAGTGAATAGCTTAGACTAGAAGCTTGACATGAAGGCACCTGAAATTCCAGGGCATAAACCCTTCTCAGATTTATGACTCTTCATTGCTACATTGTGGAGGACATGTGGAGTGTAGTTTAGACTGTTTTCTTTGTGGATCTACTCTCTGAAGAAAGGCTTCATTGTTTTTTGTCCCACCCCCTCTCTTTCATTTGTTAATTTTACTTGTCTTCTTATCAAGATAAAGTACAATCTGACCATATTTTCACATGCATGAGATTTGTCATGGTTTGCAGTTGATGCTCTTTTATAGAAGCAAAGGGCTAGAGTATTAGGAGTGTTGTGGGTCAGGCTGAACTGGAGGCACATTGCCAAAGACGTGGGCAGCACTTTGCACAGTGCATGCTTGTATTGTCTGAGCTCTATCATGCCATCAGTTTAGACAGAACTCCCTCTAGGAGTCAATGACTGCATCGCTCCCTGTAACCCATCAGGCTGGCAGCACATCTTGGGACAATCCCCAAACATTTTTTATTTCTTAAACAAATACAAAAAAGATAACTCTGTGGATCATTTCCATCTGCTCCTCTGTGCTCATGTCTCATCCCTCTTCATATCATATGGCTTGTTTGTCTTCTCACTACGGCTCTCTGCCTTTTCTTCTATGTTAGATGAACAAAGGAAGCCATAATATATTCTTAGGATATATTGAATATGTTTTTGTATTGCCTTACTTTGTTCATTGTAGCTGTTATCGTTCTTTTTTCCATCACAAAACTATTCATAATAATAGAAGCCAGCTCTTTCGCATACCACATTTCTGGTTAAAAGCCCTGTTTTTAATTTCTTTGCAAAGTAAATATCCAGCCTCCTATACCAAAACTAAATGTGTATTCTTCATTTAGAGCTCTCTTCCTGAAAATTCTCTAGAGGGCTCATTGTGTCTCTAGTAGATAGACGAGATGATCTCCTAATGTTACAGAAATTTCTTGGTGTTTATGGATAGATGGAAGGTTTGTGTTCCAAAGCATTTGAAGGATGTTCACTGAATTATTTTTCCTTCTTGTCAAAGTCCAATTGTAGCACTGTCAGAGTGTGAAGACACAGTAATAACAGGCTTTACAAGAACAACAATAGGATCACATTAAAAAAAGGTAGCAAACCTCCAGTGTTCCTTTGACATCTCACCCTTGTAAGTTCAGGTTAATTTTATTTTCTGTTCTGCCCAGAGTGTTTTCAAACACTGAGGTTTTGGGAAGCTAGAAAATGAATGGTGAAACTAGTAGATTTCAATGAATGGAAGATCATACTGGTAGTTTAGGGCATGGCTTTGCCTTTTAGTTACCATGGGTATGCTAGTCATAGCAGGCTCATTGTGAGAATCAGTGCATTTCATGCTTGTAGGTGTGTTTCTCTTTTCAGAAATGCCTCCTATTTGACAGTAACAGACTGAATGCAGAATAAATACTATCATGTTTCATTAGAACGTGCAGGCAGAGATTATTACCTAAAAGCAAAGATTGCTATTATCTGCATTTGCAAACCAGAAGGCCTGCTCATGTCTTAACTATGTCTTTGACCGTGCACATTTGCTAAAAGAATTTTGTCCTACATACTGAAAGGATCTACTGTGTAATTATTTTTGTATGACTATTACTCTTTGATCACTGGGCCCCTGGAAAGGGTCTTGCCTCTCTCTCTCTCTTTCTTGACTGAATATGCTATTTTTCATCTTTCAGGACTTGTGCCATTCTCACTGTGATGACACCACAATCCAGAAAAAGATCACCACTATTATTGACTGCTTTATTAATTCTGCCATACCTCCAGCTTTGCAGATTGACATCCCAATGGAACAAGCAAAGAAAATTTTGGAGCACAGGAGAGAGCTAGGACCTTACATTTTTAGAGAGGCACAGGTAAGAAGCTGGGAGAATCTTTATAATGGGTCTGGCTAGAGTCTGCTTGTCTGATTTTAAGGAGAGTCTTTGTTGCTCATGTGACAATTTGGACTCCATACATAAACATGGGCATGAAGGAGAACAGTATAGTAATGCATTTCAATGAAGATTGTACAGTGGAGATGACAGAAAGGCTTCAGATTTACTGCTCAATAAACCGGGCAATCTCTGACAGCTGGCAAGGCATTACCCAAGACTGTGTTAGGAATTCTGGCAGTAGAAATCACTTATGTCTATGTTTTTAATTGCTCGCTCTTTACCACTTGGTTAATGAAGGCAAAGTAATTTGTAGGTAGAAAGTTTGTAGTTTTTGTAGTTTGTGAAAAAAACGCAGATGTGAGTAAAGCACAAGACAGCTTCACTTAATATCTTTCCCTTTATTACAGAAAGCCTGTATTAAATGGCAGTAGACAATTTTCTCTCTGATCTTCGTACTAATCAGACTGAACAGGAATTTGTTAACTTTACTATAGACTTACTATTTTCTTATTCCTCAATACTGTCTTCTCTGATCAATCTTCTAAACTTAAGAAAGCTAGTTCTTCTTGTTTTCCTTAAAAATCATTGCCAACACCTTTAAGCATCAACTGTGAGTTTATAAAGTGTTTGGACCACAAAAGACGAATGGTTTGTCAGAGAAAAGTGTACCTATAGGTCCTAAGAGAAATAGAAGTGTCATTTCAGCCTGTGTAAAACCCACTGAACTCCAGAAACATGGCACAAAACCAAGGGAAGAACTTGGCCAAAAAGCTGTGACAGGCACATGAGAGGGACTCGCATGTCACTTTCAAATCCAGAAGCAGTGAGGTGCTGAGCATGTTTGGCTCCTTTGAAGCCCAGTTTCTCAATGAGAATTAAACATCTAAACAAATTGAAAAATGTGAGCCTTAGTACGTGCAGCAACAGAATTGACTGACCCCCTCTGTTTGCTTTTGTAAAATTGTTTTTCTTATTCTAGTTCAAAAAAGACCCTGTGAGAGATTATATCATTTAGAAATTATCCAAGATTTGCTCATAGATCTGTAATGTGGTTTAAGAGCCTTTCCAGAGGCAAAAAAGTATTTCCTTTCTCTTAAGGAGGGGAAAAAAGCCCTCCTCCTAATGAACTGAATATTTGAAATACTTGAGCAGAACAGTGGTGCAAAGGCAATTCTACTGGTGTATATGTTATCAAGAATACTTGTAAAAAATGATGGATGTTTTCATTAATGCAAACAATTGTTTAGGGAAATATATAAAAAAAGGAGGTGCCTTTTAGCTGTGTTTTAGGAAGATTTCTCACCAATAATAAACACACTGATGAAAAGCATGTGCTGAGCAAAGCTGGGCTGAAATGTCAGGACACAGTACGTGGGAGGAACAAGGCTGTATATTGAAAAAGAAATAGTTATTTCATTCTCATGGTAAACTACATTTTATTTTACAGTAAACTGTTTTCTTAATATAGTCAAGATTGACTTTTTTTTCTTTCTGCACAGATGAGTATTTTTGCTCTTCTGTTTAAATTTTGGCCAAAATTTTGTAAGCTTCAAAGCAATTTGGCTAGCGACAAAATTCTACTTGCCTTGGAGAGAAAAAAGGGAAAAAAGATGCAAAAGAAGGAAGATGGAACAGCAGAGGTAAGGTTCACAAAGTTTCGGGTGGCAGCTGACAACCACATAAAAACTCCTTCATGAGCAAGCACACATGAATTGTAATATACCCTCAGCCTGATCCAAAGCTACCAACATCTTTTTGTTAGAATTCAAGCTTTACATGCAACCCAGTCCTAGGGCGATTAGTTCCCTATCCTGCCGATGCATATACATATGTTTAACTTGAAGCAGATGAGCCAGTGGAATACTCCTTTTGTTAAGCAGAGAGGAAAATGTATTTTAGTCATCTTTTGTGCCAAGAGAAGAGCGAAAAAGAGGGCTGAATTTAAAAAAATATAAATCTATGTATGGTCCATGTGTACAATGGACAGCATGCACTGTCGTATTTTAGAATATACAGTTCTGGGTCACTATTGAAAGCTAAACAAAACAAAACAAAACCAGATTTCATATCTATTTTTCAGAGGAAGCATTTGAAAAGTCTGCACATTATTAAAAAAAGCCCAACAAAAGTGCTAATTGCTTTGTCTTTGTCTTTTCTTGAATATTTCTCAGCTTTGACAGTGAATTTGTTAGACTGTTCACAATGAGTTTCCAGACAGTTTCAGTGTATTAACAGAACTATGACCTCTACAGAGGAATGCTTGCTTGTAAAATTGTTTTTCTTGGAATTTTGTTATTAAAATATAATGGATTTTTTTTCTATTGATTATAGGCTTTGCAAAAGTTTATTTTTTACAAAATGCAATTGTTTGGCCAGCTTTGAGGAAAGAACATTCATTTAAGGGCAGAGAAATTATTGGACTTGCAAACCATCATAAGTAGCATTAAAAGACCTGCACATATTTTAAATACTATGTACACATGTGTTGAGATGTTACTCATGATGAGAACCACATGAGTACCTGGACAGATAAAGACATATATGCCCATAAGAACATGTACACATTGTGATCCTCTTTCAGACACATGAAAACTGAGGACCAGTGAAGCATTACTCAAGGCCACACACCAGTGTCAAGTGAAGCCTAAAATCCAGGAACTCATGTTCCTTTCTCCAAAGCACGTTGCCTCCATACAGATATATCTGGCAAGGCCATTGGCAATACTTACAGTACAAGAATGCAATATTTCAAAGTAATGCACTTCTGCATTTTCACAGACTTATATTTTCCATCTGTTTGTTCCCTCTCTATAAGATTTCTGATTAAGATCAAGGAAGTAAAGAACAAATCTTGGCCAGGAGCACAAAAGCTCAGCTTTTATGGAGAGCAAACAGGAAAGGTGAATTACCCTTCTAAGCTGGGAAATAGGATAAGAAATTTTAGAAAGTGACAGGCAGAGAATGCACTTTAGTAAACAGTCTGCAGACTACTCTCACAAAAAAAAAAAAAAAAGAAAACCAATTACCTTGTAAAATTTCTTGAAAGAATAGGTGGAACAGGTAAGTTTTTAAAACCCTTTTCCCTTCCTGTTACTGTTTAAGGAATTTGCTATTTCCTGTTCTCTTGCCTAAGATTTCTGTCCTCTCGGTAACAAAACTATTCAACTGATTCAGTATCCCTGAAGAATACTGATAAGGTTCATCTAAAGTAAGTGATAGCAGGTTCACTTGGCATCTTGTAGAACGTGATGATTTCTTGGCATTTAAAGTAATGTCTGTGCTCCCCAGTCTTGCCAGGCTCATGCTGAAGGACAGTAAAGCTCTGGCAAGGGTTAAAACCAGTATCTTTTTATATATATCCCCCCCATCTCTGGCCCCACAAATCAGTTGCCATTTTGGGTTTATGTCAAACAGAAGAATGAGCAGCCTGAAAGAGAAATACTACTTTCTCTTTCCTCACAAATATGTCCCTAGGGTGCCACATCTACCTGGGCTCACCTCAATTTCTGAACTGACAGGGTAGGAGTTGGACTTTCATGTAGTACAACAGAAAAAATGGGCAGACAAGGAAGTTTTCACTGGACAACGATGCATGACTTAGTATGACTTAGTATTATTTGACAATAATTTTTGTGTGTGCCTAGTTGTTATTTATGGAGCAAACCGTATCAAAGGCTACCCGGCAATTGACTCAGGGCAAGGGAGGAGTGGCTGACAGCCACTCTCCCCACGGCGAGGGACGCCAACCAAGCACGGTACAACGCAAAGACCTCTTATCTGGAAAGCAGAAAGGGGTAGGTACAGGGTGAAGTAAGCTTGAATGTTCAATATAATGTGATTACTTCAGTATAGAGCTGAAATAGTTGTTTTGAAAGATACTGCCTTGGGAGAGTATGGTTTGCTTCCATTTTCACATATTTGCCCTTAGTGTGACAGAGCTATACGGACTCATCTTTGGTTCATCTGTGGATTTGTTCCTTTATTAACTGCTAGATCCACATGAAATATACTTAAAATACTTTTTACATATATCCCTCCCCCCATCCCTGGCTCCACAAATCAGTTGCCATTTTGGGTTTATGTCAAACAGAACAATCATGTTCGTGAGGGAGAAATACTACTTTCGCCTTCCTCACAGATTTGTCCCTAGGGTACCACATCTACCTGGGCTCACGTCACTTTCTGAACTGACTGGGTAGGAGTTGGACTTTCATGTAGTACAACAGAAAAAATGGGCAGACAAGGAAGTTTTCACTGGACAATGATGCATGACTTAGTATGACTTAGTATTATTTGACTATCTCAATAATTTTTGTGTCTGCCTATTTGTTATTTATGGAGCAAACCGTATCAAAGGCTACCCGGCAATTGACTCAGGGCAAGGGAGGAGTGGCTGACAGCCACTCTCCCCACGGCGAGGGACGCCAACCAAGCACGGTACAACGCAAAGACCTCTTATCTGGAAAGCAGGAAGGGGTAGGTACAGGGTGAAGTAAACTTGAACGTTCAATATAATGTGATTACTTCAGTATAGAGCTGAAATAGTTGTTTTGAAAGATACTGCCTTGGGAGAGTATGGTTGGTTTGCTTCTCCATTTTCACATATTTGCCCTTAGTGTGACACAGCTATATGGACTCATCTTTGGCTCATCTGTGGGTTTGTTCTTTTATTAACTGCTAGACACATACTTAAAAAAGTATCATTAGTCATTTTTTGCAGACTTCCTTGATGCCAGTATCTGTAATTTGTTGTATATACAACTGCATTTTACCTCCAAAGTACATTTTGGAATTTTTACTTTCAAGTAATAGTTTCAACTTCCGCTGTAAATCTGTACTTACTCCTTCCATGCCCTTCGCAGAGAAAGGTAAAACCATAATCATTGATTTTCCTTTTCCATTATTTCCCTCACCTCTGTTTAATCTTCTTAGCAGTAAGTTTATTTGTTAGTAAGTGGTATGTCATGGGATAAGACACTGGTGCAATGTCATGGGATATGACATTGCCATAACATTGCCTAATTTATTATTCAAGACATTATTAAAGACGTCACTTAATTCACCATTCCCTAGCAAATATAAACTGCAATATATTATTATACATGCTACTGTTATATTTGCTTTGGCATCTCCATTCCATTGAGTGGGCCACAAAAGTTAGTAAGCTGGCTTCTAGAGAGAAGAAAATTGCCTGGGCAGTTCTATACCCAAAAGTCATCCTTACAGATGATGGGCTCATAGGACAGTGGGTGTGATGAGGAAGGAAAGGCACCTTTTTATAATTTTGGTATCATTGGACAGAATTTACAAAGATGCAGCCCCAGTAAAACACTAAACCAACATGAAAATGACAAATAGTTAATCACCAGACCACCTTACCAAGGGTTACAGTGCCTTGTCCTTCACTTTGAATGTTTTAAATCAGATTGCCTGTTTTCCTAACATGTATACTGTAGTTCATTCACAGATACTGGACCAAGCTGGAATTAATCATGACAAATCCAATGTTCTACATTTATACCTGAGGCCAAATTAGAGGATCACAATGGCCTCTCTGTCCTTAAAATGCATTCTGTTTCAGATCTGCCCTCTCACTTAGCTGTATTTTGGAGCAGGTATTGAATCTGAAAGGACGGTAGTCTGCAGGAGTGAAGAGGTCAGGAAACTTTGCTTAGGACAAAGAAATGCTTTTTAATCTTCTGCTACTTTTCATTATGCCAATGTGAGGAATTATGAAACTGGGCTTTACAAAACGTTACTGCATATGACACTATCTTGTTCCCAACGTTAATTTTTCCTTCCCCAGATTTAGCTTTTTACTTTAGCTCAGTAATTATAATTTCCACCTAATTATGAGTACTTCTTATTAGCAGGGTAAAGAAGGGGGGACAAAACCTGGGACAAAACCCATCAGTTTGCTAAGCAGTGCTTTCACAGATGAGACTGGTGTGAAGACAGGACAAGCACCATTTTCAGTTGGACATGAGTCACAGGTGAATAATAAACATGTTGCTATAGATGTCATCATTCAAGAGAGGGGAAATGTCTTGGAAGAATGGGAGGGTGGAGTTTGGTTTTGAATGCTACTGTCACATGGTTCTTCAATAATTATTTATTCTTCTACAACTAACTTCATTGTTATAAGTTTACCTACCTTATAGGTGATTTTTTTTTTAAGATTTAGGTTCTGAGGAGTATTACTATCCAGCAACATATTAAACTCTTTATGTGTGCAGATTTAAAGATCATTTTAATTTAAAGATAAATTGAAGACAATTAAGTTCAATTCTGGAATAAGAAGCTTTAAATTACTTGTGAATTTCATGTCCTGAAAGAATTTGGTTTAGGCTTGAGTCCTGTTCTGCTCAAATGTCAAAAACGGAAGCTGAACTCATTTAGGAAATCCAGGTACTTGAATAGAAAACCTGTCAGAAAACAGGTTTTTAGTATTCCAGAACAACTCTCATGATGTATCAAATCTGTAATGAAAAGGTAACAGTCACTTTATTGGAGAAACAGGAAGAACAGACATGCCACCTTGGGCAGATCAAGGGATCATTTATAGCTGAGTTGATACTGCCATAATGGGGAATCTGTGCAACCACATAATCACAGCTATGATGTGATGCAGGAGTAAACTGCACTTTGGTCACTCCTTGTATTCCACTGAGCTCTGCCCATGGCATTATGTTAGCGATGAGCAGAACATAGAAATAGGCAGCCTGAAATACCCCAAAAATCTGAAACCACCTTCCAAACCTCATAGTTAAGCTCACACTGTTATCCCTTAAACAGACCTTTTTACCTTTGCTCATACTTACTTTTAAAAAAAAAAACAAACTTGAGTTGAGTGAGCCAGTATATCACTATCATATGTCTGAGCCCTCAAGAAGAGGCCAAAGTACAGTTCTCATACTGATTTGAGAGAGTGACCTTAAATTTACACGGAACCTGAACTGTGGTTGTTGCAATGTAAAGAGCAATTGTTCCTTAGAAAAGGGAAGGATGAGATCTCCAGTTGATCTGCCTGTAGCAGTAGCAGCATTCTGCTGGAGAGGGCAGGGAGAAATAACTGTGAGATTAATGAGAACTTTGATGATTTGAGGAAGGGCACACAGGAAGGATGTGGCAGGGAGATTAAATTAAGTCCTCAATAGCACAAAAGACTGATATTTTGGGAGGGAAAAGGCCTGCTGTATTAAGGTTTTGAAGAAAAAAGGAGAGAGAATAGCACTCAGATCAGGGATGGAGAATAAATGAATATAGACATCATATCTATCAAACTTGCTTAAATTGCCTTTCATGGTGTTTCGAGATTCACTTATTTGCAGCAACATATTTTTCTTTTTTTTCCCCCAGGATTCCAGTATTATCGTGACAAAATTTCTCTTCTTAATAATTGTAATTATTCAATATCAGGGATATAACATAAACAAGATTTTTGTCTTACTGTTGAAATTGACCAGGAACTGCAAGTGATATGATCTGGAGGCTGATCATTTTTCATGGTTCTTTCAGGCTTCCTGGTCCTATTCCAAGTACATAGAAGCCTTGGAGCAGGAGAGAGTACTTCTTAAAATGCAAGAAGATCTGGAGAAAGCTTCATCATCTGTCCTTACAGCTTGTTAACCAAGCTCTGCGGTTTAGGAGAACAAGCTTGTAGCTTAGGTGAAATTCTCACAGTGTTAAGGATTTTGTTCTCCTTTGGAATTGTGGATATAAATCTCTGCCTCTCTTACGCTGTCTGCAGGGGAGTTGCTCTCTGCACCATACTTGTGAGTGACAGTAGGTTTCCTAAGAAAGGGAAAGTGAAAGTTGTAGGCTATCAGCATTGCCTTTACTGCAGAGAGGAATATGGACATTTCTTCATTCTGCAGAGTGACATGGCAGTCCTATTTGGTTCACATACGCATTTTACCTCCCTGGCTTCTCATGCTTCATCAACTTACATACAACCAGAGAGATGCAACTTTTTTCTCACCAGTTTGTCAGTGTGCTTTGGGGGTTGTAAGAGGCATTGCTTCATCCTTGTTTCAGCTGTGAATATCTTCTTAGGTCTTCCCAAAGGATTTGATGACCTGTTTGTTCATTAAATAGCTCAATTTAGCAGTAGGGCTAGCAACAGCACTACGTAATATTAAACCCCTTCAGTTTCCCATTATTTTAATTTTCTTTTCATATGCAAATACCTCATCTATGTCCTTCCCCAAGCCTTGAAACTCTGAAAAATCCACAATTTCTCCAAAGATTAGTGTGATGTTGAAGAAACACTCAAATCTTCCCAAGAAGCAGAAAGTAAGTACCAGATGCCAACAAGCGAGCTTTGAAAACTGGGTTCTTAAAAGCTAGTTTTCCTGCTGTCAGTGCTGATGCTTATTAGTAGCAAGTTATCCCACTCCAAATCACAGTTAACTGAAGCTGTACAGCCTCAACATGAAGGCAAGATCATTCTTCACTCCAGTCATGGTAAGCGGACTTAATGCTGACCAGATGGACTTTGTTGCAAAATGGTACTCTCTGAAATGCTGTTAAGTAAGCTTTCCAGTTAAAGTACTTTAAATAGGAGTGTGAGATAACTGGAGGAAGCTCAGACCCCATGGAGTTACTGGCAAAAGCTTGACACAGAACTAGTAATAGATCATCTCTGCCAAAGCCAATTAAATATTAGAATGGGAGAAAGAAGTGGGACAGCAAAGAGGTCTGATAAAGACAGAAAATGAGATTCTGCTTGAAAGCTTGAATTCCTAGAAGGAACTATCCCCTGGAGGTTTTGGTTTGGTTTGGTTTTTCTTAAGCCTATGCTGAAATTAGATGGACTTGAAAAAATTAACAGAACTTGGACTATTGCTGCCCTTCCTCCTCTGCTCCTCTTTCCTCTTCTAATTCTGTACTTCAGCACTGCTATTTTAGGGAAGTTGGTGTCCTGCCCTTGCTAGTCCTCTTGAACTTCTCAGTGTCTGAACACACTCTTCCCATGGCAGCATTTTCTTTATGCGGCTTTAGAGATAACTGCAGCATTCCTAGGTTTTCCTCATGTTCTCTTATTGTCCTCCTATCACCTCCTCTAGTTAAAGTCATCCAGTCACCTTGGGTCTTATGCACCCCTGCAGGTGTTACTGTATTTCATACATTTATGCCTTTTGTACTGCAGTTCTGCTTCACACATGGCTACATCACTGTGGTGTGTCCTTATGCAGGGGCTCTGGTCCTCTTCTGTAGCTGGGAAACTTCCAGCTGTGCCCAGCGCTCAACAAGGGCCTCCAAGGCAGCTGCAGCTCTTGCTGCAGGACAACCCAGCAGTCCCTGGCCCTCCCTGTATTCAAAACCTGAAGTTGCATTCCTGCCAGCCATCAGGCTGTTCTATGGGCTAACACAGTGATAAAGTAGTGGTCTTGAGCTGTTGGAGAGGTCTCTCCCAACAGCTTCAGTTGCAACTTGCTATGCAATACCACTGGAGATTTGCCAGCCCTGCCTAGTCCCTCCCAATAGCTTGTGTTCCCACGAGTAGTTTCCTCTTCCTCCACCATGACCCACCATGTCCTCAGCCGTGCTCTGCAGTGATCTGATCGCTCTCCTGGTAGGGTGAGGTATCTATAGATGACTACTGCTGCTCTTGATGGAGCAGCTTCTCTCCACTTTGCTACAAAGGTGTCCAGACCTTGTGTATTGGCTATAAATGGCAAGGTGCAGGCAGCAGGGGGGCTGTAGGCGCAGCCTCTGTGAGGAAAGTCAGGGGCTGCTCCATGCCAGACACAGCTTATTGCAGTCAGCTCCAATGGACCCATCACAGGACACAGCTGAGCCCCTTATGGTGGCACCTTGGGGAAATGTGTTTAAGAAAGGAAAGAAAGACAGAGAGGAGGAAGGAATTAAAAGAGTGAAAAACAACATAGGGAACACCAAGACCAGAGAAAGAGGAGGAGGTGCTCTACGGTGGAGCAGATATTCCCTGCAGTCCCGGGAGGACCCATGCTGCAGTAGAGGAAAAGAATGAGAAGAAAGAAGGGGCTTCCAGTGCCTCGCCAAAGGAAATGAGTGCAACTTGTGATAACAAGGAGAGGAGAAGAGGTGCTTGGAGTGAACTTGAACCTGGGAAAGGCAGGAAAAGTGTCTTCTCTAAGTGTGTAAATGTTTGTTTCTTCTTTTTCTTGTTTTTGTTTCCTACTACCTGAATCAGTAAGGATTTATTCTAATTGACAATATATTAATTTGCCCAATTCAGGTCTGTTTTGCCTGTGACAGTAATTGGTGAACAACCTTCATCTTGATCCACAAGCTTTCTCTTTCAAGGTTTTTCTCTTTTCTCTCCTTGTCCTGCTGGGGGGAGTGGGGGAAGTAAGGGGGTGAGCAGCTGGGTGGGAGACTGGCTGCCAGTGAGGGTCAACACAACCCGACCTTGTTTTCCTCATTTTGATGCATTTGTTGAAGGACTGTTCTGATGATTTCAATTGGCTTCAACACAGCAATGACATTCCTTTATCTTTTGCAGTCAAATTAAAATCTCTCTGAAGGAAGGGAATGCTGAGACATTCAATGAAGGTGGTCAGGAGACACAAAATTAATGTGCATGGAAGGTTTGTCCTTACATTTCTGAAGCAAAGATGATGACCTGGAATATTATTAAGAACCATGTGACATTAGTCAGGGGTAGAAAATAAACATCTTCCAGTGTGTTCCATATCAGCATGATTGTGATGCTGACTCTTGTGTTACTTATTTATTTAACACTACACTTTGAGGTTCAAATTAGAGTAAGATTCCACTGAAGTATGCATGGTACAAACAACTAAGCAGTCTTGGGCCTAAAGATCTTATAATTAAACCCAGTTCTTCAGTGTGTGATCTAATGAATAAGTGAAACACTGCACTGAACTGACATCCCTGAAGCTGTGTCTTGGCACACTATGATCTCAGTACTACTATTCTCGCAACTTCTGTTCATCAAAGATAACTCAAGAGGTGTCTGAGCTATCATAAAATCAAATGCTGTTGTGGTTTATTCCCAATCCTGTCTGATTTCTGGTCTAAAGTACATCTGCTTCATTTCTAGTTTTGATCCACCTGAAAGGCGTAAAATACATTAGGGGACAAATGTGATTGAGAACTTTTGTAAAATGTCATTAGTCCCAAGGTATTGCTTACCAGAAGGTTGCAGGAGCTCTTAGTGCTTGTGCAGCACTCTACTTTCTTGCTTCTTTTCACAATTTTAAGAGTTCAAGAAAGAAATGGGTTAGAGTTTATGTTGGGACTAGGGCCAAAGGATTAATTGGGAAGTTAAGAGGGGACAGGGGCAGAATTAACTGCTAGGCAGGGGACAGGATGACGATAGACCTCTCCACATTTTCCAGACCACTTTAAACACCAGTCCCTAGCCACAAAGTTGTTGGCTCCATTCATCTCTACATATGTGTAACGCATGTAAGAGAAAAGGCACTTCAGTGAGCTCCAGCTTGCTGAGTCCCTGAGGACTACTCCTGTGTTATGGATGGGATTGTCTTCCGTTATCCCTCTCAACCTCTTGGGCAATGAGAATGAGCCATGCAGCCCTGTCTCAGTTGTCAAAAATAAAGTTTTTTAACTTGGAGCTCTTAGACCATACTGCTAAGGACCATTCATGAGTGCTTTCCTTCTCAGTGTGAAGTGGCAGCTGACTAATTGTCTTTTTATTTTTGACTCTTGACACAATGACCAAGAGTTGTATGGGATTTCCATCAGGAGTCACTTCAAACAGACTGTCAGGGAAGAAAGACATTCTCTTTTATGGAAATAGCTGCCCTGCTCATACATCCTTGCAGAAGGAGCAATGGAGGTAATTGGTTCAGTTCCTACTTTCCCCACAATCTGCAGAGTTTGCTTCATGCTTATCTCCATTCCTTCGGTGTTTGGATTGTTTGCTTGTGTGATATAACCTGAGAAAGATGTCTTGGGTAGAAGCCACAAGAGAGTAAAACATAAAATTCTTGTCCCCATTTTTCAGGTTTTCCCAAAATTTAACAGAAGCAGTAAACTTTAATGCACAGTATGTATGAAGAGGGTGGAATGTAGCATCTTGTAGCGAGTAGAGCACATGTGGTACTGTGTGGCCTACCACTCATTAATGTGAAAGGCAAAGAAGAATCATGAAATACCATAAATGCAGTGATGTATATCAGTCTAAAAAACATGTGAAAGGCCACCTTCTACTGCTGTGGTCAGAACAGTGCACGCAACCAAATGCTGTAGCGCAGCAGTCAGTTTCAGTTTTGTTGTATTCTTGCCTTTGTGGCATTTTGAGACAAATAATATGTAGACAGTGCTTATCTTATGCTGGTAGCTTTGACTTGAATCATACTTGGTTTACTTCTAAAATGAAAAATATTACTGAGATATTGTCACAGATGATGAAACCAAGTCTTTGTGAATATGTTCCAGCCTTGCCAAATTGTTAATGAAAATTTACCAGCCCCCACGCAAAATCTACTGTCCCAGACAGTTACTATGATTAATACCATACACATCTATCAAACTTAAAACCAAAGGAAAATAAAAGTACTTTCTGTACTTCCATGAGAGAGTAAAATTTCACAAACCGGCTCCATGCACTCAAAGTTCCGCAAACCAATGACAACCTTCAATCCAGTTTGCAGTTCTGTCTCCATGTTAACTAAAATATATATGCATGTATATATGTGTGCATACACACACACATGCACAGTCACTTATAGCCCATGTCTCTAGTATGCCACTGAGGAGGATAACATGTGTTAGTAATGCTAGAGACACAGGTCATACCATTATGCCAATTTAATGTGTTAATTTCAAAGAAGTATTGAGCAACTGGACAAGGAATATATTAAGAGACTTGGACCCTTTCATTTCTGGGTTACTGAATCTAATCTGATGCAATGGTAAATACCCCATAACTGCTATTTGGTGATACATCTGTAACAGAACCATGGTTTTAGTCTCGTGCTGAGAGAGCAAGTAACAACTACTGCCAGTTCCAGCACAGAGTTTGAGAACTGAACAGGTACAGAGATTAACTAAACCTTATTGTTCTAAATGAAGACTCCCTTCAGAAAGCCTGCACTCCTACTGCCTTTTTACCTTGTTCTTGAGAAATATTCCCTCTCAGGTTGCTGATCTACATCTATATGAACTCAGCAGTTCTAAAGGGCTAGAAAGTTTTATTCAACGATTCTCATACCTCTCCTTTTAGATAACTGTTATTCCTTGTTTGTTTTAACTATGTATACTTTGGGAGTTTCAGAAGTCTATAGCAGAGCAACAGTTCTCTGTGGAGTTTGCTCCTACAGACAATAAAAACAATTCTTTTTCCAGAAACCTGCAAACCTAGAAACAATTCTAGGTAAATTTATGCTTTAGTGGCATTCAAAATACACAATCCAATCACATTCATTCAAACTTACTTCTGTTGTTTACTCCAAAGCAATGCAACATCTTGGGACTATTTTGGATTTTGTTTAAGCCATCACTTGGATTTTTAAATATTTATGCTTAGATGCTAGTAGTGTGTATTTCACTTTTCTCCCATCAGACTTGGCATGTTTATTAAAACATTTTATAATCTTTGAGGGTGCAGTCCTGATGCTGCTCATGCAAATACTGTTGGTATCAACACAAGCCATGCCTATGCAACTCAGGAAGGGGCTTTATACATTTTGCCTTGACTTCTGTCTTGCTACTGCATGGCACAAAGTATCAGACTAAGATGAATTCCTGAAAATATGTAGCACTGGATTATGTTATTAAGGTGCACACTTACACATTTATGACAGTGGTAGTGGTCATTTAAAACAGGGAAACAGGGCAAAATGCTTTCTCATTTGTATCCGTAAAATGCTGGTTTTGCCATTGCCTCTGTACTCCTCAAGTTTTCTTTTGAGGTACGCTTTCTTGAAGTACTATTAACAGGGAATGGTCTTAAAACTCTAAGTAAGTTGTGAATTCATTTGTCCCTTCCAAGGTGTGGAAATCTCATATTTAATCATCAGGCACTGAGACCAATGAATGCAGAGAGGTACTTTGCAGACACAGCAATAGACCAGGTTCAGCAGACTGAGTTTCTATGTACTGGTTCTCTTATTATACAGTACTGGGTGGCCAAGGCTAGACTGGTTTGTGACACACCTTCTATATCTTTTACGTGAGAAGAATCAGTGTGACTTGCTTTGCAAATAAGATTGACTTAAAATAAAGAGAAACCTGAATTAATAAAGTCTGCAGATAAAAGCACCAATGAACTGGGTATTTTCATAAATGCAGGGCGCTCGGTTTCCTGCTGAGTACTGGAAAATGGCAGGTGTCCATTGCTCCTTCTGTGCTTTTAGCCTTGTGTGGTATCACAGACATGGGGACATTTTCTATCCTGTACCACTCGCATGCTTGTGAAATAGCCAGCCTCAGTCCCACCCAGTGCTACTGCTCTAGTCAGAACTATTTACTTTAACTTATGTGTGTGTAAAAACGATTGAAAAGAGACCAGGTGTTTCAAAGTTCTCTCCCAAACTTGGAAAAGAAAATCCTTAAATTATTTATGTTTCTAATGTTAATAATGGGCCATGCTGATCACTGTGCAGCTGTATGCGGCCAGTGGAGCTGCAGAAATTCAGCTTGAATTTAACCTGTTTGAACTGTGCAATTACATTCAACAGAAGATTTTTGTTACTGCCTTTTACAGAAATGCTTTTAGTCAGTCACTGTGAATCATGTCTGAATACAGCTAAGATGGGGTTAACTGGTATTTATTTTTTAAGCTTATGGAACATTGCTGGGTTCAATACATTCAGTAGCTGCTGTAAAAATGTTAGGGAAAGACAGGTTTGAACAAAAATTTTAGATCTGAATCTGTGCTCACAGTTCAAGCCTACCTCTAATGACCTGATCTGGAGCATACCCAGGATTTCAGAGAGTTATAATTCACATCTGTGTTTCTAACTCCTTCATGCATGATTGTTTGAATGTGCACATTTGGAACAGGTCCACGTCTAACAGGCTAAATTGTAGTTCCCAAATCAGAAGCCACATGGTATTGCTATGTAGTTTTTCATTTTCCCTTTTATTACATAGCCTTCAAATAAGGTTCTGCCAGTCCAGCAGATTGGATTAACACAAAATACCAAAGTCTACATTTTCTGCCTACCTGCTAATGAACTCACACATTCTGATTTCTACCAGTGATTTGAGAAAGCCTTTGCACAATGGCCACTCCACCAAGTAATAATTAATCAGAGTGCTGGAGCAGACTGGAATGATGCAGGACCCACCAAGCTGTCCTAGTATGGTAAGGGTAGTCAACGCACAGATCTCTTATTTTTAAGATTCATGGAGCCAAGCTAATTTATATGTCGAGCACAGGCTGCATTTACTTGGATTTCCCTCTATTTCTCTACTAACTGAAATATTTTAGTTTCATGGTAACATATGTGAAAGCGTTGACAACAGTATTGCTTATTCCACATGTTAATTATGTATTTGTTCAGAGTGCGCATTTCTCACGTTAAGATTTCATTTCATGTCAAAGGAAAAGTTGAAATGTAGTTAAGTGGATTTGTGCTTTTAATTTTAGATTAAAATTATAAATTTTTTTTTCTTCTAAACCAATCTTGTACATGATTCCTCTGTACCATATGCATTTGAAAATCTGGTGTTGGCAAGAAGTTTAAAAAGAAAGTAATACTCACTTCTCAGAAAAGGATTTTTGAACAAAGCAGACCAATTGTGCCATTAATGAGAAAGTTAAATGAAACAAATGACAAGGCAGACAAGAAAAAAACACAGCATCACACTCAAGGAATGCATAGGCACACAATAGCTTATGCAATATCCCCCATCTGTCAGAATCAGTAAATACAGATATATCATTGGAAATATTCATTACGATCAGCCATGGTGCCTATGGATCAGTAAATGTAATCAACAAGCTTACAGCACTCTTAGTAGTTTTCACCTGTAGGCAACCATGTTAATTTCATCCCAGCTGCAAGACCCAACTGATCAGTACTGGTTTTGTAAACCCCAGACCACAACTGGTTTGAATACCACTCACTCCTGAAAAAGGTACTTTGGGAGTCGAGTCTGTCACATCTCTAGAGTGTATATGTGTACGTGCAGGCATTTACACGCCTATAAAATCAGCACTTCATGGACTTGTGTTTCTGTGCAGATATAACTATATATACATTATATACATATATGCATAAAATTACCTTGTTTGGTAAACTATTTTACTGTCATAATCACATAGTGCTTAATTTTGTTGTATATCACCTTTTTCCTATTCCAACTATTTTCTTATATGTGTCCTTTTTTTTTTTTAAAGAAAGGTCTTTGTGTTTGAATTCGTGCTCACTTGCATTTGAGAGAATGCAGCCATTACACTTGCCTTGTTGAGGATTATGGTTCTTTCCAGAGGTTTGCATGGCTGCTGGAAAGAGAAAATAATGCACTTTTTGGGAGTTCTTTTCCCTCTAGATATTATATACAAGAAAAAAATTAATTTCTCTTTTTTTTTTCTCGCAAATGAGAAAGTAATTAACAGCACGTGTTGGGCCATTCACTAAAGGCTATGATAAATGATCTATTATTTTCAAGCTAATGAATGGAATGTTTGTTCTAAAAATGGAAACTGTATGATTGTGTTCATCTTCCAGTTATGACCTTTCAGTTCAAAGATCGTCTTAACTCCTGGCTGCCTGATCCTGAAATTTGCTGAATGTATTGAAAGTTCTTCTCTTAATTCAGATCTCCAGAGGTGCTTCGTAGGCAGTCGTAGGCCTTCAGAAACACTGTGAAAGCAAGGCTTTGTCCTGCAGCTCCACACAAAACTAGGTTAAAAAAAACCCAAAGCAAAACAAAATCAAAACTCAAGGCTTGCCAAGGTAATGTAGTACTAATCACAGATTGTATTCCAAGACAATAGTTAAGCATTGGAAACAAACTGCCCAGAGAGCTTTTGGTATCCTTATTGTCATCAGAGGGGTTCTAAAACCAGGTAAGATACACCTATCTGCCAGGGATGTATTTTGAGACTCATATTGGGGCAGAGGAGTGAGTAGACAAACTCTTGAAGGACTTACTTTTTTTCTGAATCCATATTCAGGTTGTTCTGAATGCAAAAGCTTAGACTTTGCTGAGGAATCTTATGAGAGTCAAGGGCTGTGACACTTCATTTGCTCTGCACCCGAAACTCCCACTGAAGCCAATTATTCAATCTAATTTAACAAAGACCACAGCTTCTCTGGCTGTGCAATTGTTGGTAACCATCAACAAACTGATTCATCCACAATTGGGCCAAATGTTACAAAATCTGTTTCTGAGTTCTTGTTTGTACCCCCATCATAAGATTACACCAAAATTAAAGCATGCAGTACTTGAACTAACTTCAAAGGCTGAGCTTACACTTCTAGCTAGTTCAGCCTTTTTACTGGTTCATGTTTTCCATTTGGCTTCAACATCCTGTTCCTTACTGATGCCCTTCTAGAGTTTCATTTACAAATATTACATCCCTGGTTAGTGAGCCATGCTAATTAATACTGTGGTGGAGGCTATGGATTATAGTAATCTCATGCCTCCTGCTAGGAAAAACGCAATTTTTCCAGACATTTACATGTAATGCTGTATTGAACATGGCCAAATTTGTCTTAGGAAAATGAACTCATTTAATCAAAATATATTCAACCAAGGTTTCTTATGCTGTTATCTATTGCCAGTTTTGTTAATCATGAAGCCCAAAAATTTCAATGCAGTAGAAACCTGAGAGCCACAATCTCCTAATTAGATTATTTCAAACAAAACACTGAAGTTAAAACAGGCTGGTTTAAGTATACATATTTTTAAAAGTTTATGCCAATAACAAGTTTGCTAAAAAAACACGAACAGATGATTTGACTACTTTCTGGAAGCCCCACATGTCTGACTGTGCCTCACCTTTCAAACCAGGGACCACAGTCTGACACGGATTTTAGCTCCACTGGAGACTTTGGTCAGAGACTCCCTTGACTGGAACTTCGAGTGTTGCCTAATTTACAATTGTAAATTGATATTTACAGCCATCAAATACCAACAAATATGAAACAAAAGCTATGGAGCCTTTACACAACATAGCAATCCTAAGTCAACAGGTTCTTCCAACACCAAAATAAACAAAAGCAATGGCAGTTTTTAGGAAGAGCGGTTATCTTTTATTAGACCTGGTGATGTAATTGGAAATAACGGAGGAGCTTTCAGGCTCACAATTCATTCACCATGTTAAGAAATACATCATCCCTGGGGTACTTATTATTTTATTTTTGTTTTTAACTCTGTTCATGTACTCTCTTTTCACAAATGGACACAATTTGGTTGACATGACTTCAGTATGATGATACAAGTCACAACAAACCTGAAAGAGTTTTCCTCTAGACTCTCCCCCCTTCTAGACTGTCATTTCAGACCCAGAAAACTTGTCAACATCTCCTAACACTCACCACGTCATCACCTCAACACGAATGAAAACAGACCAAAATGAGAGGTTTAGAAACCTATGAGAAAAGGTCTAAAAACTTGGTACAGGAAACAACTGCAAAGTGGCATTTTGTATGTAACCTGGCCAGGTTTTTTGTCAGAATGAGCTGTACCGGGTGAATTGAATAAGGGGCACAGATGTCTCTAGGTTAAATCCTATACAGTCATTCTCTCAGGCTGCAGTCCATACCTGAGCAAGGCCTCTTCTCTCCTCTCCATGCAGCTTCTTCCTCTGAGGGGAGCACACTGAGTCAGGACCTGCCCAGAGCAAGCATGTTGAACCTAACCAAGGAAGGGGCTAAAGACAGTGCCTTGTGGAAAGTGAGTCCTACCTTCTATTTGAAGGAGACTTTCCCACTTCACAGCCACTGTTTTATACCCACAGGTAGGTTGGTCTGTCATTTTCTATAAGAATTAATTTCTTGAAAAAAATTGCAGCTGTACAAACAGCAGTAGTTGGCCACTTTCTGCTATCCTGGAGGTCAGAAAATCACTGGTCACATCAAGGAAAAACAGAAGCTATCAGAAGGGCCTGGTCTAAACCCTGTGAAGGTATGAAGAACACTCCTTGTTCCAATGGCTTTGGACTACTGAAGGGCACCCACAAATCTGCTGATTAGACTTACTGTAATGCATCCATGACCAAGGAGGAGAGTACTGGTGAAGGTACCAGATGCATGCACGTACAGACTGACCAGGATTGCTGGACAGGACATGCAGACATTTTCTGCCATATAATCATTTCCATAGGATGGATGATGTTTGGAGCTAGAAAGTTTCACCTTGTGTGAAACTAAACCATGCCACAGCACATCCTCCAAACTGTGCTTTGAAAAGAGTGTGAGAAACTTGGCCTTCTGTCCTTGTGTTACAGTCCTTGCTTTCATTTTCAAAAGGAGGAGCTCTGCTCCTGCGCTGTTCTTACCCTGGACACTTGCCGGAGCTGACCCAGGATAGGAGTGCTTGTAGACTACATCTGATGGGCGGTCAGTTGCTGAGCTGGGAGTGGAGGGACTGAATTACATGTAACAAGTCTACGGGTTGACTGGAGTATTTGTCTGTATTGGTGGTTTAACTCCAAAGATTCCTGGTAAAAACAGGATAAGTAATGAAAAACTTTATTGGATAAGGTACCTCTGCGCAAATACAGATTGGTATAGTGGTTGCCTTTGATGAGTTTATTTCCAATGCATACAGGCTACATAACATTTTAAACCACAAAAGACAGACTAATCATAGAATAGTTAGGGTTGGAAAGGACCTTAAGATCACTTAGCTTCAACTCCGCTGCCATGGGCAGGGACACTTCACACTAAACCATCTCACCCAAGGCTCCAATTGGCCTTGAACACTCCCAGGGATCGACCATTCACAGCTTGTTTAAAAATCCAATTTATCTAAACAAGGTTTTCCCATTGCTAAAACAATCAGTGTAAATTTGTTTCAGAGAAGGCCTCTGAACGTGGAGGACTTCAGAGTGAGAACAATACAAACCATACTCCAGAAAAGGAAGCGGGTGTCACATGAAAATGTCTCAGCTGTGGAACCTGGTGTGTTTCTAGCTCTTGGGCCTGAATACACACATTAGCCATGTCTTGACTGCAAGTTGGGAACTTGAGAAATAGTTGTCTCTCCTTAACAATATAATTCCTGATGGTACCAAACACACGATTATTCACATAATTATATCACTATTTGAGGTGTATAAAATTACAGAAATCTGTCTCTTTATAAGTTGAACAAACTTAAAAAATTAGTTTGGTTTTTTTTTTTTTGAGATTTTTCTATTTCAGAAGCATGCATAAAATCAGCAAAGGCTTGTGAAATCCCTGTCTGCTTCATTTATTCTGATCTGAACTCTTGCTTTTTTCCTTAATTTTTTTTTCCCCTCCTTTGTTTATAATGAGCTTTTGGAAGTATAAAAATATTTTTCTTCCCCTACTAATTTTGACTTTTTCCACTTAGGAATCATTGATTCTCCCTCATTTTTTTTTTTTGTACAGCTGTCATTCCAATTCTGCTAAATAACTTATTGTGCCACAATATCTTTCTTTGTTCCACAGCACCGATTGATGTCGACAAAACCATGGCAAAAGAGTGTTTGATTAGTTAATTTTTGTCACAGAACTGGGAGAAGGAGCACAAATGTATGTGCTTTCGTATGTGGCACATAGCATTGTTTGATTTTTCTTTTTCTTCTGTGATAGAGAGGTAGATTTTATAATAAACTATTTAGGAATGCATCTGGCTCAGGGGATTGCTGATGTCCTATGTGATCTTTTTCCAGTAGATTGGTTCTAATTTGATCCAGATTATGATTATCTAAAGACTTTTTGTGGCATATGCAAAATCACTTGATTGTCACAGTCCTGTTCCTAGTTGGCTCCTGTCCACACCACAGAAAGTACAGTCCTAAGTATCACAGCTGGCACTCTTTGTGGAAAAAACAGGGATCCACTGCCTGAATTTTCTCTCACTAAAGTCAGAGGTAAATTTTATTTTAAATTTCAGTGAAGCACAAGCAAGAAACGATTTAGCATTGATGACTTCCTGCACTCCTCAAAAGACGATCCCTTTCAAGGATACCATGAAGAAGTATTAACTGTTGCTGGTGCTACAGTATTTTCGAGATGAAAAGAGGACTGCGCATTCTAGTCTGGTAACTGTGGCACCTTTTGAGCAAACAGTCCTAATATTTATGTCCAAAACACAACTGGAGCAGGTGCCAGAAACCCCAGGGACTGGATGGACTGGGAAGGAAATAACTGCTGTTGCTGTATTGTATGCCTTGGTGTTTATTTGTTTTGATGCGTTTGGATGCATAAGGTCTGCTCAGGTCCAAAACCACATTCAGATTTATAATTCCTTCAGAAACTGGAGTGATAGGAGCAACTCTGTGCACTGACTTAATGGAGCTGATTATCCTTTCCTTCCTTTCATGGCTCTTTCTTCCAATGTACTCTCCATCCTTTTTTTATCCCTTGATCGCACCATCCTGAACTGCCCTTTATACGGAACAATAAGGAGTTGGCTGTATATTCCACACCAATGACATCAAAGAATAATAACAACTAGCACTTCGTTTAGCATCTTAACTATAACACAAAGATGACTAGCTAGCACTGTCTCAGGCACATATTTTCTTTGTATGTGACCAGTTTTCACATACATAGAAAAGAATTCAATGACCTGGCCAGTCATGAAGTAAGCTACTGAAAACAGCAATCAAAAGATTTTTTTATTTGCAGACCTAGGTCCATCCACCAAAATACTCTCTCTCACCAAGACTGGCATTTATGGTAAAATTCCTCATCAATAATTTATAACAATAGTAACCACAAAACCTGCTATGCTTTTATTCCAATTGATTTCACATCCTCTTTTTCTGACATTGTGAAAAACGAGGGCAAGTTGAGTGCAGATTTTAAGATGCCCTAGACAACTCTCCCTGCCATTTCTTTCCTGGTCTCTCTGAATGACTGCACAAGCTCTCCTCAAGAACAGCAGTATGCTTGTGGACCCAGATATTTTCCTTAGACCCCCCACAATCAAGTTACAGATCTATCTTGCCATTCCTTCTGCAGGACGTCATTAACATTTGTCTTTTTGTGTTAATCCACATGGGAAGGATTCTTGGGCAGACATTCTTTATTTTGGTCTCAACTATTGTAACAAACTTCTCTTCATTTTGAGGAACACTGTCCAAATTGCATCTATTCAGACTGCTGTAGCAAAGAACACTCCCAGCTTGTAGCCACGGCTGTACGATTTCTCTCTGCACTTTTCTACTGACACTCTCCTCTTCTTCAATCCCATCAACGGAAAAGAAACTTCAGTTTAAAGGGCCATCTCCCCTGTCATTTGATGTCAGGATCTGCTGGCTTTGGCAAGGGAGCGCAAGGCTTTAATGAGTATCTCGCTGCGCAGGAGGGGCTTCAGTTTCTTCAAGGCAGGAATTCACAGCATTTAGTGTAAATCCCCCCGAGACTCCCCAGGAATAAAAACGACAATACCACATGCAGGCGGTGATCAGGTGGAATCCATGGGCAAAGCACACATGTGCCTCATTTCCGAGAAAGGTACAAAAATTGGCCAAAGGATAGCTAGAAAGGATTATCAATTGCTTAATTTGTTTCTAGGCTTGGCCAACCCTTCTTAGCAAACTCTATAAATGATTATTATTTCATGCACTCTGGTATTCCCGCCGTTTGGGTTTGATAGCCACGCTGGAGATCTGGAAAAGCGACTGATGTCTCCTGGAAGGGCAGAAGGCACCGATTTGTGTGGGGAATGGTTGGGGCAGTGGCACCATGAGGGCTCTTGGTGGGCGTGAGGCCTGCCACCCGTCTTGGCTCAGCACGCTTCACCAAGACTGCTCCATGCCGCTCCCTCTGCTCTGCACCACAGCGGCGCGCAGCCCGCGCACAGCCCTCGGTGGGCACAACCATGCCCCCGGCGACGGCTCGCAGCTGACACCGCTTCCGCGCGGGCCGCACCGCCCCCTCCCAGGCCCGGCAGATCGCGCACTGCCGGGTTTGGGCCCAGCCGCTCGCCGTACGCCGTCGCCGCCCCGCGCGCATGCGGGACAGCGGGGCCGCAGAGGGTGCCCTGCCGGCGGTGCGGAAGGACGTTGGTGCGCCAGCGCTGAGGTGAGGTCGTGCTCGCTGCTCCCTCCTCGTGCCGCGGGTCCCCTGCCCCTAGTGCCCCACCACAGCCCAGCGCCCGCCGCCGCCGCCCTCCCCACGTCTGCCGCCCGCCCCGCAGCCCGTGACCTTTGCGCGTCCCTGAGGTTGCGGGGACAGGCCCTGCGGCCTCTTCCTGCGGTAACGGCGGGAGGGGGGCCTCGCGGGGATGGTTACTGTGAAGTGGGAGAGGAGGGTGGGCAGCACCAAGGGCTTTGGGGACAGCTTGGTCTTCTCTCGGGCTTCGCTACCGCTCCGGGGGCCTGTCAGCGCAGGGGGCAGCACCTTGCGGGCAGCCGCAACTGACTGAACCTTGCTTTAGACCATGTGGGGTTTTAGTAAAATCCTACCGGATAGGAGGATATCCTTTAATGCAATAAGGGTTGCAGTTACTTAAAAGAAACCCCAGACCACTACACGCGCTCGGGAGTTCAAGAGGCATGTGCTTTTCCTTAGAAATGAATAAAATGTGATCAACGTTATGAATGTCATCTGATGTAAACACCAGGACAGCAAGCCTGAAATGACAGATCTTGCAGGAAGAGAAGAATTCAGTATGAACAGTGAAAGCCTGTCTTGATCTGGCTGTAAAAAAACTTATATAGATTCATGTCATAAATACATTGCCCTTGAATGTCATCCCTTAAACACTCTCATTAAAAGTCTGATAGGAGCGCTGTTGCTTGTACTGTGAGCGTAATTGTTGCACCATACAAAAAGCACGATCTTTCTAGAGTAGAGCTGCAGAAAATTATTTAAGTAGAGCGTATTGTCCCATAATTCCTTTTCTTTTTTCCTTTTTTCCTTTTAGGAAATACAATCACCATGTCGTCTGCACTGTTACCTAAGCCACAGATGCGGCGCCTTCTGGCCAGGCGGATGAAGCTTCACCTATTTGGGGCATTTTTTGTATCTTTGGGATGTGCGGCTTTATACAAGGTGAGCTCTGCAGTCATTCAGTTATAAACGGGGCTCATTAGAGTGCTTTAAGAATTCATAATATTTCTTTGTTGAGATTTGGTTGAGCTGTTCATCAGAAAACTTTAGTAATATATTTTTGTAAGCATGTTTCCAGAACATAAATAAATCTTCTAATCTTCATTTGAAGAAATCATATGACTAACCTGATGCTTTAAGCTGTGTGATCAAGATCACGCAATTCATGACAACTTAACCTTGAGTCTCCTTGTCCTAGACTACTCTTAATCATGTACATTAACTCTAGATAGTCTGTGTCTCTGTCACAGTATCTAAGACAGTATCTAAGAGTGTTGTCAGATTCTTATTTCTAGGCTGACTTCAGAAAACTTGCTCAAAAGCAGTTTGGAAAACCCATCCTTGATGTCAGTGTGGGGAAGGCTGATGTGGTCATTTTATCCTTTCTTTTGAAGAATCGTGGAAATGGAACATTACATTTCCAAAAACACCCCACCCACTTATAGATCGCTTTTCATGGTCCTTAAGAGACTTTGGTAAAGATATGAGTTGTATTTGTTCTTGTGTGCCTTTAACAAATGATTCTTGGATCTCATACACACAGCAAGCAACACAGAGTTACTGTGGAAGAAGTAGATCATGGTTTGCTTGTTGAACTCATGCAAATGTGATTTGCAGCATTTGAGTACTCAGGAAGCTGTTGATAAAAGTGACTAGAAATTAAGCTGATTTCAGGTTGTTCGTCACAAAAATATCCCAATCTATGTACACTTCTCAGAGATCAGCAAACATCTCAGAAATGAGTTTGCACAGTTTAAGTTCAGCATGTACGTAAGACCTCTGTTAAGAGGTAGGCAAGCTTGGTTTTTGTCAGACTTACGATATTTTTTTTATTAATAGTTAATAAAACATAAAAGGTTTTGTACTTTCTTTGGCACTCCCACATTAATACAGTAGTAAGGCAGCAGACCATATTTAGAATTGAGTAACATGGATCTCAGTCGTGATTTACTTTATTACATGTTAAGATACTTTTGGACAAACCCGCCTTGGACTTTCCTTCACGTCTGGGGGCTTTTGAAGCATATCTGTGTGCTTTGTGTGAATGAGTATCCAACGAGTCAGGACTGTTTCTGTTGGTGAGCTGTATGAGTGGCTTGGAGGTATTGTAAAACTTTACCAACTTCTGTAGCTGATCTACAGTGTAGCTCAAATGTAATTGTTCAGGACACCTTTTTATCTGGAGTTAGAGTTCTGCAGCTGCCCACAGGCATAAAACTTGCCATAATGGCGTGTTTTACATACAAAAATATTAACAAGGAGGTTATTGGACACTTAAATGTCAATATAGGTGGAGTGTTTCTGGATCTTAAAAGTATAACGTGCTATCTTGTAACAGACTTTCTTTTTAAGGTTTTACTTCACATAATTGTTTTCTTGACCAGTGGTCAGGTAGACTGAACTGTGGATTTGAACAGAAATAAAATAATATTTTACTTATTTGAGAGAAAGGCTTTTAAGACCAATGATACAAATCATAGTGCCAATAGAAGAAAAGTCCTGGTTGTAAACCTTGGCAAGGTCTGATTTTCTGTGTGTCACTTTCCAGTTTGGAGTTGCTGAGCCCAGAAAACGAGCTTATGCAGAGTTCTACAAAAACTATGATCCCATGAAGGACTTTGAAGCCATGAGAAAAGCCGGTGTGTTTGAGTCTGCACCACCCAAATGATGGCATCCTGATTTACAGGTAGTAAGCTACTCTGCAGTAGAACAAGAATAAATTAGGTTCAGTGAAACATCTTGCTTTCATTTGGAGGTTCTTTCCTTTTGATCAAATAGAAGGATGCTCCTAAAGAAATAGGATATAAATTGCATTTGAGATACCTCTGGGTAATAAAAATACGAAGAAATATGGGAGCTGGGGAGAGGGAATAAGGGCAGAATACAAAGCTCTTGATACCTTGTGGATAATTTGTTTAACTTCCGTGATACAGGAGACTTGCAAAGAGTGATGCCAGGCCTTTCACTCCTCACGCAGCCATGGAGAAGAGACTTGCCTGATACCACTGTTATGCTGCTGCTGTGACACCTTGAACTGCTTAGCTTTAGGCTATCTATGTGTACTACTTGGGTAATTGGGGTAGCACAGTGAGATGAGATAGAGAGGCTGTCTCTCATAGCATGCATCTGAATGTAAGGGAGAAAGGCAGGTTCCACACATCCTTTTGTCTTTTGAAGTTGGTGATGGGGAAAGATAACTAGTCCTGAGAGGAAATATATTTAAATATATACACACACACACATATATAAAAATTGCAGTGGCTCACAGCTCTGTGTGCTAATATTCAGATTTTTGCCATCCTGGGTGAGATGGTTTAGTGTGAGGTGTCCCTGCCCATGACTGGGGGGTTGGAACTAGATGATCTTAAGGTCCTTTCCAACCCTAACTATTCTATGATTCTATGAATTAAGGTTGAATAGAGCTGTGTTCATGATACTGTTTTCCTAGCACTTAATGCTGCCTTTTGTTTGAAGACTATCAGACTTTGTCCTCGCTTAGTCTTCATAACACCAGGAAAAAAGTCCTGATTTCAACCTTGTCTTAGTTATTAATGACCATACTCACTAAACTGCACGAGCTCATGGTGTGACAACTCAATAAAGAATTCCTCCCCCTTTCTTGATCCAAATTTCTTACATTGAGTTCTCTGCTTCTCTTAAAATTACTTCTAACTAATCTAGGATGATAGCTTTTTCATTCTTTTGGAATGTTTTCATATTATGATCATTACGTGATAATCTGTGGCTCTAATTATGCCGGCCAGCTGGATCTTCTCAGTCTGTTTGCATAAAGCAACAAGATTGAATAAAGGATTTGTACTCAACACTATTAATATTAAATTCTGTTGTGTGACAAGCTAGAATTATCTGATTTCTGAGTAACACCATTACATTAAAAAAAGCAGAGGTCTTCTGAAAAGTTTAAAAGTTAAAAAAAGAAAAAACCTCTGTGACAGTCCCTTTGGTTTGGGATTTTGTTTTTTTTTGTGAGAGGGAAACTTCTGTCCTTTAGCTGTGACTGCAACAAAGATAAATAACGAAATGCTACATTTACCTGGTTTTATTTTTGTTAATTCTGCCTCTGGTTTGGTCCCATTGCTTAATATATTGGCACTTCTAAACTTTCTTAGACACTGGAATTGCATTCTTTAGTCAGGTGGCCTTCATCAGTGTTCTGAAAGGCCATCTGGTGGTAAAATCATATGAAACAAACACTGTCAACAAGGATGCATGTTGAATATTTAATTGGAATCATGAACAAGACTTTTTTTCAGTGCAAATAGAGCTTTGCTCTCTATTAGCTGATGTTTGCAGCTTAAAAAAAATTGCACGTTGTGAGCACCTGTTAAAATTAAATGTTTCCTAAACATTTCTTCCATTCTGTAATTACACCAGCTCAAAAGAAAATGTGAAAGTCAAGGCTTTAGATGGGATTTTGTTAGTATTGCTCATGGTTCTTATTCCTTAGCCTGTTTGTATCATAACTGATACTTTTCACTTCTTTACAGTGGAAAGAGTTTTTGGGTTCTTTTTTAATGTATGCACATGAATGCTTGAGTAGGGAAAAGCAATGCCAGTGTTTCAGATGTTCTGGAAAGACACTGAAAATGACAAGTACACAGAACAAATGGAGGACATTTTCATTTGCCTTAGTAGTTTAAATCTTGGCTATGGAGATTGGATGGAGGTTGAATTTGATGCTTTTTTGCTGTACTTACCCAAGGGTATAGTGGTCATGCATGCGCTACATCTCCCATTTTACTGGAACATATTCTGTATGTGGCAGTAAATACAGTGGTTTAACCTCATTGAATACTGACTCTGGAATTAGCACTTAGCCCCAAAACTGAGGAAAGGGAGGGGAGTTCCTTAGCTAAGGTATTAGCTTGGCATGCTGCATGGAGTTTGTTCCTGCTGGGCATGCAGGTAACTTGGTACCTATGGGTGAATTGGCATGGACTTTGTGTGGGGATATTGATAGTGAGTACAAGTGTAAATTTGAGGAGTATCCTACCTCTAAAGTGTGCTCAGTAACAGAAGAAAGGGGCAAGCTAAGAGTTTGGTGCTAACCCCCACTTGCATGACTTGTCATGGCGCACAGCTGGTCTTGGGTTGTGCTCAGTAATGTGGAGAAGCAATTTGAATTTGGTTTTCTTCCTTTCTTGGTAGGTTGCCTACACCACTTGTTTCCTTTCTGGCTTCTATCTGAAAGCTACATTCCTTTCTCTTTCAGGCCCTTAGCAAGATTGATTCAGTTATCGGTGCAGCATGTATAGTGGATCTGACATGCTGTGCAGTATTGTTCCAGCTCTTGATTTGTTCCATGTTTCACTTCTGTTTGCCACATGAAGGGTGTGTGAATCTTAACCCATAAGGAAATAACAGGGGGAATTCCTTTAGACGAAACCACCACATAAACATTTCTCTCTTGCTTTGCATTCATACATGCTAATAATGTTTACTTAGAGCATGAAGTTTGTCTAACTTAACTTAGTATTTTTTTTATCTTGCAGATACCCGTCAGCCTAAGGAGATGTGGTGACCGAACCTTATTTGTTCACTGAATTGTAAAGTGTAATGCACTTCAGTGCATGGCAAACTTTAATGTAACTCAAATAAAATACATCACAGTGGCATTAGTTGTCTTCATTAATGTTGAAACGCTTAACTGCTCAGATGCTGGGAGGAGTGATGGAAAGTCTTCATAAATTACTCAAGGTGACCAAGTCTCGTTTTCTTTTCCCCAGGAACTGTTTGCTTCTGGTTTGGCCAAATTCCATTTTTGATAACAAAGTGTATCATCTTAAGCAGTTACAGCTAGGTTGTCCTAGGTGCTGATGGGAATGTGCAAGAGGATAGTTGTTATAGGGAGAGGCTGGATTTCTGGAAGGGTCTGGCCTCTGGCTCCACAGGGTTGAACTGGCCTTGACATGAAAGTCTTTGGAGAGGAATTCTGGAAGTACGCTGGCCAACCTTCCTATCTGTTTCTGTTGTCATCACTGTGTTGCCATTGTTGCAGAAGCCAACTGTTATATCAAGACCTAAAAACTGTGCAAATGCCCACTCTTACACATGGTATGCTACTCTAATGGAAAAATGACTTTAAACTGCAGGTATTTGATGTATAGGGAAGGGGAAAGATAAAATAAATATTTTAGGGTATTACAGTAATGAATATCTTTGCATGCTGCTTCTAGACATGTATTATTTCAAGTGTAGTTTTGATCTCTGCTACGCTCTGTGTAGTACATGACCTGATGATCTGTGTTCTTCCACGATACCTGTCACGTGGAAACATGCTTTGTGCATTGTCTGTTGCTGAGGTTGATGATGAATGGTACTGGGACTGTGGCTCTTGATTGCTGAGTGTGAGTTCTGAGAGAGGAGTTGGAGCTGACGGTGTGAAGGGAGGGAAGGCTTTGTACGGAGCAGCATGACAAATTAGGCCATCTGTGTTGTATTTGAAGGTCTTCAGTTCAAATCCTGTTTGGAGTAACTCTTATTATTTTAAATGGATCATTAACTACTTAACACTTAATAGGTATCAGTGAGCAACATTTGTACTAATGAAAGCACGTAGGTAATGTATTTGATCGAGAGCACTATTACAGAGCAATGTGGAATTTTTAAACTCTCCATACAGGCAGTGCTTCCTTTAAGCAAAGAAAGAATTTGACATTAGTGGTGCAGGGGGAAACCATCTTGTAATCAAAATACCCCTGCTCCTATAAATGTAAACCAGAGCTTAACAATAGCAAATGATACCCATTTATCTTCCCAATGTACAATATAAACATTCCGTGCCATTGAGTACTGACTAGCGTTTTCTCAGGCTTGTCTGCAGGTTTAAGTAGACAGGGGTCTTCAGTCATACTGACAGCTTCCGAGGCAAAGAACTTGCTACTGCCAGGTGTGCTGGCTAGCAGACCTGCCTTCCCTTGCAGCTCTACCCTCTACTCTTTCCCACTGCTGTGAATTAATTTACTTTTAAAGCCCAAGTTTCTTCTAAACTGTTATAGCCAACAGCTGTTATTGTTGTAGTCTGTGTTCCTTCAGTTACCAGCATGTGCTGATTTAAAGAAATGAGAGCTTTGTGACTGACGGTTTCTTTTTGACCCTACAGCAGAGCTGTTTCTAGCTAAATCTGTTCAACCATGACAAGGACAGGTGAGCTTCAGCTGTTATGTCTGTGCTTTGAGAGGCTGCATGGTAGAACTGTTGCTTTCTGTGTGTATGGATGGGTATAAAGCAAGTGCTTCCTTTCAGCGGCAAAGGTAAAAACTAAAAAGACATTTGAAGTTGTGAGCTTTCCAGGTCTAAAGAGCATTATGAGAGCAGGCATGTTTTAAGAGTACACACTGGAGTGCTTTAGCTGCCAAGTAGAGGCAGCTGCTCTTTGGACAACTTTGTTTTCGTAGTTCACACAGCCCACATGTAGGAGAGTCTTATTTATATGCCATCTCCACACGTTTCCATCCATGTGGTCGGAAGGGGGAGAAGAAACCTGCCTAACACAGTAAAGATGCCAGCTTGATTCACTGAGTGTGATTCATGGAGTGTAATTTAAGCAAGTGTTTATTCCAGGAGAATATAATTCAGAATAACACAAATGTATCTTAAACGATGGCTTCAGTCTGCACTCTACCAACTTTTAGAAATTAAACTGCTGCTTTCCCTCTTTTTTTTAACAGGTGTGTGTGCATTTTCTTGGCTGGTCTGTGTACTACATAAATAATGAACGGATTAGACTAATTCACACAGTAACTACACTGCTGTTTTGATTCAGTCACAAAAGCAGAAAACTTTTCAGCACTCTTTTTTTCAGCAAGCTAATCATCAGTTTTTACTTACCATGTATTGTCGTGATCTATTGCATTTTTTAGGACATGAATCTGATGGGGTCTTACATGAAGCTTGCGTGTCTGTCCTGTTCTACACAATGACCTGTTCATTCCCTGTAACCAAATTACCAAATAGCTCACAAACCCAGTATTATAGGAATAGCTTTATTATCTCTAAACAATCTCATTATATTACAATTTGTCCACCAATATGCAAAATTAGAAGTATTAAACTATTTCCATAAAATATTTAGGAATTAAGCATGTGTGCGTATATACATACATTTTTTTAAACAGCATTATTTCAACAATGAATAAGTTATTAAATCACTGTATGAAATGTTGATAATGGATGGGCTTATTTCACAGTCAGAAAAGGGCGATGCAGATCCCAGGCTTCTGTATTTTTGGTACACGAGAGACATGGCTTTTACAAATACCCTTTAACAAAACAGAACTCATGAGAAAAACATTGCAGTTACTAATTCACTGTGCATTTGGTCGTATCAAGTATGCATAGAAGTTATTAACTATAAAGCATATGCATCTGCTTCAAATGATGATCAGCTTTTATTCCAGTTCTTGTCTCCAATTCTGGCCATGTTCAGGAATCCCCATACAAAATTCATGTCCATAAGTACATAGAAAAGAGGGGAAAAGTAAGACACATAGTTGAACACTAAGTAAGCTTTTGGGTTTTAAAACTGCCATAATCATATTTGGTTTATAAAGTAATCAAACTCTGCCCAGAAAGAGTCTTTTTTTTTTTCTCACAAACTGTAAAACAATCTGAAAAATAAGACACTTACTTAGAAAGCTCTTTCATCTTGATGTGTTTAACATATATTTGTAAGTGTATTGTGATGGCATCATGAACTGTTAATGTAACTGGTGCCTGTGGGTCCATAGTTTTTACTCACTCAACTTGAAAAAGAAATCTCACTTTGCTTAGCACACATTTGAAAGGTCATGTTTCTAAATATCTCTGGTTTTATCTGTTCGAAGATGATAACAAAATGAATCCGGGCTCAAGTGTAGTAGTAGCTGATCAGAAGTAAGCAAGACCCAGCAAGGCTATATTTACCACCTGCACATCTATGTTACATTGTACTTGTGGGTTTTTGGTAGATTTTTAAGGAGACTAAACTCTGTTTCTTAAATTTTTGAACTGCATGTTACCGGCTTAGAGCTAATGACCAGACAATGCACGATGTCATATATACGTTGAAAGTCCTTCTGAACATTTGACAGTGGATAAAATAAAGCTTCTGTATCCAGAGAGTTTTAAAAAGAAATTCGTGTTGTAGTTCATGTTTTGCTCTCCAAACCACACAAAGGCACTAGTTTACATTAAGGACTAATGTCCTGCAAAACTTCAGTCAAATAAAAGAAGCCATTGTAAGGTTAAACTGGTGCTACAACCCAGCTGTCACTAGTAACTTACTTATACCAGCCACACTGGGGTTTTCAGATTTAGTGGGGGAAAATGTTTTACCTCGGGACATACATGTTGGTAGGGGTGCGTGTGTGGGGGAAAAAGACTCGGCCTTGAGCAAGTTTTTACAGCCCAGTTATAAAGCTTGTTTATAACAGAAACTGGCAGACCCTAAAATACGATATAAAGGGTACTGATACACATTGTGTATGTGTGGCAAAACTGTCTGTATGCACACTATTTTTCCTTGTTCTCTGTTTTTTGGCTATTGAAAGGAAAAAGGATTTTGATAGAGCTACAGTCCAAGGCTGTTTGTTTCTTTTCCCTTTAATCATCTGCTATAACACTTGCCTTCCAGCACTAGTATTTTGGCTAAGGAGCAGGAATGTTGTCAAGATTAGAAAAAGCTATTGGGCTTTGTTATCATCTCCTACCTCCTCAAAAATTGTATGCAACTCTGCTTGATGTAGGTTACTGCAGAGAAAGCACTATTTTCAAAACAGGAAGACATGACTATACTCACCACAATTGTTATTAATTAAATCCTTTTCTCAAGGCTTTATTTTTCACCATGGTGAATTTGCTAATGAATACTTGGGCAAAATTTGGATCAACTACATATTGGTATGTTTTCATTGTAGTTGGAAGGTGTTCAATAGCCACGGTCTGCAACGCTGGCAGTGTTGAGGTGCTGGGAGCGAGGTGATACGATGTCTTTGTGATGTACTCCACAAGGCGGTTGTATTGTTGTTCTGATAGTCTCTCTCTAGCTCCATCTGCCTGAAATGCAAATGTAATATTAAATAGCAATATATAGATAATATAGTTACTAATTGACAGTAGCTGAACTTGGTAGTAAGGGCAGTTAACTTCCACATTACTTTCTGTAGTTAAAAATCTTCGTCCCTGGGATCTTTCTTATAATGGTCTAATGGTCTTTCTTATAATGGATGTTTTAATCAAGTGTTCTCCCCATAGTTTAGTGCTTGGTGGATTAGTCATCCTCTCCTTTACTATTTTGGACACTTTTGAGAAGCTCTAACTGTGCCGTAGAAAATTTAAGCACTATCAATCATCTTTTGAACAATTTCAGGGATGGACACCTTGGTCAAAAGTAGATCTTTGCAACAGATCAACTCTAACTTCAGACAGGAAAAGCATCTGAACCCTTTTTAGAAAGATGTCGGTAGCTCTCAGTAGTGCTTAGCAGATGACAGCAATTCTAATTAGCAAAAACATTTTCTCACAAAGTCCAATTGAAGACAGCCCATAGATATATCTGGGCACTTAAGTTTAAGTAAATCTTTAACTTGATTTAAAATAAAGCCTAGAAGCTACTTTCCAGATGAACGTTCTATGATGGGATATATCCATCTGTTTCTGGTAACCAAAAAAGCCGTCCTGGGTCAGAGGACCCAAAAAACCTTTTTTTTTTTTTTTTGATTTAAACAAAAGGGTTTTACTAAAGATGGCTTGGGGGTGTCATTTCTGGAGAAGAAATCAAGGTGTCTGTGCAAACTGCCTTTTCCACCACCGTGAACTGGTAGGGTTTCTTCCCTGCTTGAAGGCTGAAATACATAGAGGTTCAAGGTTCTAGCAAGAGGGATGCAAATAAGCTACCTCTAGCAGAAAAAAATACAAGAAAACAAATGCTGTCAACAGAAAGGTGGCTTCTACCATATATACTCCCGATAAAGTATTAGATGAAAAGCCACAGGCAAACCTGGCTTTGGAAGATCAACCTGCTGTGCCCTTTTTGAAGAAGAAACTGGAGATGACTATGACCAGCTTCAGAATGGAAGGCATGCAGGCAGGCATCAAGCTAGTTGCATAATTTCAAACAAATGTATTTCAGAAATACCACCATGTATGCCACAGAGGTTTCACTAGCAAAGTCATCCAGACTAGAAGTTACTTCCAAAATACGACCGTGAGCAAAAAGGCAGAAGCTATCCTAGGGCTTGATGGTTCCACACTGACACTGAGACAACTGCTGACCAGTTTCATTTTTGGAGGGTTTAAAATGTCTTTGTCAGATGTCATGGTAAAGATTCAAAGACTGCGCTATCACCTTCTGACTTTTTCAGGGAGTTTTACACATGCCTCACTAGATGTGGTGGCATTTTCAAACAGTGCCGTTGGATTCAATTTAACATCCATGATCAGTATCTTGTCACATCTCTGGACTGCAAGGCTCATTTTAAACAAACCCTTGCTTATTTGAAGAATGAATTAATATGACTGATTGACAGTGACAGATGTCACATCCACATCAAAACCGGCCCCTCTGGTTTTTTTTTACTGTGCCTTTGGAGATACATTTGCTGCTCAGCAAGTAGAAACACTTCTGTTTTCAATCATCACCACAAAAATGCTAAAGGAAGCAGGCTCATGAACAAGCTCAGAAGCTCAAGTTGGAGCCCATGCCTAGAAAGAGCGGAAATGATGAAATGGGCAGAGGAGAGTGTGGTTTCCATGAATGACCTTAAAGGGAGGGAAAAACGGTGGAGAATGGTGTCTGAGCCGTATAGAATCACAGAACAGTTAGGGTTGGAAAGGACCATAAGATCATCTAGTTCTAACCCCCTGCCATGGGCAGGGATGCCTCGCTCTAGACCATGTTGTGCAAGACTGTCCAGCCTGGCCTTGAACACTGCCAGGGATGGAGCATTCAAAACCTCTTTGGGCAACCTGTTCCAGTGCCTCACCACCCTAACAGTAAAGACCTTCTTCCTTATACCCAACCTGAACTTCCCTTGCCTAAGTTTTAACCCATTACCCCTTTTTCTATCACTACAATCACTGATGAAGAGTCCCCCCAGCATCCTTGTAGGCCCCCTTCATCTTCAGTCTGGTGACACAGAAAAAGTATCATCTCAGCAGTTGTTTTACCAGTTGAAAAGAGAGAAACATGCTGAAGTCCCACCTACGTAAATAGATTTTAAGTTATGGGGTAAATCTTGCATGTATGCGGCTCCACCATTTTTTCTGATTTCTACTTCAGGACAGGTAAGCCCTGGGAAGCTGGGTTATAGCCCGACCTAAAGACCCACGTTAGTTATTAAAGGAGATGGAAAGGGTGCTGGTATCCCACACACCTGCACTTGTGAACCCATTCTTCATTCACCCCCAGGCTATATTCCACAAATGCAGCATAATTATTCAGAAGGAAATACTAACTGCCCTTGGATGGTTTTCCAAAGTAACTGGGACCCTACTTGCTCCCAGCTGACTGCAACCGTCTGCTTCTCCAGACAGTTTCAGTTTACCTTATATTGTCAAGACAACACCACAAACTTGGAATTGTTGTTATTCTACATTTTTTCCTAACTGGGACTAAACGTTGTCACTAAGTGCCTTAGCCCACTATTTTGAACACTATTAATAGCCAGAACATTCAATGACTCATAAGTGAATCAAGAGCTGCTTAATGCACCTGCAAGAGGAATCTTAAAGATACCACGTGCTGTCATGCTATAAGGCCATACTTTCAGGTTAAGAACTCCAGTATTTTTCCAAAATTCCTCCCGTTACAGCTTATAAAGAATAAACCTTCAGCAATTCTAACTCTACAGTAGCTACAGCACCTTCATGGTGCATTCAGATGTGTGTGCCACTGGTGGGCTGCTCTGTGCACACTGACTCTGGTTCTTTAGGGTTTTTTTTCACTGCTTTAAAAACTCCTGAGACTGTTTTTCATCTCCAGCCATGATACCATGTAGCACTGTCATGGAAACCCTCTTGCAGATTATCACAAAGAAATTCTGGAGTATCTGAAATTTCAGGGGCCTTAATTTTTTTTGTCATCTTGACATTTTGAGCTCTACCAAGAGCAGCTGGAAGAACAGGCCTTTTGAGTTTGATATCTGTCTGGAAGCAAGCGGTGTCTCAATTACTCTGGAAGATAATCCAAGTACAATTAATGCTTCCCTTTCAATAACAATGTTGTCAGTGCCAGAGTTTTCAAGATTCCATCCAGACTATTCTTAGCCAGATGGATTAAGTTATATATTGTGGAAGCGAACAAGCCATCAGGCAAACCTGTTGCTGAACAAGTTAAAATATGCTCTATAACATCTCTGGTGATTACAGCTGTAGAATAACTCATGTTTTGTTTCCTAATAGTTCCAAGAAACTGAGGAGAAGGAAGGGAAGAAACTGGTTTGGGTACAGCTGAAACAAAACTTGGCAATTAGTTTTGTGAGCAGTAAGACAAAAAGGTGGATTTTTATAATATTGAAACTACACGGTTCAATCTTTGACTAAATTAGTCAGAAAAATAGACACAATTTACATTTGGTAACATTACCTCCATTTTGCTAAACTTACCATAATATTTTGGTTGACCTGACTGGGAATTTTCCAGCTTAAAATTCTGGCCATCTTCACTAATATAATTGTGTACAGATGTGCCTGCACTTCAGCTGAGGACAGCTTCAACGCAACAGGATGGCCACCATTCATAGTTTGGGACCATGTCTGTTTAGGCGTAGCTCTCCAGCTCTGAGGCTGCTCACTGCAAGTCACAGCTTGCTGCTCCTAAGGTTCCTTTTCCTAATCATGTTCTAAGGGCTTTTAGAAGCTCCTGCCAGCACCAATGCTGTACACAACACCGCAAGCACCACAGAGAGGAAGCTACTAAATATGACATTTCCCAATCCACTGAGAAAGAAAAAACACTGTAATAAACTTTATATAAAAGAACATTAGTTTAAGTAATCAGTAAAACTTTATGAAGCTTTTGGAATCTCTTACTGTCTAGCTGCCTTAGCATAAAAAACCTAAAACTTCCTTATTGTTTGCCTTACTTTCAACTGCTCCTCCTTGCTTATCTCTTTCTTTAAATTTTCACACAAATTTCAGCATCAGCATCTGCATTCTGAAGGAATATTTTTCCAGGTCTGTTTTGCAGAGCCTCACTCAGCTTTTGCTGTCTTGCCACCACTAACTTTGCACAACTGGAACATTGGCACTCTTCACTGCTTGTGACATATCATACATTTTCACTGCACTCCCAAGAGCCTGTGTCAGCAAAAGAGATTGTGTGCTGAGGCTGGGTGGCTCAAAGCTTACAGCTCCCGGCACTGCTACACTGCTGGAGTAGGACTCCCATATTTCTACCCAGAAATTCAGAAAAAAACATGTATTTGGTCCAGGGCCTCCCAAGCAGGTCCCGTTCAGTGTGTGTACTAGCATGTGTATATGGGAATGCTGGGCTCTGCACATGCCATGTATGGTTGCACTGTGCATGTACTGCAGCCACTTGCCCAGAAGTCCTGTACATTCCCTGCTGCAGCAGCGGTGGGACTAGAATTAGGCTCCCTGTCCCTCACCTTCCCCTCTCCCTTTTGGGCAAGCAGCCCTAAACTCAGAGCAGTAGCTTACTCCTCACCCCTTGCACAAACAGATGCAAAGACAAGAGTCATCACACTAATAAAAGAAGATCTGGGCTGGTGCTAAAGTTAGGGTTATGATGGGTTGAGTGCCTCAAATGCCTTAGAGAGAACAAACTATATTCCTCTTCTCTCCAGGACAGTAGCTCTGGACTGAGCAGGATAGTCTGGATTCAGTCTGACTTGTCCCTCCGGCAACCACTCAGCACTCAGGGATAAAAAAAGCTGAGCTTCGCCCACCTACATTAAAATTTAAGTAATGCCTCATGTAGCTTTGTGGTGAGAGAAGGCAACTTCAACAGCACTCTGTGAGACTGAGGTTAGTGGAAAGACAATACATGTAAATAGAGAATTCACCACTAAAAAAGGCTTTCATGAAAAAATCTAAGCATGGTCATGATACAGATGAATCCTTGTTGTGTTGGAATTGATGGCAAAGCTCTTCAGTGACTTCAGCGAAGTTAGGATTTTACTGAAGGTGCTGAAACGTCCCCTACTTTTTGGCACACCCCATACTTCACGGGTGTTCTTTTCTTGTATTTGGAACAGAGAAATTAAGCAGTCTATGAACTACCTGACATAGATTTAGAAAAACAATAACTGGGATATGTGTGTTTATTTTTGAAATGATCTCTCATATGATTCCACTTGAGAATTTAACACAATAAACATTGTTTCCCGAAAGTGTAAAAATATAACATTCTTCTACCATTAAAAGAAGATAATTCATCCAAAACCTCAGTATTCAAATGGCTTAGAGATCTTTCAATATGAAGATGAAGGATTTCTGCTCTTACTGGCAAACTTGGTGCATCCAAACTCAGCAAAAGAACTGATCCGTTTTAAAGTTAGCATTTGCAGAAGAAGGAAGATCTAAGCAAGTAAATACAGCTAGCAGCCAAGCAAGACCACTGCACTGGAAGAAGCAAGATAAGAAACATGCTGAAAGGAGCTGTTAGATGTCACAGAAAAATAAAAGGAACTGTTCTCACTGTGACTCTGTAGGCACAGGCAGCCTGTAACTTGCCAAACAATAAACAGCTCATGCACATACAGTTGTGAGAACCTCTTAAGAAAAGAGGTGGTGCTTACCAAGAACCCAGACTTCCTCTACTTTATTGCTGTCACAGATATGAAATGTCATGATCAATAAGAGGACAGAAGGAAGAAGCCAAGTCCCTTTCATCCAAAGTTGATTGAAGTCAACCTTGGGGTGCATGCAAGCAGCAGTGCTACAGGTTTGGCACTGAGACCTCTGGCCTCCTGACCCAAGGTGAGTATGCCCATTGCTAAAAGCCTCATCACTGGTGTAACTTTATCTTCAAAAAACCCACCATACTCAGGTCTTTACCTCCAATTCAGAAGGCACTCGCTGTTGTTTCAGCTGCACCTTCAGCACATCTTTTTGCTGATCATCTTCCAGACAATCTATTTCAGTCACGGGGAATGCCTGCTGCTGCGTGTCTTCACTGATGCTGACCACAAAGAGTACCTCTGAGGTGAGCAGCAAGCAGCCTTCATGCTGCTGGCCTGATCCACTCACAATCATGACGTCTAAGGCCATATGGACCTCTGGCTTTCCCAGAGATTGCAGCATTTTCCTGCATTATCAAAGGGAGGGTGGAGGCAGAGGAGAGAAGAAGAACAAAAAAGTAGTCAGTGTTATGCATTGGCTCCTCCAGGACTTCTTTTGAACACTTAAGCCTGTAACTATCACCTCAAACTTTAAGCCAGGGAATATTTTTCAAATCTCCATTACTGAAAGATGTAAGACTTAAGATTTAGAGAATGAATGTGAAACTGTTACTTATCAAAACTCTTTAATCTTTTGCTGCAAAATTGGCCTACTAACTGTGCTAGGTCAGCCTATTTCCCATCCTAATAGAAAAATTACCCTGAGAAGTGGCTTACAAATTCAGCACAGAAAATAAAGCTATCTTCACTAACAGCTGTTTCTGGAGAGGTGCAGTATTTTTCTTGGGCTCAGCACAATGATAAATAAGTAAGAACTCACTGAATGCCATTAAATAAAGATCAGCTCTGTAGTTCTAAAGCTGGAAGCAGGTCAGCAGCCCATCATTTGCAGATTGGGTTTCTATGCACTACCTTTGTGTTTAATGTTCCTAAACAAACTGCCATAACTCAGCCTTTCCTAGAGAAGCAGCCTGTTAACTTGACCACGGGCCAGAACCTATTAATAAACAATGTGGATGTAAAAATGAGCAAGTGTCTAAATAATTTTACCAGACATATTTGACGTGGCTATTTGGAGCCTGCTCAACACGTTGATCATCTGGATGAGAGCGCTGCTTGGGAAGCTGAGAAAGTCCAGCTCCATGCAAAATACCTGTGGTAAGAGAACGTAAGTTTTTAGTAGTTGTTTTCTACAGAACAGTTACGTGTTGCAGTGATGTCATCTGTTTAGAGCAGTTCATAAAATAGTGCAGATCCAAAATGATGTCACATCTTTGGAAGCTGTAGTCGAGATAATTCATTAAATATTACAACGCAAGAGTTGTGCACTTAACCCCAGTGATCTTGCATTAGCAAGAAACAAAAAAACTCCACTGTGTGTTCTAAAAAGCAGCCATACACTTGCAATCAAGAAAAACACAATGCTCCTGAGAGCCATCATTCCAGAGTAGGATCGGACACATCACTTAGCATTTATGCAGAAAACTCAAGACCTTTGTTAACTTTCTTGCTTAATATTAAAATAATTTCATATATGTGTCACGATTAGTACAAATTAGAAGGCAAGTTTGCCTAGATACTGTATCTAGATGTTCAGTTACTTAATCCAGGCATTAAACAGATTCATATACATTTATGAGATCTCCCGGGGCATCTGGTTTATTGTGAATTCTTCCTAATGCCAGCAGAGAACAGAGACTACAAGCAGCAGTTACACAGGTTCCTAAACAGACTATCCAAAGCTGAAGGCGATATGGTATGTATGCTTCCAGCTAGCCTGAGAACTCTTAAAGATGAGGTACGGTCACCAGAAAGAATGAGTGGCTTGAAAAAGAAATCAGAAATTAAGTAGTTTTACAAAGTTTTACAAGGCAGACAGGCAGTAGGTTACGCAGTGAGCCCTGCAGTGAGGCAGCTCAGTGCGAAGTTACTCTTTAAAGAAAGACATTTTCTTTTGTCTAATTAAGCATTCCATGGAAGCAAAAGGCATTTTTGCATAAGGGTGTCAATAACTCAGATTCCTTTTTACACAATGGATAATAATTTAAACAAAACATCAGCACTGAAAAAAAAAACCTTTAATTTTTAGCACAGATGTTGATGGTAGTACTTAAAAGCAGCATCCCAGTTGTAACAGTTGGCTTACCGAGGTTCTCAGCATTATGTGCGTGAAAATGTTATTTACAGATGGAGGAAGAGAGAACATGTGTTTATTTCTGTGTGGTCCCCCACCCCTCGGTCTCCCCCAAGAGGCACGGTCCCATTTCCAATCCAGTTGTGGGTAAGAGTTACTTGAACTCTGTGTGTTTTCCTCTCACGCACCATCAGCTATTATTGATACAGTTTTTATGTTTTTTTTCCTGGCTAACTCTTTTTGTCACATGCTCATGGAAAACATGATGTCTTGTATATCGTATCTGCCATGAAAGTGTCCTTCTACTGTTACAAGTTTCTTGATAAAGACTGCAGCAGAAGTAAATCTAGAAAGAGTAACGCTGAAGGCAGCAAAACCAATGCACAGGCAGCCAGCAACAGACTGAAGTTTCTGATTTTACTGATATGGGTTTTATACCTATGGGATGCATAATTCAGGAGAACGGTTATTATTTACACTCATCAAATAAGATAAATTTAACTTGAAAGAAGTGTAATAATTGTTTCATTATTTCTTTAAGTAGGTTGCTTCAAGGAATGAGTTCTGCATGTGATGGGAAGCATGGAAACAATATCCTGAACTTAAGCCCTGGGAGAGCTACTCATATGCTAATCAACATCACAAACATAAATACTGCTAGCAATTAAAGACTTAAATCTTTAAGATTTATCCTGTGTAATTTGTGAAGCAAAATTATTGACACATTGTTCTTATATCAACAGGTCACCCTCCTTTTCTTTCCTGACACCCCTTTTAAATATCCAGACCAACAGCTTTGATTTATGGATACTGGAAATAAATTAATTAGTGCATTTTCAGATTTTTATCTTTTATGGTTTTTGGTCATTCAGAAGTATTCACATCACTTTGACAGGATTCATCACTGCTGTCACAAAGTGCTCAGCCTAGCTGGAAAACCCACCTCTGGTTGTTAAAGGTTACTTGTATCTCCAAAACCAGGACTCTCTTCTCACAACTCCGCAGTTTAAAAGGGATGCTCCCACTACATGACTCACTTCTTTCTCCCAGGAAAATAACTCTCTCTTTGCGTAGAGACAGCACAACTCTTTCCTTGCTATAACAAAGCAATCTCAAAATAACACTCTAATTGGGTATAGTGTTGCTCTAATACTTTTATGTCAAAAGCTCTTTTGTAAGCACATATGTTTCTGTAACTAATTCTACTGTATTCCAAGAATTACTTCATGCTTTCTGCATTCTGTGTTGCTGTGGCTGTACAATGCTGATCAGTAACACCACAGAGAAGCAGAACAGGATGGCTTTTAAGGAAACGAGCACATTTATAACTATTCAGCACTGGCATTTTTAACCTTTCTCTAAGTAAGCCACACAGCTACTGAGCCAGGTAAGAAAGACACAGCAGGTTGTGCCTGAAAAGCATTTTAGAATTCAAATGGAGATGCTGGAAATAGAGAAACTCACCGTAACCTGTCTGGGAGACGAGCTCAGCTGCTCCTCCGATGGGCTTTGTGAAGACCCCCATGATTCCTTTCCCCACACCCGAGATGACCCCTCTGGCTTTATGCCCAGCTGAAGCCTGGGCCTCAGACACTCGCTGAAAATTCTGCATCGGCTGATCCACAATCCCAGCAATTGCACCTGAAAAAACAGGAGTCCCAGCAATTAGTGAAGATTAATATCCCAGAATAAGAGGAAATCTTACTGCTGGACGTGAATGTTGCCTGGATTACCGACTGTACCCCACCCTTCTTATTACAGCTATTTAGCATGCAACCAATTAGCTAAACACGACCTTAGCTGCAGTTTCAGATAAGTCTCAGCTTCCTCTTTTTTTTAAAACACATTTTACTTTTCAAACATTCAGATCACCGAACCTGACAGCGCGTTTTCATCTTTCAACTACTTTCGCTAAATCCTTTTGCTGAGTTGGTTTAATTTAGCTCATTTTGTGTAGCAATTCTGAAAATGCTGGGCTTGGAATAAAGTCCACCAGTTTTAGAAGACCGGAGCTGCTATGGAAATGAGATTTTCATGTAAGCCTCAGATTGACTTCATGAGAATAAAAACTGCCTGTATTCAATACATCATTTTTATATCCTCTTCCACTGCCAGAAATGTTCATAAGCTAATGCAACTTTTGATATATTACTAAGATTTGCAGAATTAGACTTTGAGACCTTTTGTTACCATTTTGTGAAAACGATCATATTTTACTTTAATGTGCATGGGTCAAACTTTTACAAGTGACACAGTGACCTTCCCAGCTTTTAGTATCAACAGAGAACTCCAGCTCAAATCTTCCTAAATGTAAACAGGTATGTGTGGTGGTACATTCCTTTGATCTTGAGTTTACGCGAGCCACTTAACCACAGACATGTCTCTAGTTATTGCAATTTTGATAGATAAGCTATTTGGAAATTGCTAAGAGTACAGGGATTGGACAAAGTGACATCAGTTAGGAAACAGTGTGCCTGATCCGAGGTTCTCTGCTCAGTGAAAAGCAAGTTTGCAGGCTCCTTGGTACCTTCAGCTGCAAATATCAAGATAAAACAGCTATTTAAGAAGTAGGCCCCTGTGTCACCTTGGTGACTAGGCATTTTTACTGCAACCCAGACATCTCTGAAGATTCGGCTTTGAATGTGGAAGCAAATCCAGGCATAATTCCACAGATTCGGACAACCACAGCTGAGGTATTTGGCCACATGTGGTTACCAGCATGAAATGCACTAGTCAGCTAGCTGCTAACCGGTTTTCAGATGGTTTTAGTTACTGTTACTGGATAAACGGAGAAGTTGCTGACTTTGAACAACAAGAACTAATATCATACTTGGACACTGGTATCCTGTCCAAACAAAAAAAAGAGACAAGGATGAGAAGCAGTACACATTCCCCTAAATCCCTGTCCCTGAGATACTATCTATCAGCAATTCAAGAAACTTGCATTCCCTATAAATGCCTCCCTCTCCTCTTAGAGAGATTGTTTCCAACTTCTACATGTGTATCCTTTACTGATAAATGTATGGTATTTCCCAAAAAAATGCTGGTCTATTTTTTACGTGACACCCAGCTTTTACTGAGCTCCCTCACTGAAGCTGAGCGTGCAGCTGAACACTCACCCTCTGTACCACAAAGGCCGTGAAGCTTCCTCAATGCCATGCCATGGAAACGATACAATTTTCAATTCAGTTCTGTTTCATTAGTACTCACCAGCTGCTCCTGCTGCTTGACTAAAATAATACCCCAACACGGCACTACACAATTGGGATTGTTCATCCAGTCTTTTCTTTTGTACAATTGTGATGCATTTGAAGACATAAAACAATACTTGGTGTTCTGCTAAGTTACAGTATTATGTTACCCTGTGACCTCCATCACCCTATCTATTGAGGTCATCCACAGCAACTGCACTTTCAGGACAGCAGTTATTGCCTTATTAAATGTAATCCACCTAAGTCCTAGCACTAGTAAATTATTTACTGTGATACACTTGAGCAATGTTATAAGGTAATAATAAATAAGAGCCTACTCCAAAGGACCTGTGGTATGCTCCAGGCACTTCTCAGCTGGAATTAGGCCCAGGGGACAAGGAAACAGAATGGAAACTACTGTGACTGTGTTATATAAAATTATTTATATAGTATCCCAAATAATATATAGCTTAATTAACCAGTTGTTTAGTACTTCCACACTTTGTTATTCTGCCATTTTATGCATCCTCTGAACTCGCCTGTGAAGCCATTGCCCTTTTGTACCTGAAATACTTTTGCAAGTTGTGTCTTTCTACCTGCAAAAAATATAACCAATGATGTTCTCTTCTCTCTCTGCTCACCCTTTTTAATCTCTTATCTTGAACTGCAAATCAATGACAATTCATTCATGTACTGTCATTATGCCCACAAATCACATAATAAACTATAGCTTTACTCTTTCATTCAAGAGTGGCTGGCCCTACCACCCTTGCATTGGAGGCAGGATCTGCGCAGCTCCTTTCCTGGGTGCATCATGTGTGGGCAAAGGAGAGGGAAAAAAACACAGAAAGGTCGAAGGCTGAGCAACCTCAAAACCTGACAGCAGTGGGAAAATGATGACACACATGTGAGGTTCACTGCATCTCCTAGTACCAGGAACTGTGCAAAGCAGATGCTCCCTGGGTCCATGTGGCTTCTTTCTTGTGAACATAAAAGTTAGTGGTAGCAGCACCATGCTGGATGGGCTTACCACAGAAGGTCTCTCCCCCAAGATTTCAGTAGGGTATCAGGGAAGCACAGTCTGAAGACAGCTATGGTGTCCTACTTCTGTCCCTGTCTGTTCTCTGTACTGTCCTTTGCCCTTTATTATTTTTTAAATGAAACCATTCTCTATTTTTGTTTTCATTCCTACCCTAGGCATTTAATTTTATACGCATGTCCACATATGTACACACAGATTATGTATGTATAAAGAAAACCTCAATAAAATTAAATACCAAAGCAACAAAACATATTCTTCCATTACTGGACAAAGAAGTTCCAGCAACACCGTAATATCTGCTAAACATCAGATGGGGTGCAATCAGGTTAATGCATGTTGCTCAGTAAGCATAAAAAGATACTTTGATAACTACAAAATTCAGATAGAATCATAGAATCGTTAGGGTTGGAAAGGACCTTAAGATAGCTCAGAATATATCCCTGTATTACTTCAAGAAGAATTTGATTATGGGCAGCAACTGCTTTGCACGCAGACTGACAGTCTTTGGTAAACGCAGCATGGCTTTCAGAACTCGGCAAAGCTCGGCTTGCTTGTGACAAACTCTTTCAGACCAAGAACTAGTTGGGGAAAATCCCCCACCAGCAGAAACTGTCCATGCGCTGCCACGAGTCTGGAAGGTAGCCAAGCTGAAACCATTTTGTTTCCTTTTCTTTTCTCTGTTGTCCGTCAGGATTGCCACAAGCATTTCACACTGAAAACACAGCTGAAGCCTAGTCTCATCACAGCAAACATCACATAAAAATACAGCTAAAGGGAAAGAGCACCTGTTGGTGTGCATTAATATATTTGCAGAATTAGTGTGTGGAATAGCATACACCTTCAGGATTAGCATGGACTCTTAGTATCTCGCTTGTAGATAGGCAAAGTGGAGTGGCTCTGATTCAGTGATAGCTGCACAGCAACAACAACCACCACTCATAATATCAAAAATTTGAACTACTCAAATCCAGGCCTTACCTTCTCTAGCAGCACAGTTGCACTGTCAGTCACTACTACTATCAGTTCACTTTCCCCAAAAGCAAGCAGGAGTACCTGAAATGTTGAGCACTTTTGCCATTGTGAAAAATGTTGTCAGGTTTTTGGTTACTCTGAAATGCTCAACTCCTAAAGGGAGCTACTTCAATACGATATTTTTCACTAGGACCAGTAGTTGAAAACAAAGCTTATAGTTTTCATCTCTTCTTTTATACAGTTACAAATTATTATTTTAAAGCCTGAACCCAGCATGCAAAATGCAAAAAACAGCTCCTTGGTGGGGAGTGCCAACGATCTAAATATTTTACATACAATTCCATTGCATTTTTGTCTAATATGAAAGAAAAAACACACCTATCCCAAAGCTTTTGCTTATTTTCATGCATAAACATTGCTAAAGTGATCCAGAAGTCTCCCTCAAACCAGAAAAGAAGACGACAACCAGCCAAAGATAACAATCAAATCAAACAACACCCTGACAGTGCTTGAGTCATTTAAAATGAGACAGGACAAAGCACTTAAGAATGTACCACAGGGAACAACTTGCACTGAGGAGGAGACAAGAGTACATGATTTTGGCCCTCATTCAGCAAAGCACTTAAGCATGTGCTTAAGTGAATCAAGGCCACCATGAGCCAGATTTTCAGAAAAATCAGGAATGCAACTCTTCCTTCTGCACAGATACCACAATGTATCAGTGAACCGCGGGCTCCTACACGCCCGTGCCTAGGCGCGAAATCTGCATTTGCAGTTCTTAAAGCTGCTTGCCTGAGTCAGATGGCTTTTACAAACATGACAGTCCTGTGACTATCCCAGAAGTCTTTCTCACGTGGCTCAATTATTGCCATTAGAAAGTTATAGAAATTGTGGCTTCCAAAGGTCTTGCTCCCTGCGTCCCTGTGCTCGTTGGAACTCTTCATGATTGTGAAGGGAGATAAGATAGCAGTTTCATTTTGTTACGTATGAAGAACATGGAAGTATTTTTTAGAGTAAGCATCTTCATGTTTACTCTTAACATGCTGGTAAAAGAAAGCAGCACGGTGATACCTCCCCTTCAGCTATGACTGGTTGTGGGGGGAAACCCACAATTCTTTAAAATAAATGGTGAGGACAGAAACAGCTTTCTGATGTGTTTGTAAAAACTGAAATGCAGGTCTAGTCATAATTTAGGTCTCGACACAATTTACATGAACGCTGCTGTGCATACAAAGAAAACACACCTTTTAAAAATCCAGTTTAAATAATTATGGCTGATACAAATTCAGAGGAATAGTTCCAGTTATTCCCTTAGTGAGAGGTCCCACACTTGTCGAATCCAGCTACACATTATCAGTAGCTATTTATCTGGGTGCTGCATTGCCTCCACTGCTAAGAAGAGAGGAATTTTGCAGGCAGGAATCTCGTAATGGCAGGAGTAAGAACAAGATTCTAGCTTGCAGAGGAGCACTGTCTTAAGTGCTACTATGAAGCTCTAAGCTTCTAACATGAAGTCTGATTTTTCAGGAACTCAGGGACGCTGAAATTCTAACTCCTTTTTTTTTTCTGCTTTTGTTTTTAACTCGGGCATACTCCAGCGGCAATGGAAACCTTGTGCACAGGGAGGCACAGGCGCGGTGCATTTGTGCATGCATGGTACGCGTTCCCCACTGTTCTGAACAGCAGAAACTTTGCTTTGCTGCAGCCAAAGCGACAAAGTTTTGCTCTGCAGGCTGTACAGCTGATGCTTTTAGTTCTGAAGAGCTCTGGTGTGTCACTGAAGGGGACAACCACCACATTACCTCGCTGTTTTATTAACGACTGAGCCAAGATCACCAAACCATTTCATCAGCAGATACACACCACGCTGACAGAGTGCTTCTAAAAGTATAATCTTTCCTCCAGCTACTCAACCTGACCGCCCTTAGCCCAATAAAACAAGAAGGAAAAATAAAACCTTCTCCGAAGTGCCTTTGATTTGCAACACCAGTAACAGCTTACTATTGGGAAAGTAGCTACTAATATATGAAATTTCTCCTTTATACGCATTTCTCCCAGGACACTTGCTTGCAGCTTTACAGGCATTATCAAATGACAGTGCTTCACATCATCTAACGTTATTGCTCAAAATAATTTCCAGTAACTTAACCCAAACTTGTAACATTTTTACCACTTCCTCTTCAGGGCTTTCAGGGTTGCGGTTGCAAATTTAGGAGTTGTGTACACTAGTGAAGATTAGGAAAGAGGACAAATCCTTTCAAGCTTCAGCTCTCCTAACCTTTTGCACTGTACTGCTTTTGGTCACTTTGATCTCGAAGGGATTCATACTCTTTAATACGTACTGAGGAACTCTGCCAAACAATACAGTTCTGCATTCCTCTGCTGTGTGACAAGAAACCTAAAAAATACAGCCCCTTACTGCAAAACTTCTCAGAGATTTTTTCCAGTGTGGGTTAGTTTTTGAATTTTTAGGTATTATTTTGAAAAGGCCAGAGTAATCTTCACTTCTAACTACCAACCCCCTTGGCTGCTGAGCAAATACAATTACACTGAATCAGGATAATCTGGGTCTTTTGGTAAAAGCAGAATTCCTCATCAAAGCTTACTTAACATCTGCACTAAGTTCAAGTGGTTTTCAAACAAAACCAAGAATCCCCAATATCTACAGTGCAGCAAAACCAAGCAGGTTTGGAAGGCATTCCTATAACTCATTGGAAAGTAAACATCGGCATGATGACGTCTTTGTGCTTAGTTACAAGTCACCCTGCCCTGTGCAGAATTATTTGTTTCTTCTCAGAGATGCATTATGTACCAATGAAAATATTTCACTAATAGAGTGCAAATTCGCTCTATTAATCTCTGCAATTATTTTATCAGGAAAAAACATACACAAAATTCACGAAATATAATTCACTTGATAAAAAGAAACAGTATCTCATATACATACCGTGAGGCTATTTCACAAGAAAATACCAAAATAAACAGAATTTGCAAGTATAACTCACATGTTGAAAAGGCTGGTGAGCAGATCAGAAAACAGTATCATCACTCAACTTGATATTTAATAGTACATTACCTAGAAGGCTAATGCCTAAACGAGAGAGCCCCTGTCTCAGTCCTTCTCCCAGGCTCTCTGGAAGCTGCCTTCTCCATTCTTCTTGTCTGTTGTAATGCTCCTCATCCAGTGACAGCCTATCCATATTCCGAGCAAGACTTGTTGCCAGATTGGTAATTGATGTCAGTGTACCTAAATACACGGAGATATACATTTGGGTCTGGATCAAAATGCTTTAATTTGAAACACGGAGGCTTTCTATGCCTCACTGCAATACTGAGCTTACGAGAACAGCAAGTCAGCTGAAAAGTCACCCATGTGTAACTTGCTTTACTATTTGTTAAGCATCACCACACTGCTTCTACGGTCTACGTCACGCCTTTTACATTAGCTGGTACCAGGTTTGCCTGTCCAGTGGGAACAGCAGCTCACCCAAACATCAATTCCCAGCTCCCAAACTTCTGTGGGGCTGACCCAAACGGAGGGGGTGTGTGTGTGTGTGATGGAAAGGTAAACAACCGTTTACAGGAGGAGCCAGGGAGGAGGTGTCCTGAGGGAGCCCCCCAGGAGGAGCAGCAGGGTCCTGCCGGGGTCTCTGCAGGCGGCAGAGCCACGCGATGGCACTGTTTGTACAGACTTCGCAACACAAAAGCTGCTCCTGCTCTCCGGCCAGCCCAGCCCTGCTGTTAAAACCCATCCACGCACTTACACAGCTATGACAACTGTATCTATTCTCTCTTTTTTTAAAGGAATAATGAATATGATGAGGCGACAGAGTGTAGAATTTCTGATGGTTAGCAGAAGTACAGAACACCTTTCATATTTCTGCAGTTATCACATGAAATACCGGCTGAGCCAATCTCCATTTCCCACTGGGAGGTTTAAAATTCTGAAGTTTCTGAAATGTTCTTACGCACTGTAGTTAAGCGGTGATCTGTTTAATACATATGATGTTATATGTGAGCTTTGTTACCCTCCCAGCACTTCGCCGCAGCCTAGCAAGCCAAACAAAGCTGCAAGCAATATTGTTTAAAACTTTAACACATCCTTTAACAACGCCTGACAACAAAGCAGTAGTTGGAGCAACAAAGTGAAAGCTCTACCTTTGGAAATGTGTTTTACAAATGATGTTGTTCCTCTGGAAACTCCACTGACAAATGCTCCCGGGCCTCTGGTCAGCCCTTCATAGGGGAGCCTAAAGAAATCGGCTATGCCATTCCCTATACTTCTCACCAGGCTAGCCGGGCTCCCAAGAATTTCCAACGATCCGACAACCCAGCCTGCATGGAAAAACAAGACATATGTTATGGCTGCAAAACCTGCAGGAGCAGCAGTTGTGAAAAGGTTATTCCTTAATTATCTTTTTCACACTAGTATTCATCGCATTCTGACCTTCCTTTGAGCAAAACACAGGAAATAACTCATCCACTATGAATTCAGAAATTGCAATCTTTCATACTTCGTAAATCAAAGAAATCCTTTTGGCAAACTCGCAAATAGCTTTAGAATGACTTCCTTCCAGGAGCTTCCCGTATTTCTGCTAAAAGTGTGCTAGGGAGGCAGATGCTGGAACCTCACAGCTACGGAGGGATGGGACTGCAAGTTCAGATCGCCAGGTCAGTTTTAGACACTATAAGGCAGCCTGGTGATCTCACATCCTTATGTGATAGAATTGTGACAGGGAGTTTACACTGATACAATGTACTGCTTTACGGGAGTGTGCAGGTCAATTGCTTGATGGAGTGTTAGGAAAAGGGATGCAGATTTTTGACAAGTGCTTAAGAAGTTATTTTAAATCCACCCCAATGCTTCTAAGCTGATCATTTTCTTTCAGAGTGCAGTGAAAGCCAGACAAATGTCTTTTGCTCAGTACAGTTGTGTAAACAGCAATGACATCTACATGCTGATTAGGTTACTCATAGGGGAGTATTCCTTATGCATATCCCAGGAGAGGTATCTGCAGATCTGGTTTCCTATATAAGTGCAGGGCTGCCAGCAGCTTGCTGGATGGCCAAGCATGCAGCAATCTGTTGCTGGAAAGCTGTCTGCAGGTCTTGTCTTTCTCAGGCTGGTTGGCAGCAGATTTATTAGGAAATAGTGCTGCATAACTTTCAGCCCTGAGAGAACGATTCAGAAATGGCAATAAACCTTAAATGGGAACTGCCTGGTCTTTGAGTCCTGGTACCATGAATTCCAGCTGGCACTGTGAGAATGACACTGGGTGTGACAGGGCTGGGACACTGAAAGATGGACAGCTTGTCCTCCTGTTCTCCTGCTGAGGGCCTTGATCTGCGCTGCCCTCCTCATTCCCATCTCACCACTGCAAACTCCTGCTATCCAGATGCTTTTCTTGTTTTCTATTAGCCCCTCCCAGTCACTCCTGTGGAAGGCTGAATCATGAAACTGAACAGAAGAGAAAATGTTACTCATATGCAATGAATTAATCTCATACTATCATTCTAAGCTCCTGGAAAATCTATTATTCTTGTTGAATCTGTCCCACATTTCAGCCCTGGCAGCTTGAGAACTCCAGTATCCATAGCATAAAAAGCGGGAACCACAGCAGACATAAGGGAGAGGGTGGGATGGACTATGAGAACAAAAATCAAGTGCTACTGGCAATGCAATAAGGAAGGCAGCAACAAGCACTGTGGCCCCGCAGTGCCTGCCCTGGAAAGGAGCATCCCCTGGCAGTCTCTCCCTGCTGGGACAGGGGAAGCCAGTACTCAGGCTGGGCCTGTACTCCCTCCCTGTAGTATTTTTAATAAATTATCTGTGCCACTGTGCGAAGTGCTGAAAAGCTGGAGGGGTGGGGAGGTGTGTGCAGATGGAAGAGATGTTCTTTCTGCTTGCTCAGATCAATAATGTTACAATAATCCCTTACAGCCTTCGTTGCTTGTTTTTTTTTTTCTCTCTAAATATTCTCATCATTCGTTGTCCTGAGGTGGTGGTGCAATGGAAAGCAGCTGAATGACACCACAGCTTAGTGCCTTGGTGCCCTCCAACTCCCCCAGCAGACACTGCCAGGCTGGAACATGGGAGACTCCAACTCCACTCACCTGTTTAATCAGCTGGTGTGCTCAGGAATGAAAACCACATGAAATGCATGAATGAAACCAGGTAAACACAAAGCTGAGGGGTTGCCTGGTATCCTGGGGGTGAGCTGTGACAGTCTGCCCTGGCTGGTAGGCTGCCACTTTTGGGAAGCTCTGGAAGGAGCATGCTCACCCCTGGAGAGCACATGGGAGGAACGTGCAACCTGCATCAAGTGTGGCCCTCCTTGGCCAACACTCAGAGCAAACCAAATGGCTCCTCACTGCCAGCATGGACCACCCAATCCAAGGAGGAAGGTGTGGGAGTAAGTAAGGATAGGAGAGTGATGAATCAGGAATAGTTCCTCCATTCAGAAGCTCTGTGCTGCATTATACTTTGCAGAAATACAGTATCATGTCAGGTTACCATTTCCCAAAGTATGCTTAGTAATTATGTCCACTAGTATGACTATATCAGCAGAGAGCCACTGCAGTTTCTTTCTAGGCAACTATAGAGTTAGATCTGGCTGATATCAGTGATCTTTTTAAATAGAATTTTATTAACTTTTAAATAGAAGTCAACTTAATTAGAAAAGGATGGGAGATTTCCATTGCAAGCTTTGCTAATTTGAGACAAGCAATGCTAATCAGCATATCTGAGCAAAGCTCTCCAGCGCTACTCACTGCTTACAAGACATATATTCTAGCCACTCTTTTGGAACATATGGGGGGCAGCATGACACACCCCTTTTAGCAAGCTATGGGGTCAATCCTGCCCTCTCCCATAGGGCAGCAACGATCCTTCATACAGCTAAGGGCAAAATGAGACTAACCTGTTTGGAGCATAAGGCATACCTGTTTGGGAATGCCATTTGTGCAGATGCTACCATGATTTATGCATTGGACAGTGGTTAGCAGAAGGGGGTCAAACAACCTGTCATTTTGCAGATTAATGTGGCTAAAATGCAGGAGAGCAAGGTCCTTTTCCACAAGAGACCAATCCAAGAAGTGTAACTCACCTGATGGTGAGGGAAGGTCTCACGGTTTGCAGACCATATAAGGTTTTTGCTTATTTTTTTCCTCCTTTTTAACTTTGTTGACACAGCCTTCTGACAAGTGTCACAAACTCTTCAAAATACAGCATCTTCTTTGCCCAAGCAAACATTAATCAATATAATTCACCATTTTAATAATGGTAACCCCTTTCAAAAAATCTATTTTAGTTTTATTGCTTTGAGTGTGGTTTAAGCAATGACTAAATATATGCTTATGTATTTTCCTGAAGAGAAGTTCCACTGAAGCAAACCTGACTTCATAATATTTAAACCTGTTTGCTTCCATCTACATCATGAGCCCAGAGCAAGGGGTGGCCTTTGCACTGCACCCTGCAAGGGTAGCACAGGAGGTAAGCCCAAACCAGGCTCAGGAATCCCTAACTCTCATATGTACCTCACCTGGGATGTTGCAGATGAAAAGCCGGTATAACCCCAATTTCCTGTCGCAGTCTATCACCACTTGTATCACCACTCCTAGGCAGTTGTGGGGAGAAACATTCACACTGGGCCATAGTTTCACTCTTAATTAGCAAGAAACTACATCTCCCCTTTTGTACTATGGAATTTGACTGTAAAACAAATCCAAATAAGCAGTAAAAGGAAAAACCTGCAAATTTTTGGAAGCAAAATAATGCAAGAAAAAAGTGAATCAGTGCACACTGTGCTGGTGCAAAACTGTGAGAAAGACCAGATCAACATCTCACTATTTCTATTTATAAATACCTGAAATGCATGCGTACAATTTTGGAAATTGTGCACAGAAATCAGGTCACAGCTATGCTTCCAGCACATCAGGATTCCAGAAAATCTGACGGTTAGTATTGCAGGAAAATAAATCCCATGTTTCAGTGTGGATTGCATTACCTACATGTGAACATGGAGAAGCTTCCTCCTGTCTCAGGTAAAAATTCTGTTCCAGACTAAGACATGTCAGAGACCAAATTTCATAATTTCTAAATTAATATTTATGGGAAACAGAATACACCTGCTAACCTAACAGACTAATTGCTTACTATTGATCCTATATGGGAAAAAGTTAGTAACAGCAAACTTCATAGTTCTTGGATCAAAGGACAACAAACATCTGTGTGCCAGTTTAGCATGAAGGCTGTATGAAGAAAGACAGAGTCCTAATCATAAACTGCAACCAAAAGGAGTTTTAACAACAAAAAACCATCCAAGGCTATAATTTACTTCTGAATGCAGAGCAACATGCTGAATAATTTGATTAAACTTAGTTTTGGGGAGTTTATGTGAGGAATGTGGGTTGATTCTGACTAGTGCTATAATACAAAATGACAAAACCTAAGCCTGCTAGAATACATTTTTATGCTGTGTTCAGGGTTTCATAAAGCTTTCAGGTGGCTGGCTAATGTTTAGCACAACCTTACAAATCTTCGCTGGTGTCTGCTCAGCCATTTTATTTCCCTTCTGTTGTATGGCAGAACATGAAAGGTGCCTGAAAATATCATTATCAAAGAGTGTCTGAGGAAAACAATAATGTATGGTTAACATCAAGGTTATTCAGCTTGAGAGACAGTCACAGAATCCTGGTACCTAATAAAAATGTTACGTGTTAAGGAGAAGTACTGACCTGCTCGGAAAAGTGCTCCAGCAGCATAATGCATGGCCAAGGCATGGACAAGTTGCCTGGCAGTGGTGAAGATGGGTCCTCGCTCAAACACAGAGAAAGAGAGAGGGGTGTGATCTGAGGCTATATACAGTTTCAGTGAAGCATGAATACTGACAAGGAGATTAACAGGTTGTATTGTTAATTTTCTTAGCTTCACTGGCTTGACCAAAGCTCTTGCATGCTCTCTCACTTGTTCAGGCAGCACCAGGGTAGTATCTGAAGTATGCATGGATTGAAAAGTGGTTTTGTTTTCTGGAAGATATGTATCAAATAAAGTCTTAATGTAGTAAACAAAGGTGTCTTCCACATACAGCCTAGCTGGTTTGAGCTCAAAGCTGAGGTCATTTATGTGAAACATGAAATTCTCTTCCTCAGAAAAAGCAATGCAGAGTTTTATAAAACAGCTTTCTTTATAGCTTTCCAAATCTTTGTTACAAACAGTGAGGTTGCTCACTCTGGACCACTGCACAGTCTCATTTTTTTCTCCTTGGCACAGCAGGACTGCAAAATGGAAATTGGACTTGCTGTACAACTGATTGTCTAGTTGCAAGTCTTCACAATACACTTGGAGACTATGAAACTGGGGGAGGCCTTCCATGGTGTCCCACTGGAACTCCTGTGATAGGGGTCTCAGGTAGCTGTTGGCTGGAGCCATGTGGAGGAACATGTGGTCTGCTGTGAGACGCAGAAGTTCAGATGACACTTTGTGGTTTGTAATATCATCAAAGGCAGCAAGACTCAACTGACCGATGAACATTTTCAGTGATAGGGTCTGCTCTTGACTTCTAGAAAGGAAAAGCAGTTTTGTTGCTTCATGTACTTTGAGTTCACCCAGCATCTTACTTTCTAGAAAGCTGTCAGAAGAGATGTTCTCTATAATACACAGGAAACTCACTGTACAAGTCCTGTTACTCTTAATGGGATCTGGCAGCTTCAGCCACCACTGTGGATAACACCCAGGAGGTCTTCTAAGAAATGGGATATTTCCATCTATCCTCTTTCTTTCTTATCAATCAACAGGATCGTTTGGACAGGAACATCATTATATACACAGTAATTTCCTATACTTTTTTTTTTGTAACAGAGCCAGATGTTAAAGCAGACAACATTACAATTTTCTGATAATTCACATACAGCCTCAGATGTTACAGTATTTTCTGAGAGACACTACTGAAGGTTACTATTATGGATAATTCATTTCACACCACATACAATGAGTGCCCTCCAAGGAAGCCACCACAGCACTGAGAGCCTCCCTCATGCAATGTTAACTGCCCATTGCCAAGTTTAACTAGCAAGTGGGCTATTATGTATCGCTGATGACCAGTTTCTTGGGGATTAATACTTAATTACTGTGCAAATAAAAACAGTACAACAAATTCCACTCTAATAGTAACAGCATTGCTGGAGGTCAGGCTTTTTGCGTCTTAGAAAGAGGTAGTGTTATAATTGCACTTGAATGGAGCTGAGGTTGCAGTGTGTTATGGAAGTGGGGAAGTCTCCTAAGAAGAGTGTTATAATGAAGCACGGTTATTTAATGACTGTAAGACTATTTCTACAGCCCTTGTACTTCAAAGTTCCTGCCAATTTTAGTGGGAGCCTGTACAGTTACAGATGGCAGGACCTGGCTAAATACATTTTATACTGAAGAACACACTCAAAATTAATTCTGAAGGGAAAATCTGTGTTTTTTGTTGTGTTTTTTTTTTTTTTAAATGAACAACACAGGACTTCTTTTTGTACCAGGCATCCAGTGTTTACCCTAAAGTGACATGACTTTGGTGTTAGATTGTCCTTTTTTAACTGTGACATACAAAGCGTAACATCTGGTCTAAACATATGCCACAGAGCACGCAGCAGTATTAAACAAAACAAACAGTTAAGCCAAAGTTTGTTGGTTAGTTAACACTTAGAAAGCTGACTGACCAGTCAGCACTTTTGGCAATGCTTTTTCATCACCTTTTATGTGCTTTATGTACCTGTTGAGGTTGATCTCGACAGGTCCTGCTCTTCCTTCTGGGGCCAAGGTTATGACTATTGTTCCACACTGATGGGCAATGTCCACATAAACATAGCCAAAGCCAGTTAAGAACACAATCTAGAGAAGAGAGTTAGAAACATACGGAATGCCACTGAAATTACTATTTTTAATGTCGGAATAAGAATTAATCCTATTAGAGATTTCTTACGCAAATCATGACACTTCAGGAAAAACAGAAACAGATATCAATACTAGAAAATAACAGCTCTGATACTTCAAGTATTTCAGTTGAACAGCAAGATGAAATTTGCACCTCATCCTTTAACTGCATAACTGAATATATTTTAATATGAAACTTCTTCTCCAGAAATAAGCAAGATGTGCTGGAGAGGGGGGAAGTTATACGAGAACAGAATAAAAAGGAAATTTTAATTTGCAATTTTAGATGAAGGAGAAAGGCACATTCCTAAAGCTCTGCACAATAACACCTCCACTGGAAAACCAACCCTAAATTAACATTATGTTGCTATGCCCTAGCTCAGAGCTGGTTAGATGAGTGGCTGATAGCATGATGCTAAACACATGAAGATTAAAAATTAAAGTAACATTCTGGATTCATGAAGACTTGCTTAACAACATTGAACACATTCTTAAGCCATCTAACCTGCATTTGAGAGACAACATTCAAAACCAAGGTGTTGCCACAAAGAAATGGCAAAAGTATTAGAAAGCATAAAACATTTTAAAAGGCAGGAAAATGGGAACTTGACAAGAGGTTTGTGTCTTGCTTACAGATGAGCAAATTTTCATTCTGAATAAGTTGTCCTTAGGAATAAATATTCTACTTAAAGAAATAACATATTGGTTTTTGTAGCTTAATTCTACAATAGTTCTGAGCAAGTTTTGTGTTCTTCCACAATACAGAAGACAGGTCTTTTCAGGCTTGGAAAAGTCACAGCAGTCTTTGTTAGAGCAAACTGACTTCTATTTTGTAAGGCTACTATCAGCACAATTGTTTACAAGATTGCAATGACAGAAGAGATAATTTAAAGGAATACAAACTCAAGAGATAACACAAAGATAATGGGCTAGCATAGGTAAAATAAACAGTTGTTTGCTTTGAAGAATCTTTACTGCTGTTAACAAATCACCAGAAGGAAAGCACTTGAAGTTTAGTAGATCAGCACTTAAATAGATTCTCGTTACACTACATATAACAACCTTGCAGAGATAATTAAATTTCATTTATCAAATTATGTCTTATTCTTCTGAGAATTACTATACAAGAATTCATAATTGTGATATTTCAGTTTTAAACTTCTGCTTATCTGAAAGAGATCTGCAATCCTGCATGATGGACGTGGACAAAAAAAGGACACTGAATTTTCAATACACCCTCATTATTCTAAAAACCCCTTACTGATCTTAAAGATTGGAAATTTTAATTCAAATTTCAGATGTTATTAATTTTTGTAAATTAATAACATTTTCATTTAATAGAATAAGTACCTATCTGTGACTAGGTAGAAAGAGCACAAATTACTCAAGATCTTCTAAATCCCAGTTGTTTCACAATCTGAACCAAGCATGTGAAGCTATTAGCTTATTCCTTATTTACTTATAGTTTCCTAAGATGGACTGAGAAATCCTGGGGAAATTCTCTACTTGTAAACCCTAAAACTTTGTTAACAGAAGGCTACACTTCTTATTTGGAGAGTTCTTCAAATAGACAATGATCCCCAAATGTTGTCTTAGCATCTAATTCCTTGTAGGAGCCAGATACTTATAAAGAACCCTGGTCTGGCATAACATTAATGGCTGAAATTTGAAACCTTGCATTGCTTGACTGGCTTGCTGAATGAAACTGAACTACTTGCAATATAACATAACACTCAATAATCAAGAGCATTTTTGTGATTGGTCCCCAGGGAAAACATCTGAAACTAGTATTTCTTTCAAAGAGAGAAGCAGTTTATGTTGATTCCATGTAAACTAATGACTTCAAAGATGGAAAAAATTCCCATCAAAAAGAATTACTCCAGTCAAGGAAGTTTTCATTTACCTCAAAACAGGAGAAAAATAACAGAAGGAAACAAAAGGTTTTTTTTGCTTTGTTTTGCTTTAAAAAGACATGAGTAGCTTCTGTAAAGACACAGAGGGAGAATGACAGTGATGATTCTTACAAGATGTAAATATAAAAATCCTGTGTTAATTAAGTCACCAAATAGAAGGATTTTCCTGGATCCTTTGCTTATAGGGGATTCTTTGTTTACAGGGGCCAGAAATTATCAGGACTGATTTTTCTCCAGGGAACACCAAGTTGATGAAAAAGAAGTGAAAAAATTCAGTGCTAGAAAGCCTGTATTTTTATCTAGCTATTTTTAAAAATAGCCAGTGAAGAAGGTAATCTGTATTCTAAAACTTCCACAGATTAGGGAGGAGAACTCCCAAAACTTAAATTAAAAAAAAAAACAACACCAAAAAAAATTGCCTCAAAGCCCAAAAAACCCAACAGCACTTAGAGGAAGAAGAGCTCCAAATACTTACCTAAAAAACCCCCTAAACCCAACAGAGTTTAATTAACCAACAGAGTATGCTTCTTGCAAAGGAACAATATACTGTGCAGGTCAGAAAGACAACCATTTATGCTGTGAACTCGGAAAGAGTTCATAATGATTTACCTGTGTTCCTTGATTGTTGATATCCACAAAATCACTCCATTCATTTACTAATTCATCATATGACACCACTTTCAGAAGAATGCTGGGCAACAAATCTCTTGTTTTGCAATCTGGATAGCTGGAGACTTGATGGTAAAGTTCATGATGAACTGAACATTCAGCTGGAATCCTTCTACAATAAACTTCAAACTTTGGTGTATCTGAAATTTCATAAAATATACAGGATTAGAACTTTCTAAAACCTGCACGAAATGAAAACTCACCTATGCTTACACAAACAAGGAAGTTTCTGTCTAAAATATTACTAATAAATAAAAACATTACTCTTCTATTGGTTACAATTTTATATGTTTGGGTTTTTTTTCCCTTTCTTTTTCAATACACTAAGGTTTACATAAATAATGTTCTACTTATCACTGCATTAACATTAATGTTTTGTGTTACACTTGTGAATCTTAGGAAATTAAAATGTTCCATGGGATTGAACTGATGTCAAAAGGACTCTACTGCCTACTAGTTTCCTACAGCTGAGTCACCTTGATGGATGCAACTAGGGAGACCCAAAAGCCTGGAGTCATGTAAATTCATACTTCTGACCTCATGCTTAGCTCCATTAGCTTCCAGGCTTCAGTACCTTCCAGAGTCTGTCACTTTCAGATGGATCTTCATGAGGGCATCAAGTTCTTGTTTTATCAAAAACACATACTGAACTCAATTTTGCACTGGAGATACAGAAAAATAATCTATACTATAACACTGCACTGTTTCTGCATACTACCTACCTTTGAAGTTTTCTTTTACAAGCAATGGAACAGAGCACCTATTGTGAATAATTATACGAGGGCTAGGATCTTCTGTAAGTGTTAGGTACGTCACACCAAGATGCTCTTGGTAAGTGAGGGCTATAGCTCTAAAACAGAAGCAGATATATTTGATTATGCATGTTTTGGATGAAATCTTTACATATCATTACTCTGAACAATAGAAACATTCAAAATTAACATCTTTAAGACTCTTTATAATCAAGTTCTTAGTCACAGATATTTACAAATATTTAGGCAAGTACATATCTCCACTGAGAGTTATACTGAAACAGAGAAATGCGTGGAAATACCACAAAAAACAGTATTAGAGAAGAAATCACTTAATAGAGACAACTCATGAGTTAAATCAAGTATGTGTGTTTACAAGATGAGAGCCCTGGCCAGCAGAGATTTATATTAAATTAAAAACATGAGATTGTAGGTCCAAATTTTCAACATAAATCTTTAAAATTTTCCAGAAGAATTTGCACGCATACTTTTTTGATACACATGAAAGATATTTTTAACAAATACATAAATTTGTAACTGACTGCTCGCCTGGAATGATCCCCAATGCTATCGCCCCTTCAAATGTTAATCTTACGGATCATCACTACATAAATTTCTAAAATGAAAATAAATTAATTTAGTTCTACTTATTAGCTGCATAAAATGTCTTCATGCATAAACACAAGTTCATGTTTTCTTGTGCAAATTTATTGGCTCTTTCTAAAAAACTTCACCTCATGGTGATTTTAAAAAATCCAAACAGTCTGCAAATTGGATTAGGATCACGAGATTCTCTGTATCCATCTCGCAATCATGAAGAAGCTTTTCCGTGTTCTTCCCATTATTATTTTTGTTTTAATCTGAGTCTTTATGAGAATCTTTAGTACCCACACTGATACTTCTTAGACTACAGAGGAACAGTATGTGGGTTTGAACGATATCAAGCACTTCAGGCAAGAGGAAGATCATATTGCTGCAGCTTCTCTAATTTCATCAGATTGTTTCTTGTTTATACCAGTATAAGGATAAATAGACTCAGATACGAGGTCTGAGAACTGAAGTTGGGCATCTGACTAGTCATCGGACTGTTACTTTAAACTAGCTGGGTGCATTTGTTTGTAAGTAGAATGCACGTTTCGATCATTTCAAGATTTAAAACATGGATTTTTTTCCTTGTCTCAAAACAGTTTCATTCCTGTTTTGCTTTTCCTGTTTATTTTCTTATTATTCTTGCTAAAATGTATTTTTACCTTTTATAAACAAAACTAAATTTCTGTATTGTATCATTTCATACTGTCCTTGAGCACTCAAATTGTTACCTGCAAATTGAAAAAAGACCATAATCTCAAAAAAACCCTTTTCATGCTCTTATTTTGTATGCACATAAAAAATAGCAGTCCATGCATTATAAAAATAATTGTACAACTTGTACACAGTCATAACATGAAACCATTTATAATAAAAGCATCAAACCCATCAAAAGATAACAATTTTTAAATTAAAGTAAGGCTTGCCTCTACATATGGGGGGCATGTGTTACTCTGACTTCTGCATTAATGTCTTATGGTTTCTTCCTAGCTGAGGCCTTATAGCAACACGCAAAGATCATTATTCATGACTGTTCAGCATACAGTACCTGGTACAAAATCCACTTTCACTAAAGACCCCTGTGGGCACTGCCACGCTCTGTCTAGCGAACTCTTGTTTAATGACAGCTGGTAGACTCCACAGCTCACAGCTCCCTGCACAGCCGCCTGGACTGAAACTCAGCAGCATGCGTTTTTCAGTAAGAGGCACCCCTGAAGTTAAGGGAGTGGTGTCTGACATCAGGTCCCAGCAGGGCACAGCACTCAGCACCTCACTAGGTGGTGCCCCAGCTGGACTGATGCTGAACACCGTACTGTCTGGTGAATGGAAGTCCTGGGAAGAAAAAAGATGGTGGTAGCATGACATACTGGCTTCTAACAGGAAGTTTATTCATGATGACCTTGCACAGAACAATCTCAAGTAGCTAATGACCACAACTAACTAAAGGTTGCACTAAGCTGACTGCATTAAAAGCCGTTGGGCCAAAATCTGTCTTTAGGTATACTTATGCAGTTAACTAAGCACAGTTATCTACAGTCCAGTCTACATCACTCTACCAAAACCAATAGTTATATCACTGTAATAAAACCATGGGAAGAAAATCCATTTATAGATACAAAGCTAAAACCAGGTTTTAGCCTTAACGGTTTTCCAGTTCCCCATCCAGTAAGACTGCCACAAAATGTGTGATGCACAAATGTAGATACTGATGTGAAGAAAACTAATGCAGAAGGAAAACAAAACAAATAGGGAACTTTTTCTGTTTACCTGCCAGCTCCTCTAGCAAGTTCAACCCTGAGAATTCTTTCCACATATTTTACTATAAATGTAATCTTCAATAAATATGTACAAATGGTTGATTAAAATATATTGACCATGCATACATTTCGGTTCCTGCAAACTAGTCCTTAGATACACTGTGCAATTATTAGAAAACTGATATTCACAATTTGATGCAGTTTGCTGAAATACATAAACTTTGGGCACGTCTCTAGTTTTGCAGCTTTGTTCAGATAACTGGAATCTTCCCAAAAGAATAACAAAAAGTTTTCAGCCTGCCAGGCCAATGCACCTCTTTTACACGCAAACTCAGTGAAAATTCTGAGAACAATTTCAACAGCTACTACGGATTACGCTGCCTGTTTTACAGAAATGGCCATTAGTGCCTGAACAGATGGAGAACAGGCAGAACTAATTCTGCAATGTGCAAGAATCTCCTGCTTTGCACAGATTCCTGATCCCAGTTAATTACTGGAGTTGAATTTACCCAGGATTCTGTACTTTAAATACTTTAGCATTGTTATGTCTAAAGATTTCTGTTCAAGCTCTTCTATATGCAGCTGAAACCATACAAATCTAAACATACTGCAGATGACAAGCAAACCAGTACCGACAGTGCTTTACCTCTTCTCCTGAGTGGGTTTTGGAAATTGAAAGCTGTGGCCTATAATAGATTTGATATGGTGTACTATTGATCACTGTTGTCTTATCTTCTATTTGTAAAATTTGTATACCTTGTCGAACCATTGAAGAAATGCAGAACTGACACAACTGTAAGACAATAAAGAAGATGATAAGGTCACAGACAAAACCATAAAATAAAGTGGCAGATCTGCCATTTTCTTTTTAACTGTGGAAATCCCATCTATATCCACACACTTTGTAGCTGGAGCCACATCAAATACTTTTGAAGTTGCATCTATCAATGTTTGCCAAACAAGATAGAAAATTCATTAATTATTTTCCAGGAAATACTGTATTATCTTTATGAGTTGGGCAGAATGATTTGGAGATGTAATTCTTTAAATTATACTTCATACACTGTTTATACTCTCATTAACATAATTAGGGAGGAGCTTTCACACTGCTTACACTTGATTGCTTTCATTCACTATTTGACTTAGTTTTTAAATGATAAAGTTATAAATCAGGATAATTTTCTTCTAACCTTTTGATGACCTGGAAAAGCACCAAGTTTTATCTCAGCTTCAACAAAACCTTCTTCATCCAATGTTACTACTTCCCCATTATCGGCATCCTTCCATTTTGGGGAGGTCACATTATGAACCAGTTTAATTGCCACTGATTTGTGCACAGTATTAGTGTTTGCCCAGTATATTCCAACCTGAAAAGCTTCCTGCAAGTGAAAAATGACCGATTATTACTTGTTGGCAGTTTGATACAGCTCTACTAGAGTTAAATGTAGTTTCCAGTATGAAGTCAACCTCATTTTTTGCCTTTCTCCCTCCTAAAGAATCTTCTTTGTTTATAATTCACCCTATCTCATTATCCAGTGTTTCCTGGTAGCATATGAAATACGAAATGACTCAATCTAAACCGCTCTCAAACCAAACATTCCTTCCAGGTGGTCAGCTTTGCTACTGCGCTCAATCCACTTCCCAGGGGCTGGTCAGCACAGCAGGGGCCAAAGACTTTATTTGGCCTTTACAGCAATTTACTTGGGCTGCTACATTTTGCAGATTCACTGGCTGAATTGAGAGGGAGTAGGCTGCTTAATCAGATGGCGTGAAGGTCTTCTTCCTGCAGTAAAAATTTTTAACTATGCATCTTTAAGACATGTTGCTCTTCAAACATTGCTAGTATGTTGTGCTACTCACTTGGTGAGTCAGCATGGCAAATTTCTACTGTTATTTCTACTCATCATATGACTAACAGTGACTGGAAAGTGGGAATCATCTGCATTAATAACCATTCTTCAGAATCAGAAAGTTTACCAGAACTATGCCTGTTAACATCAATGGTAAAGTTACCTCAAAGTTGGGAGGTATAATTATTTTCCCAGTAGGTACTTGAAGAACAATCTTCTCTCCTTCAAACAGCCACAGGTCCCACCTGGACTGATTGATAAGCAAAGCCCAGGGCAGAAGTTCAATCAACAGAGTTTTAACACACGGTTTCCACACCGACAGCTTTACCCGCATTGGGCTATCCCACTGGGAGAGTTGCTCATTGCTGTTCCAAAACAAACCAACAAACAAATATAGTCAAAGGAATAACGAATTCAAGATTACAAATGATAAACTGTCATTTTCAGAAATTTGCAAGGCTTTTCTGGTTCTGAAAAAGAAAAACAACCTCTTCTTATCATCCTGGAACATACCCAGATGCTTTCAGACTGATTTAGCTATGTGTAGGCTACAAAGACATATTTTCAACTGCATAAGCTCAACCTAAGTTGGTCAATTAAAGAAATATGTTCACAGAATTATCACTATCCTTCAGAACTAAACCTGTAACTTTTAGAGTCATAAAATCACATTTCCATTGGTTTTTTCTCAGCAACTCCCTGTTTCTGTACTTAAACAGCTGCTGAATAAACAACAGCCTCTAGAGTTGCAGTAAAGAAGGTGCATTCACAATAAAAAGATTAATTTTCCTTTAATCCTTGCTGATGTTCACAATGTAATCAAGGGCAGCCCCTAGGCTGACTTCTATTTTTTCCTACCCACGACAGATTCTGCAGCTTACATACAGGAATCACATAATTATTGAAAACATATTCAATGTTGAACACATATAGTCTTCTTGAATGTGATTTAAGTTTATTCGGAAAAGGCAATGCAATAACAATGAAGAAGGTTTAGCAAAGAATTACCCGTCTGAATCCTTCCTATTATATGGCCATGTAGGCTGTGGAGGATTAGTGGCGCCATAGAACTCGGACAGTATTTGGTTGACATTGCCACCTGCATGGGATTTAGTCGCTATCTGTTTAATTAGCGTGGTTGAAATAGGGACTGCACACTCTGATGGATCATCTTCCTCCCTGTCATTGAAAACAGATTCAGTCACTCACACAACAAGATTAAGGATTAGTAGCATAAACATTTTCTTAAATGAAGCTTTCCAAGCTTACTCTACAGTAGGAACAATCACAAGCTAATCACAGATGAATCAAGTTACAATGTCTAACAACTTCCTGAGCATTAACTGATACACGTGAATTTGTTATGACACCGTAATGACCTTTGCGTCTGAGACCCTAGAAACTCTTCAGTATTCCCCCAAAAATATTTCAAGATCATTTAGGAATTTATTTTTCAAAACATAAACCCATGGACTGCTTAAGCAAAAAATGCTGATGTGCTTAGGACAGTTATACCAAATTTAGTATGTTCTGTCATATAATTTCAGGCCAGATATGCTTGTTCTGTCCTATCTCCTTTGCATATGCTATGCTCTCAGAAACAATGCACCAGAAGTTACAGTGTAAATTATTCCTTCTTGTCCTGGGTTCAGCAGTAGCAGTCATGTTTCTCCTTCGTGGTAGCTACCACGTGTAGCAGTGCTGTGTTTTGACTTACAGCCTGGGAACAATGTTGGTGATACCGATGTTTTCGGTTGTTGCTAAATGAAGTTTACCCTGACCAAGGACTCTGTGAGGCTCATGCTCTGCCAGGGAGGAGGTGAAGCTGTGAGGAAGCAGAGATGGGGCGCCTGACCCGGGCTAGCCAGGGAGGTATTCCATACCACAGCACGTCATGGCCGGGGTGGGGGGTAACTGGGAGTTACCCGGAAGGACAGGGGCTTCCGGGTGGAACTCGTTTTCTTGGCCGGTGGCATCGTATTCTCTTCCCTTGTTATCTTCTCTTATCATTGTTTTAGTTGGTGGTAGCGGTGGTGATTTGTGTTGTACATTGGTTGCTGGACTGTTCTTGTCTCAACCCGTGGGAGTTGCACCCTTTCGATCCTCCTCCCCATTCCTCTGGGAGCGGGGAAAGGGAGAGCCCCCAGTGGGGGGGGCCCTCGATTGTTGTCAGCCCAGCACCACTCACTGGGAGTGAGTGAACAAGTTCCCTGACTGGATTTAAACCACGACAGTTCTTTTCCATACAAATGAACCATTTTCAAGGAAAGCGAGTATTTTACCTGGCTTGAAATGTCAGGTGGTGTGTAAGATCAGGTTCTATATTTTGCAGTGCTTTCTCCTGCCCTTTCCCTGGAATCACTTGTGTTTCATTCAGTCCCAGACTTCTTTTCTCTAAATGTATGATAATTGGGTCTGGAAGATGGCTCCTTACAATGAAAAGAGGGCTGAAAACAATCTACAAAAAGAAAATAATATACCAATTCAAGGCTAATTTTATTCCAGTATTACAGCTGTTGAAACAAGCTATTAATAAATCTGTCAAGTAGGTCATTCTACCCTTGATTTATTATATGACATGTAAGGCATAAAAGTTTAGATTTCAGAGACATTAAGTGTACTTACTAATCGTTGCTGTGCATTAGAGTTGGGCTCTAAAGTCAAAATGGTGCACCACACATATGTAATTGAACTCTCTGAAGATGGTACCTGTATACAGAGAGATCAGCAGCATCACACTAAAATTATTTCAGGATGATAATGTTCAACATTTTATCATATTAAGCGGAAGTCTAAATGCTAAGTCCCCAGCTTTCTCAAACATTTTTAATGCTATAATTCCATATACCTCTTTCTAGTCATACCTGAATGACAGTGCTGTGTTCTGTATGTTTAGAACTTAGACATACATCTCGGGACCAGTCTTCATCTCCTGTAGCTTTCACACTCAGTTCAGTAAGCTCATTATTTTCTAGGACATATGAAGGCAACTTCTGCTTGGCTGCGAGGCAGTTGATGTGTTCTTTTACTATGGCCTGTCCATCCTGGCTAATGTAATGCTGAACCACTTTCAGTTCAATACTTTCGGAAAGGTAACTACAGACAGTCTGCCTTCCACAGATTAGGATCTAAAACACAAAAATATGCAGCTCATATATAACAATGGTGAAAAAGAAAGGTCAAAATGGAATTACAGACTGAAAACCTGTACAAGAATAATCTCCCTATTTTAGGTTTTCCCAAGCACTGCTGAAGGCAATGAATGGTAAAACATTATTTTTGTTGGCCAAATGTATGTGCAATTTCATAGAAACCTAGGCATTAAAATGCCTGAAATATTGCTAACGCAGTATCCGGGCTTGAGAGAAACATGTAACATATCCACTTTCGTTCCCACTGAACTCAGCAGTACTGCCCAAGGCTGACATAGCTCTGGACTGGATTTTAAGAGTACCGTGATGGTCTCTGAATGCTGAGCCCTTTCTGAGCAGACACAGTGAAAGGTTTCTACTGACGCCTCACTTTCCCAGCACAATCCAGCGTTCTAGACCTTTCAGTATGTTTCCTGTTTTAATGCTTATAATTCCATTAAATGGCTGTACCCTATTTCTGTATTTAAGTGCACCCACCTAGAAAATCATCAAATTAGACTCAGAGTTGTTGCTGTCCATCATACACGAATTGTTTATCATAGAACATATAGCTGACTTTTTGTAAGCTATATGAAGAAACAGTATTCCACGTGTATCCCTGTGTAACCATCTTCATTTGCTTTTCATTAAGGAGGGTGCACACTCTAGCTACAACCTACCAAGCAAAGTCTCAGCAGGGCTTTCAGTAAAACACCAGGCACTGTTCTCATCTGAGAAGGTATATTTCTGTTGCATAACATAAGGTGCTCTGTCGTATCCATGAGCTGAACATGTTACGTCCACCACATGCTCTGGCTTCTGCCAATGCAGGCTTCTGGACTGTGGTGTTATTAAAGATCTCTTTACAAAGATAGTATGTGAAAAGTCACTGCACAGAAGCCTATTTTCAAATATTAATTGGGTCATTACTTCTTTCTCCTTTAACAAAACTGTCAAAACTTACAAACCATGCAGAGATGTTTACTAGAATATGTAAAATACATGGTGGCAATTGAAATTTTAAATGTTAATATACATATGAAAGTGAAGAAAAATTTGCAAAATCTCCCCAGAACGCCCCCAGAAGACCGCTATATTTAGTGTGGGGTGTTTTTTTTCAGATCCCAGTAGGAGAGAATAAATAACAAGGTGACTAATTCGTGAATTGCCCATGTTATTTTTTCCAAACTGGATCAAATACTTACTTGCTTTTGCACTCCACTGAGCTGCTGAACTTTGATAATAAGTGATGCTGTCCGGCCCTTGTACTGAATGGTACGAATAAAGGTCCCTGTATTGTCCACACTGAATGGTTCAGACCACCGCCAGTTTCCCCAGCCTTCAATACAGATGTGTAACAGCTGGAAAGAAAGCAATTACTGCTTCAATACATAACTGGGGGGGGGTGGGGGGGAAGCCTTTCAGTAGGCTAGGAATTCCCATGACAGAAAAATATTCTTGGCTTTAAAACTCAGCAATGCTAAGCACACCAGTTCGCTGACTGATCCACTCATTCTGTGATTCTGTGATTTCAGATACAAGCAGAAGAATCAAAAATACTGTAAGATAGCTCTGCATCATGCATGCCTAGAAATTACCTGCTTTAACAATGTATTTGGGACGGTAAAAATCCAGCACACAACTGCTTCAGAAAAAAACAGTATGTAGACTAGAAAGATAAAACAGGAAATAAGAGGTTTTCTTTAGTGCCCTTGAAATTGTTCTAGAAATCCACCCTCTTAATTATCAGCAAGGTGATAGGGAATGCGGTCCAGATGAAATTTCTGGCCTTCAGAATAAGAGAAAAAATTACAAATACTCTTCCCTTCAAAATAAAGATGAAAATCTGTATGTCTACGTGTACAGCTCACATATAAATGTGCATTAAATGTAGAACTTAGTATATTGCTGAGAGATGGGAAATATTTCATTTCTTACACAAATGTGGTGGCAAGTTCAAGCTTGACTGCATGAGAAGAAATTTAACTGCATAATTATACTCCCTGTGTGATTTATTCCGGAAAAGGAGTGGCTTTTTTCCAGTTTAACTTAAATCACTTCCAGAGCAATATAGTCTTTCATCATTTGAAGAGCCTTTCATCCATTTACCCACCATACGCACTTACCTCTATCCCATGGAGATTCTTTAAGCCAGAGTAGTGAAAATTGGTACTGTTCCATGTAGGTCAATGAAGTTACATAAATTTACACCAGCTGAAGATCTGGCTATTTAGTTCTGTATAGATCTTTTGTGGCTGTGCAAACTTAAGGATGTGAGTTACATATAAGGGATCAAAGCAATAAGCATTCTGGGTAAAACTTATTCTTTGCAGAGGGCCAGCAGAGAGCCTAAGCATCACTTAAGTCCTTTAAGACAGTTATATAAAGGCCTTGTGGGAATTCTCTCAAGGGTTGAATTTCACTCTGATTTTGGACATCTGTCATTAATTAATTTAAGTAATTAAGACCAGGATCAGGCCCAAATTATTTATACTAGCAAAAATTGAACCTTGTAAATACGATGTTCTCACGTGATTTGTTTCTAGAAAGAGATAGCACTGGCCATGGGTCTGGCCAGATGGACTTAGTGAAGGGCTGGATGATGGGGTTTTTCATTGTTTTAAGAAACAACCGCAGCAACAACTTTCAAAGACATTACAACTCAGTAGACTGTTTGCAATTTGTGGTATCCTCAGCACAAGTTACACACAGAACAATAACATCCATTCAGTGGGTGGCTTTTGAATTTGCAAGAGTGATGACTGTTGCGTTCAGATTCAAATTAGTTTTATGCTGGAAGCACAAAGGCTAATATGTGCCAGTGTGAACATGGGCATGCATCTGGATGTGCACATGGCTGGGCAGAGCATAATATTCTAGAATACATTGAGGGAAGCTATGCACTAGGACACTCAAAGTCGTAAACAAACACGTCACTTTAATTCTTAAGTATTAGTTACAGAAAAGGAAAAACAAAACAAAACAAAAAAGTCCAACTGCAGTGGTTGGAATCAGTTCAGTTTCTTACAGAGGCAGCTGGGAATAAATCTCATCACATATGAAAACTAAGAGAAACAAGAAAACTGTTTACTTTGGAGAGACTGGTAGCTTGAAATGACAGCCAAATAATGAGAAAAGGTACTAAAGCTATAAGGCACACAAAACATGGTGTGCTCCAAAGACAGATGTCATATAAATGCCATAATTGATGTTCAGTAATTTTATGTAGCTCCAACATTAGGATGTCTCTCACCCTGTATAAACAGCTTTGCTCACGAGCTGAATGTTCCCAAGGAAGGCGCTGTCAGCTTTTCCCGAGCAGTCATTAGAACACAAATGTTGCCTTACTAATTTTCTTTGTAACATAATGATTAGTCTGCATTTAACTTCATGGTTCAGAAAGCGAAACAAAAAAGATATACACATACACATACGGGTAAATGCTACATACAACGGGAACAGCCTCTGTAAATTAAAGATATCCAGTATATTTGTATTAGTGACATAACAATGTAAGAATTGGGTACTGCATAAGTTTACTTCTGAGCCAAGAAACTGCATTCCATGAAAATGCAAAGGGATCTCTGGGCAAATCAGTCATTTAAATGTGAGATTTCTGGAAAACATGCCTAGAAGTAATTAGCAAATGACACTAAGCGATACAGAGATATATGGCAGGAAATAAAAATTGAAGCAATTTTAGAAAATTAAGTAATCAGGTTTAACATTATTTTAGCAGAAGACGTCGTAATAGATGGCGTTAGATACTCAACAAGGCAGAGCTCTAAACCTGACCAAATACTACAGATTCACAGTAATTGCCATGAAACTCCCTTTCATTTATCACACTTTAAGTGAATTCTAAGTATTTATTAGATACTCTGCTTAGAGAAAGTTCAACAAGTACAGCTACGCATGGTACATATATTAGGAGAAAAGAGAAGTCATTGCATAAAGTTAAAAAAAAAATATTCAATGGACTTCAAAAGCATTCTAATAAATATAATCCAGTGATTAGTGGCAACTTCTAGTCTAGAGAGAATTTAAAACAGACTATCTATTGTACATGTGAAAACAGGCACTCATTTGTGTAACCATTTGATTTCTGCATTTTCTTTTAGGAAAATGGATAAACAGATAACACAGAGTTTTTTGTTTTGACTAGATTTTGACAGGTTTGGATTTTTAAATCTGAGCCATTATAGATTTCTGTTTCAAGAAGGAAAGAAATTACCTTCAGGGAGGCAGACTAAGGTGAAGCTGCTCCTTTTGGAGTAAATGTCTAGAAAACCTGTATTCTTTACAATGTCTCTTTACAGAATGTTTCTATGTACTCCTCAAAATTCACTTAAGTTTTCAGCTAGCTGTGTGAGTGAAGGATAAGTTCTGAGTAAATAAGGCTAAGTGTCATATGACAAGGCATGAAGACTAAAATGGGGGATTAAAAATGAGACTAAGAAGGGAGTCTGTCCAGAAAAGGCAGCATTTTCCAGCTGTGTAAGTAATTTAAAGCTTGTGGCCTCAAAATGCTTAGTGATACAAATTTGATTTCTACTTTGCTTGTAGATCAACCAAAGTTAGCTTAGTTTCACTGTAGTTAGATTACATCTGTCTTCTAAGTGAAACTAGAAAATGCTTTTGGGGAAGAATAAGGGTTATTACTCTCGACTCGAGAGACTGTGAGGAATCAAGTGAGGACCTGGTTAATGGTGTGGAAGCAGTCATTTTTTTCTAAGAGATATAAGACAGTAAAATAAAAGCTGTGATGACACAGAAACATGGAGGAAATGGAGACCTGGAGATGGGAGCTGATTTCTAAGTCTTGAAGGTATAGTAAGTTTTCATTGAAAAATTAAAGGAGAAGGATGATCAGCATTTTATGGTTTTTGGTTCAGGATACAAGGAGGCTCTCGACCAGGATTATGATATGCCACAATAAAATTAATTAGTATTTGGGAAAACAGTGATTGAAATGTTCATTCTGCACATTGTCAGATACAACGACCACCAATTCAGTTTGAATTTCAGTTTGGCTTCATTTTCTCATGGACCTGGGAGATCTGACCAGTTCTACATCATTGGGCCTTGTAAGACAGAAGGGCAGTGCAGAGCATGGGAGAAAGCAATTTCCATAATCCCATGCTGGCTAGTAGCAAAAAATGTCACACTTGGTAGATAAAACTCTGAGCCTTGGGGTGTCCTGGAGATGTTGTGAGCCTCAACATAGTCTGCAAAGCCGGTCTGAACCTCACGGGTAAACCTAGCTCTACACATCGTGGAAAAGAGTCTTCTGATTAAGGAACAGTAACCAAATTATCAGGGTTCATGTGATTCATGGATGATACCAATCTTTATCTGCTCCAGATATTATCTAGAGAGTCAATTACATATAACATAGTATAACCATTGATTTCAGATGCAGGACTCCAAAGGAAAGCCACAATACATTTGTCACTACTTGAAAAATGTAAAACAGCATAAACCAGCTTTTTTTTGGTTTTTTTTTTGTTGTTTTTTTTTTCCCCCTGATGTTATTCTGTAAATGACCTGTGAAGGATTATATAAAGTACAAAAAGTTGTGCAGAGAATTTGTAAGATCCCTAAACAATAAGACAGGAAAATATCCCAAAATAAAAGTGACAGGTTCTAAGTTCACAGTTTCCACAGAGTATTGTATATCATCTTATACTTTATATAACCCAACACCTGAAAGAATGGCAACTTCGAAATAAATAACATTGAATTATGATCCTGCTGGACATGCAACATACATGAAAATTTGGCTTCAGTCTTTTCTTTGTAGGAGGAGATTCTTAAAGCTATTTCCAAATCTACATCTACCTTTAAAAATTATGTTTATAAAAATCTAGAAAAAGTTGTGCTATGCAGGCACACTATTTAAAATAAGAGAAAAACAACTTTAAAAGGGTTTCAGAGAAGGTATTACTAATATACTAACCACTAATAGCTATTAAAAAATTTATAAGTGTGCATTTAGAAGAACAGAAAAGCAAATGATAAGAGATGTTCTCCCCCAAATTCTATGTAAGTAGCAATAAAGTGACAGAGAGCTGTTTCAGGCATATTTACCTACTTTGATATGAAATAAAACTATAATGTTTATAACCAGTAATTTCACCACATTCTCACTGAAGTCATTGCCCAAATCAACATAGGAACTAATTTTTACCCACTACACTTCTCAACTGTTTCAAGTCAAGGATGGTGAAAAGTGAAAATGGGCATCATAACCTTGGAGGAAGGCTCTGGAGAAAGGTCAGGAGCTGCTACTTTAAATGCAGACTTCTCCTATGCAACAAACATTATGTTTTGCTTAGGAAGTAAAATAATGAATATAGATCCATTATTCTTTGCTTTTGCAGAGGACTCTGCTGAAGTTTGAGTGTGGGGAGAATAACTAGTAATAACTAGCATGTTATAGAAGATTTCTACTGTTTATTCACAAGGAAATGATCTCTGCCGAATATGTTCATGGGACTCTCATGTGAATAGCTGGGTTTTACATTTGCTGTGATCCCCAGTGTGACCCTCTGACTGCCTACTGTCTTGCAAGACAGAATTCCTTAACTGAGTAAATTGCTAGGAAGGTCTGATCTCTCCTAACTTCGGAGTTTCACCCTATGTATCATATGCTCCAGTTCTCCTAAAAAGCACAGCTGTCTTGGAGACAAACATGACTTTTGACATAACTGGGGCCCATCCCACAAAGCAACTTGAAGATCAAGATAAGGAGCGCAGACTGGATCCAATAATAACGTAGGAGCCAGTGTTGTCTGTAAGGCACAGGAGTGATGTAGCTTCTCTTCCCTTTTAATGATATCTAACAGACCTAACTTTCATTAAAATCTGCAAAAGGAACTCGTAAGGTCTGGCAACTTTGGCTAGAATTGCTTAAAGCCTTAAATATCATCAGTTTTGGACTTACCCCAACTCTGAAAGGGACTATATAGTTGGGGGTGTCTTATCCCTAAGGAAGGACAAAACCTCATGAAATCTGAGGAAAACGTGGGGGATGGAGCAGAATAGAAGAGAGCGCATTGGACCTCAGACTTATTACTGAAATATTAGCCAAACTAGCGAGACCTGCAGGAATCAGAGCGAAAGTTAAAAGGGAAAGGTTAGGTTCCCTGAAATGTAGAATATCCGGGCTGTGAAAAAATGAAGGAAGGAAGGAGCTTTAAGTTAAGCCAAACAGTTGGAGGGACACCATCAATAGCTGATAAATCCAAATCCTTGGTGTGCTATAGCTGATTTTGTAACATGAAAAACAGTTTTTAATTACAGACTATTGTAGCTTCATTAATATTAATTCTAAATGTAAATAAAGCATTATATAGAATATAACTATGAGCTACTACAAAAATAACTTTAGGTATATATATGTTAAATAATTCAAATGGGCAATTACTGCATCTCTCACTATGCTTAATTATCAACAAAAGAAAAACGGAGAATTTTCTTGATGTGAATGTGAAAGAAATACAATCCTTTTAAAACTATTTATTTTCATTTAACTGAACTGCCTTGCCATACTAGAAAAACATTTTGCAGAGGTTAAATAAAGTATTTCATGGCAACCGCTGCTTCTTAGTGCCTGTGTAACAAGAAACATGAGCCAGCTGAAGTTGTGCAAGTTGGTTTTCTTTCCCAGTAAGAGAATGTGGTATCTAAGACCTTGTCCTAACTCATTTTATCCCCAAGAGTAAGTCAAGTAAGTCAAATATGAACTAATGCCTGGAGGGAAGTCCCTGACTCCAGAAGTATGGATTATTTCACATTTATCTTACAATCTGCTCTCAGAGTTCTTAAAATTCACTAACTTGGCAAGTCAGGAATTATCATGAGAAATGAAATAATTTCATAACTATGAAGTCATCTAGCATTCCACGAATATGACACTTGGAGGGTTTGTCCATGCTTGGGCATTATTCTGACCTTTGGATAACAAGCTGTTAGATAGTCTTGCATGGAAACAATTAGAAAAGTGCCATAGCATAATAGGGACAACCTGATGTCTTGATTGAGTCTTTGTTTTCATTTCAAGGATTTGTATTAATCACTGAAAAAATTTACATGACAATAATATTTAAACAAACTTATTTCGTATGATCTAAACTGACAAAGGATTGTGCTGTTTAGACTGTTTAGACGAACTGCCATTCAGAAGCATGCGAAATTTAGCGATTCATATTTAGCATTAACCAAATGAACAAACCTTACAGATGGATGCCAAGATTCTCTGACCTTTGTAATGAAAATTTGCTTCTATCTAAATAGTGTGTGGAAAGCCTTATATTTTTCAGTGAAATTACCTCAGTGCTATTTTTTAGTCTCTAAATTTCCCATTAAGAAATGGCTGTTAAAAACATTTAAAGAGCAGAAATATTCTTGAAATGATTCCAAAGGCTGGGACAAGGGAGTTACAGCCCCTCTACTAGAAGAGCCTGCTGCCAACAATGTGGTTGAGTGAGAAGGAGGGAGCTGTTGTTAGATTCACCATCTCCTGGGACATGGGAATCCACCAGGACACTCCTGACTGTTTATGAGCCCAGTTGTTCCCTGAATCTGAATCTGATCAGAGCAAAACAGAACGGGGAAACCCTTTGACATCACCAACTTTTAGCTGAAGAATGAATATCTGAAAAATGACTCTTAAGTTCCTACTGTCACCTCACCCACTCCCTAATGTGTGATTTGGTTTAATGCTGGATTTCTCCACCTTTCATCCTACACTTTTATTTTTCATTTAATAACAGACTTACATAGTGGCCATGGAAAAAGAATATTTTGCACTGCTCAAGCCTGTGACTGAAAGGACAAGCTAAAGATCAATGTTTAAATATTAAAGTTCTGCAGGTGTTAGATGGCTAATGCCATATGTTGGGCTGGTGGTCTTTGGCAGCTCAGCTGGAACAGATAGGAAGTATCAGCAAACAAGCAGCAATTTTAACTCTTCTACTTTTCACTCTGCTTCAGATAACCTTCATTAACCTTCATTTTCAAAACTCTTTAGAGTTTGCACCACCATCAGAAATACACCATTATTAGAAATACACCATAATCAGAACGACACCATTAGTAGAACTACCTAGAATGATGGTCAAAAATAGGATTCTTCCAACTGGACAATTTTATATCAGTAACCAGAAAACGGATGCAAAAAACTGTTATGGGACATCACAGGCATTTGTTTGTATGAGAAAACACATGTCCTTTTCGAAAACGCAACAAGGGCCACGCAGTACTCCAGTGTCTGTGTCTCCAAAGGTCCCCCCTCTGTGTACTATGACACCAGCACACACCATTTAAACAACTCCTCTATCCCTGGGGTGAGACTGTCCTTTATTAGGCTGCTTTCTCTTGACTAAGGCCTTGACTTCAGCGTCAACTTCAACTGTTTAGTCTGGCTGAATTTGCTCTGCACAGATTACTGTATTTATGTAAAATTCAGTAGTTTTGCATATCAGCAACTGACATATGAAAAAAAAACACAGTAAATTGGCCATCTCTGCCTCTCAAAGAAACTTGAAAGTTGTCAGCAGTGAAAGTGGGCACAGCTCCTGTTTAGAATTACCAGCCAAATTTCACCTTTTTCGCATGCTAAGGCTGGTATTTTCCATGGCCCTGGAAGAGTTAGGAACACCCAACCATTACACTTCTCCCATGAGCTATAAAAGTTTTAGCAACTGTGCAGTGCAGGACTACTGCTCATCAAGTAGGGTGGCACAGGTCTCTAGTCTCCCACTCAGCAGGAGATGGGTATATATTAAAAAGAGAGAAGAAATGGCTTTGCTGTCTCATAAATGCTTATTTTTAGATTTAAATTCTTGCCCTGTCTTGAATCAAGATGAAAAGTCCATTTTTCACCACCACTCACAAAAAACAACAACATGGTTTCATTGAAATATTTCCTGAAGATAATTTTAAAATAGTTTACTTCAGTTTCACTGTTTATCCTTAAAAAAACACCCAAGAAACAGAAATGGCATTATTTAAACTTTGTAAGTGGGGTGTTTCTGACAATTTAAAAAATCTTTTCTAATGCAAGCACATGCTGAGTTGAGAGATTTGTCCAGTTTGACCCTGTTCTGCAAACAATTTCAGGAACAGATGCTTCTGGTAAAAATAATTCATTAAAAAAAATTCCCCAAACCTCTAATGTACATCACAGAAAACAGACACTGATCACTTAGTTATAAAAACCTGGCAAGCGATCTTCCTTTGCTTCTTTTTCAGAAGCTTCAGTTACCACAACTGCTCAGTTTAACAAAAAGCGGTCTTGCACATCCAGTTCTACCCTCGAGTAACTTCTAAACACTTCTGGCTTTCCTCACTTTTTGTTTACCTTTTCTCTCTGATGCAGCCCCGGCATTTGACTCCTGAAGGAACCAGAGCTTTAGAGATAGTTGAGACCATAGAGAAAGCCATAAAGCCACCAGCCAGCTTTAGTAACTGCTGCATTCAAAGGGCTGTTTCTGACATACCTGTGGGGACTTGTGAGAGCGCCAGCTGTACTGGTGACTGTGGAGACTAGCCAGCAAAATATTTTCATCAGTATCCACCTGGCCAAACCTCAGTGTCTCTTGTGTGTCATTACAGATCACAAAATGGCTGAAGACCAACTCCTCTGCCTCAGGGCATTGGTTCTGAAAGGAAAGGGATATGAAAACCAGTAAGCATCAGATTAATTGGAAGACATTTGGCAGCTGACTGCTCAGTGGCGACTGTTACAACACAGAAATGCTTCAAGATCTCTTGCCATTAGCTTTGGTCTCATAGTACTCTACTCTCTGCAAAAAAAAAAGGTGTTTGGGTTGACAAAATATATGCTAAGACTTAACATATTTTACTTTATGTTTCTGTAATACTTAGAAATTTAAAACTACAATAAAAACTTGATTTCCTCATCTATGTGAAAGACTTCAATGAAATTAAATTCAGTGGGAAATGACAGATCACATAGGGCAGATGGGGCACTGCAGGCTGAACAGCATGAAGAGGTTTCTCCATGCTGACAGCTGATCTCTCAGGCAAACAGGCTGCACTTCCTCTTCCCCAGCTGCTGCTTCTTTGAGATGCTGTGGTCGGTCAGGAGCAGAAGACACTCTGCTGATACCACAACACTTTAAAAAAAGGAAAAAGAAAAAGCAGGCTAGTCTGAAAATGCACCATGCAATTTGACACAGTCTAATAAGAAAAACAAAAAACTGTTACAGGTTTTAAAGCATTTTATATTCTACAATACTTTTTCTCCTGCTTGCAGCATCCTTCCATCCCTCTCTTTCTGTTTTTCATCTGGCTGCTTGTCACTTTGTTGACACAATGAGATTATATGATAGTCATAAAAATTACCAGAGCTACAGGTCTTCCGTCCCTGAAGGCATGAACCCTATACAGGAGAGGTCAAAGTGTGACTGACAATTTGATTTGGAGATCATCTCTCATATATTTCTGTCCTAGCCATTACTGGGCTGGCACCTCCCACTTTCAAGCAACTATCTAGCAACCATAAAAATTACTCCAACAAGGCAACATTTGGATAGTCTTCACGCAATTTAATGGGTATAACACAAAGAACTCTTCATCTTCTTCTTTTTGTTACCTCTTTTTGACCCATCTTTCCTAGCACATACTTTTGACAATGCTTTATTGTTGGTTGGTTTTCTTCTCTCCGCAATATAGCCCAGCTGCTCTTTTCTCATCCTTTCTTCCCATGATGTTTGCTCCAACTTATGGGCCCTTCATGGTCTTTGAGAGCTGATTCTGTTTCCCTCCTTGCTCTCTCAGTGGACATTTTAAACAGACAAAATAAAGCTAGCACCTCCTCTGTCTACGATCATATGGGTCTCTAGTTCTTTGATACCAATGTGCCCGGAAGCATGCAGAAATTCAGAGATCAAGCAAGAGAGAGAGAAAATTTTTTCCTCATAGACCCCTATGGATCATTAGTTACCCATGAAGAACTGTTTCGTACATTGCTTGTAGCAGACTGCTGGGTGACACACATGGAACAGATTTTCTGAAAAGTGAAGTGTGCAAGGTATTTGAGCTTGAATGCACGTTCACAACTGTTATTAACTTTAGAAGAACATAAGGTACAGGCAGGTTGCAATTCCTTTTGTGACTGGATGTCAGAATGGTTGGCTGGGAGCATTTGTGCAAAAACCATATTCACCCTAGCAGATTTAAGCATATTTACATTAAAGCTTCTCTTCAAATCTCATTAATTTTTCTGCATAAGATCAGGTATCTTCTGTGAAACAAGATTCAGGGAAGCATAACCAAAATCTCACTTTTTCAAACCAGTAAAACTCATTACAGAGCAATATGTCTGTATCACATCCAGTAGCAGATCTGGGTATGCTAAAGGCTGACATTTACAGTGCCACTTCAGAGTGCAGAATTTATTTTGGCATTTTCTAGTGGCAGATCTATGACTTTCTACTGTCAAGCTGCCATACCCACATACTCATAGGTCTACCACATGTATAATATATATATTTTCCTGTTACAGCTTTGCAAAATGTTCTTTTTAAAAGGGAGGATTTACTATCCACAGAGCTCAACATGTTGTTATAGTCAAATCTATTTATAACCCATGGGGAATTGAAGAAATTGTTGGTTATTGTTTTTACTCCAATACATTTTCTTGCCAATTACACAGAGACTGGAAGCACAATATCAGAAGATTGTCAACTTCCTTCTTTTTACCTGAATAACTAACTTAGTTTCAAGTAAGTTAACAAAAACTGTAGGTTCTTGTATTTTCCAGAGGGAAAAGAGAATTTAGCAAGTTTTTGGCATGTACAGAACTCCTAAATTGTACTGGGGGAATGTTATCCCATCAGAAATTATAACAAGACTTGCACACATTTTGGTGCTTATAAATGATGGTCGTTAATCATTAGTCTTAAATTCTAGATTTGCTACTAGAATCTACTGCTTTTAACAGCAACATTTCTCAAAGTAAACCAAAAGAGGTATTTTAATCTCAAATTATAACACTTCCAATGTTTTAATCAAAGAAACATCAACACATGAGGAACATGGACTGCTTCAAGTGAGTCTAGACGAGGCCACAAATCTGCGCAAATAGCTGAAACACCTCTCCTATGAAGACAGGCTGAGGGAGCTGGGCTTGTTCAGCCTAGAGAAAAGAAGGCTCACGGGAGACATAACAGCAATCTTCCAGTACTTAAGGGGACCTACAAAAAATCTGGAGAGGGACTTTTTACAATGGCACACAGCGACAGGACAAGGGAGAGTGGCTTTAAACTGGCGGAGGGTAGATTTAGATTAGATATTAAGAAGAAATTCTTCACTATGAAGGTGGTGAGACACTGGCACAGGTTGCCCAGAGAAGCTGTGGCTGCCCTGTTCCTGGCAGGGTTCAAGGCCAGGTCGGACAGGGCTTTGAGCAACCTGGTCTAGTGGGAGGTGTCCCTGCCCATAGCAGTGGGGCTGGAACAGATGATCTTTAAAGTCCCTTCCACCCCTAACCATTCTATGATACAATTCTGTGAATACGGCATTGCTCCATGCTGCCAGGCTTAAGAGAGAGCTACTGATACCTCAAGTCTTGATAATAACAGCTGACTAAAGGATCACCAAAGAAGCCTGGGAATATTTTAGCTCAGTATGGCAACTACACACTGTACAGGCAAGTTTCTAGGAAACTTTTCTTCTAACTGCAGTAAATGCAGGGGATTTTTGCCAGACAGTACCTCCCAAGCTTCTTGTTGCCTGAGGAACTACAGAAGTTCCATGTACCCATCATACGTAACTGGATCTCAAATTTGCTGCTAAAGTCTGACAGCAGAAGCTTCTAGGATAAGCAGAAAGTAAAAACAACAACAACAAAAAAATTAAAGAAAAAAATAGCAAAGGATGGAGTGAGGAAATTTTGATTAATAAAAGAGAGTGCAGAGAAATTAGACATAATAAAACCAAATAGAACTTGGCCACAGCAGATCAATGCTCGAGTCGGGCCGGGTATCGGTCAGTGGGTGGTGAGTGGTTGTATTCTTTCCCCTTGTTATTTCCCTTATCATTATTATTGGTGGCAGCAGCAGTGGTTTGTGTTATACCTTAGTTACTGGACTGCTCTTATCTCAACCTGTGGGAGTCACATTCCTTTGATTCTCCTCCCCATCCTTCTGGGAGCTGGGGGAGAAAGGGGAGGGAGTGAGCAAGCGGCTGCGTGGTTCTGGGTTGCCAGCTGGGCTTAAATCAAGACACACATCTCAACTCACAGCTATTTCAAAGCTGGATCTGGAAAAAAAACACACCACTATAAAAGCCTAGGGTTCTTTATATGCACAAAGTTATTTTCTGTGTGCTTCACAAGCTACCGAAGACCTGTGCAAGCCTTTTTCTCTCTCTCCAACGCATACACACACTCTCTCTCTTTCTAGCACCTAGTAATGTTTTTTGAATCAAAAATTTTAAAGTGTTTTTAGCAATTTCTCATCTCCCTCAAAACTCCTCTGAGAGAAAAGAACACTTTCCTTCTGATAGTTTAAACTTCATTCTTACGGCAGTATCCTGATGCTCTCAGCTAGAAAGGTAAACTGAAACGACATGCAAATTTTCTGTACCTTTTTCCTTTGTTCTCCGTGCTTACGGTAAAAATATGGGTAAACTACTGTGATCACAGATGTCATTTTGACTGATCCCATCTCATTAAGAAAACTTATGCAACTGCCAACAGAAAGGTTAAGCACCACACAGACCTCAAGGAAAAGAAGTTCTAATGGTTTAAAACAGGTTTAAAACAGGAGCTTTTATAACTTCTGAGGGGCCTGGGAAAACATTTGCCATGTGAGACCACAAGTTTTTCTCCCTGGGAATACTCACTTAGAACTGTACCTGGGGAGCTGTTTTCTCACCTCACCCCGTGTATCTAGATACCACAGGACACCAATGCTATAAAATAACTTGTGAAGGCTTAAATGACCAAGTAAATGGGAAAAAAACCAACATACCCCCAGGTATACTCACAGGAGACACACATTTTCTCTCTCACTAGATACTCTGCGTGTTATTATTAAATAATAAGACTAAATTTTAAAAATCCTAACGTTCCCTGCCCAGTTATTGGATTATTAAAACAATTATTTTAGCCTTGCATTTAGATGTACATTAGTCTGTTTCTGCTTGTACTTAAACAAGGATTTCAGACTAGACAGTGAAATACGTCAAAAGGGGAAACTGTCTTTAAAAACTGCTAATCCTCTCAGATTTTCAGCATGTGACTTAGAAGTATAAAGCAAGTTGTATGCCTGGTGTTTTTTACACCTATCTTCTTTCAAAATGTTCATCATTACTTAAACCACAACAACAAAAAATCAGTCCACATCTAAGAAACAAAGACACTGGCAGAGGCTTCTGGTAATCCTGAACTCTTGACCTAAAGGTGCAGGGGCAAATTGCTTCATGCTTCATCTGCATGTCCACTGAGTACAATATTACTTATTTCAGGTATTAATCCAGTAAAAAAATATGTGGAGAATTCAAATAACCTTTCCTGCTTATTAAATTCATGCTTCCAGTTGGCAACATTTATATTGTACTTTGTGCGAACAGCAAACATCAAATAATGATTATCATTGGGAATTTCATTCCCTCCCGGTGCAGTCCACCCCTCCAGATCTGGAGGTAAAGCCACATACAAAACGTCTTGGTAATAACTAATTTAATAAGCTGTTTTGAACTCAATTGTGTGTTAACTGTTCCCTAATTTTAAAGTAATGCAAGTTTTTAATCTTGAATAGTCAGGGCTAGATACCCACCACATCAGAACATGGTGGCAAGTACCCTTGACATGAGAGGAAACGAGAAAATTACAGCAACAATTACAGAAGTATATCCTCCTGTGGCTCATGTTAACATTGCCAAATCCATGTATAAATCAGTACCAACTATTCATAGAATGTACCTGTCAGCAATATACTATGCGACATATGGCTCTACTTAATCAAATATACAATTCCATTTTTTCAATTCAGAATATTCCTTCAAGGCACAGAGTAGTCAGTCAGTCATTCACACTCTGATGTGGTTTAAAACATTTAAATATTTATGCACCATATTTTATTTATATGTATAGTTATGTCTGAGAGATCTTTTCTTTTTTTTCCATCCTAAGAGGAAACTGACCTTTCTGAAGGCCATTTTGCAGTAGTTGCCACACATGTCTTAGATGAGGGACTAGTACTAAGTCAGAAATATTCTGGGTTTAAACAGCCTATCAACGACTCTTTTCTACTTTCAATGTTTGTTTTTTATTAAAGGCATTGTTCAAAATATGACAAAAACCAGAAATTGGAGCTACAAAGATTTTTGTTCACATTGATATTTGAGCCAGCTGTAAAGATTTAAATCACACTAGATCTTGTTTTATGAATGTCCTTTTGCAACAAGAAAACCATGGAATGCTGTTAAAAAAGAATTTTTTGATATAAAACACATGTTCTGTCCTTTTTGGGGGGCTTTGTTATTGTAGTGCCATGATAGGTAATTAATTCCCAGGCTCCACATAGGTTTTCAGGCAGATGAAGAGAATGATTTGATTTCAAGGCTACAGTGGAATAAGGGAATTACAGGCCTTCGTGGGGTCACTGAATAAGTACGGTTCCTTACGCTGGGACTGGCTTCAGCCATTAATGCTGCTTGTGCAGAGTGTAATGTGAAACTAGTGCTGAACTTCAATAAGGATAGAAGTAGTAGCTGGAAACAATATGCTCTACCACTCAGACTGAGCTGTGCTTACATACCATGCATCATTCACCTTTTCATAAATTAGTGGAACATTATGCATTTCAAGACCAAGATCCTGATTATTTTGATATAAATCCATGTAGTTTCACAAAAACTCAAGCAGTTCTGGCTACATTTACCTTTACATATAGCATTCATTGCCTCCTAATTTTCATTTTTATCATGGAATGAATGTTTATTAGCAGAAAGCACTTTTAAATTAAAGCTTTTGCACCTTGGAATAATTTTAATGAATGCAGTTGGTATTCTAATTTGATATGCAGTTAATTGCAATAGCTACATTTGTTCTCATTATTGTTTTTGCCTACCTGCTGCCAAGCTTGAATTGCTGTATTTAGAGAATGAAGTGCATATTGGCCAAAGTTGATGAAAACGGGGTCCACCATTATTGTGCAGTCCAAGAGCCTTCCTACTGTGCTGCTGGAAATAGCAATCTGCCCCCAGATTTTGAAAGGTTTCACAACACTCTGCATAGTCATGTTTCGGCACTCCAGAAGTTTACAGTCGGCTCGAGTTGAAAACTGGATCTCCTGGAACACTAACTCATCGCTCCACTGACGAAGATATACATGAGGCTCAACAAAGGAAATTATCATGTATTCTAGTTCAGACGGCATGTTCTTATCAGATGAAAATGGCTGAAGAAACTTTGGTGGTGCTGAAAAGTAAAAGAACGAAAAAGATCAGAGCCTCACCATTGAAACATTCTGTTTGGTTTTGTAAATTGCGTTTTAACTGTTTGTACATATGATGAAAAGAAGTGAAATTCGTAAGAGTCAACTCTTCTGAAATCTGAAATTAATCCTGTTCACACTGTTAGATGTAAAATAGAACTGTAATTAATAGCAGCTGCAAACAAAAAGAATCTGCAAACCAAAATCTTTTTACCACAAATAGATTAGCCACCCAAACTGCTTTATCAGCACACTGCAGAATACTTCAGATTGCCACCTATTTGGAGCAGAGACCATATTTCTGTGAGAATTTTTGCTGTAGTACATATATATGATAGCATGTTTTGAATACAATAAAAATTAGCAATATAATATTTGCTGACACATGACTGTGCAGGCTCGCAGGCCTCAAAATGAAAACGGTCTTTACTGCAGTGACAGAGTTCAAGACCAGAAACCCACTGAGATGCTACATATTACTGCATAATAATAGAAATTAAACAAAATAATATCTTGAGACTAAAGTATGAGAAATATATTTATAAAAACTGTTTTATCATGTCCACTGAAGTCTCAGTCCTGGCATAGTGATGAGCACTGTGGCAGCAGATACTGCAAGGCACATATGCCACTTCTGCAGCATTCAGCATATGAATATTTCCTCTGATGTTATTATTTATGTTGCTAGAACTACTCACATGCTTAAAATCAGAATATGCTCAAGTGCTCTACAGATTTGGAACCAAAACACTCATCACTTCCTAGAATCAAGCCCTATTATTCTGCAAATGCATAATGGATACAGTAAGTTTTGTGCTCCCTTCGTGTACAACATAAGACAAAACAGAGACCCAAAACTTAAGGTCTATAACAGGAACAACAGCAGCATAAGCATAAACTCGGTTACTGTTGAAAAATGAAACAGCTGGGCTTGACTTTAATCTGATTTTTGCCTTTTCCAGTACATGTAATTTTAAAGATTGAGCATCTGGAATTGGAGTGTAATAGTGCGGGAGATTATAGTGATAGAGGTAAGCCTATAGACAAGAAATTATTTGCTAGACATTGAGTGTCGGTATGATTTGATAATGCATATATTATAATACTTGCAGAAACACAAAAACTACTCATGGAGAAAGCTGTCCCTGTCAAAATTATCTAAGATATTTGCTCATCTTCCACAGAAAGTATTCCTGGCATCTGCAAATCAGACAATAATCTAAAGATCTCTTGGAATGTATTTGCCATTAATGCAATGACAGAGAGCACTGAACAAAACCAGATGTAGCTCCAAAAGTGATCATAACTGAAATAACAGTTAAATCTGCAGTTCTCAGAGCCTTTCCAAGGAATTCTTACTATAAGGGGGTTTCAAAATCTTCAAATATTTTAATAGTACTGTTAATATGCTGGAAAATTTAAAAGACAAAATTCATTCATTAAGATGGCTCAAAACTGAAGTGGCACCTGCTGTCACTGATCAGACTATGGAAAACAACGGCTTCTACAGTTACCCATTCTGGAGGGAGGAAGGGGACTGATCAGGCAGCCCCACTGCCTACCCTATGTACTTTCTCAATGCACCAAAGTCATCCATTTTACCCTCAAGTCTGCACCACCAGTGGCTGCTGGTGATAATTTATTGCAAGAATTCCTGTCTGAATGAGGAAATGTGGACTACCTGCAGCAGAAGTGCGATTAAGCAGCATGTGTGAACTATGTATTTTAATTTTTCTGTGTAAAGGAATACATACCTGTGCCTAGTTGATCAAGATGATGGCAGAGGTGGACTTCCACATAGGTAAATTGGATCGACACACTCAGTGATGGCACAAACCAAGGAGTAAAACAGGAGTCAACCCTGGTACAGGCTGCTAATGCTGTGGGAGTCACAAGCTGATCCCATGCACTTTGTGAGCCAGATTCACTTTCTGAGCTGTGGAAGGTACATGACAAAATGGCAGTTCAGCAGTTCCAGGATTTTATCACTTTACAACAGGACTTGGGCATGTGCTGTGCTGGTTTTCTGACACAGCCAATGTCATAGTTTTCTAATTGCTAACGTCAGTGTATGTGCTTTTTCCCAAGCAGAACATAGCAGACAAGTCTGCAATTCGACATTGTTTTTATCATGCTGCACTTTCAATTTACAAACTGTAACTGCAGAAGCAAAGTGTACTTACAGAAAATAAAACCAAAACATACCAGGTATCTTTAATTGCTGGTATAGTTGAACAGAGTACATTACTGTTACTAAAGCTGTAAGAATGAGCTGAAAGTTAATCTGGTCAAGAGAAACATTTCTTTCATTTTAAGGAGACCAACTCACAACCATCAAACTACTGCTATGTATAAACCCTGTCCCTTTAAGCTTTCTTTCCTTTGTCCTTCTCACTCTATAGAGTCATCATTTAAAAAAACAACTCCAAGTATCGTAAGCTCAGCCTGGAGCCTTTTACCAGCACCTATTACAACATATTAACTATACATTTAAAATGCCATCCCGCTGATTTTTTTTCCATAGCCGTGCTCCTGACGCCATGAATTTCCAAGCATTATCTTTCAGTCTCCTGAGAGACACTAACACTACATTACAATTCTACAGGTTGCTAAGACACCACTGAAGCACAAATAAACTTTCTAATTTAAGCCAAATCTACCCTTAATGTTCCTTATTCTCACTCCCTTTGCAGTTTGGCATTAGAGTTTTAGTTTGAGTCAAGAAAGCTAAGGTCAAATCCTCAGTCAAATAATGATCTTATTTTTAAAATAAAATTTAATGAAGGACTAACTAAGGCCAACTTACTATTTTTGTCAGAAAGTAATAGGCTTTTACAAAGCACTGTGAATAAACATTTTAAAGATAGTTTAAATGCAAACTTAAGTTTAAATTGGTTTTCAAAACAACGTCTTAAGCCTTTAGGACCAAAGTTTTCATAATTCCACGCATGTTAATACAAAATTATGTACAAATATAGTAGATACTCAAGAAGTTCAGCTGCAAATGCTTAAAATTCCATGGATAAGTAAATTTATCACTATTATTTTGTGTTACGGTAGCCAGCTAGCACGGTATTTATTTATGGAGCTCAAGTCCAACTTCAGATTTGTGGACATAAATTAAAATACTTGTTTAACAGTAAAACATAACTAAAATTAGCTTGTTATCAAAGAATCAAGACAAGACATCAAGAATGGATTAGGTTTGTGAAGGATGAAAGACAGATAATCAGATTTTTAGTTGCTTTCCTGTGCTTCTTTACGTCTTCAAATTGCCCGCTCACATTTCAAAAATGGTGTTGCAGGTTTTTAAGAACTGGCATATTAGGAAATAAAATTATTCTTTGTGTTTACATGACAAAAGATCTGTGGGACCGGACTAGGGTCAAAGAAACGGGATGCTTTGCTTTGCTCTGACATGGATACTCCTTAGATTGTTTGGAACCAAAGCATGGAAGCAAATCCAAAAGCTGCCAAAATCTGGAGGCTGATTTAGACCATTTAACACTTCTGAATCTATGAAACTGGTTAGTTCTCTTAGAATAACTCTTCACATTTTAATTATTGTTGATCATTGCATTTTGATTAGAAACAGAAGTTCAGGGACACATGGAATTAAAACAGAAAAAGGGCAGAGAGGTGCAAACAAATGTTAAACTATGAGGAACTTTTTTGCTTTTAATTATGTTTTAATACTTTCAGTTATTACTTAATTTGCATCAAACAGCTATAGCACTATCTGCACTAACAAAAAAGGACATTTATTTCTAAAATTTGAGGTTTATTCTAAAATGATAAATTTCTTTTCCTTAGAAGCCTATTCCTCAAGTCACCTATCAGTGACTTAGCATTTTAATTTCCTTAAAGATGTTTTTTTTGGAGATGGATGTTTTCCATAAAATAAAAACCCAAACAAAATCTCTAAATACTTAGTCAAATTTTATATACCTGTTTTTTATTTATCAAGCATTCTACTGTGATGGGACCTTTCTCATTTCTCATTCATAACCACACTGATTACAGGGCAACATAACATGCCTCATGCAGGAGGAAATGTGGCAGGAGCTTCACACCAGGGAAATAATTTAAAGCATTTAGCCATACTTTGCTCGACCTTTCCTGCCCCACAAGCAGCAGACCAAGAAGACGTAATATTCTGGAAGTTAAAATGATTGGAACAGTAAGATTCAAAGTGACTCATGGACAATCACTATAGAAACCAAAAAGACCCACCACTAAAATGATTCTCTAACAAACTTCAGAGTCCAACCATATGCTTAAAAAAATATCAGAGTGAAACAGCAAATGAGGATGGGACAGTGTTGCTCCCTGGGACAGAACCGGCTTTGCATCTTCTCCCATGCAAGGGAGGGACAAATGCTGGCAGTGAAGGACTGAGAAAAGCAGGAGAATGTGGGACAAGCTACATTTTAGAAGGGAAAATCACTCTTCAGAGATGAGATCACCTTTTAGAAATCATTTAAAAAGAAATGCAATGAGGATTCGTTCATCACTGTTTTCCTATCTGTTCCTTGTTCAAGTATTATTATCTGTGGAGTCCATTTGATTTTTACTCAACTAGAAACCATAGCAAGAATTATAGCCCCCATGTCATTATGAAAATAAAAATGCGTAACAGTATAAACCAGTTACAGTACAAAATATACTGAAAGCAGCATCCAAATTACTGTAGTATTGATTTAAAATAGAATTGTAATAAGAGATCACAATATAGAATGAGCAGTTTTTTTAAGGCAGACTGCAGTCCTTACAATCGGTACCGTGACCCTTCGATTTTAAATTAAATCCCATTTAAACTTTTTGCCTAGTAGACTTCCGTCAGACCTTTAGCACTGCTACTTTATCCTTTTACCTCGCATAGAGCACAGAAATCAAAAACACAGTCCTTCATCACATGCTGTGCACAAACAGAAAATAAAGCAGCGTTACCCAGGTAACTTTGTATTAAGTCTTGGTGACCAACAGTAGGAGCATTAACATCATAGCTAGATCTCACTGTGAAATCAAAATCTGTGCATGAAATGAATACAGTATTTAAAAAAATTCCAGCATTCCCTTGGCTGCTTTGGAGCTCCAAAATGAACTGTCAACTGTCCACAATTTTTCAGCTGGGGAAAGAAGGAATAACCAGCTTCTACTGCTTTGTGTTTGGCACAAACACATGCTGAGAGATGGGTGTAGCAAAACCAGAGGAAATTCTACACAAAACTGACCTGACGTTAATACTAGAAATTTCTTTTTGCCTTTTTTTTTTTTTTTAATCCTATGAAACAAAATTTTTAACATGGAAAACACCTCCATTCAAGAAATTATATATTATAAAATATGATAGCTTCACATCAAGCAAAACAGTTCAATTTAAATATATGGCAACTGGGAACAATGACTTAACAGTGACCTGCATTATTCTTGTTATTTTAAGAGTGGAATATTTAAACCAAAACTGCCATTTGTGATGAAACCGCAACATGGGAAAATATCCACTGGGAAGAAGAAAGAGACCACTTAATTCATTTAATTTATGACTCAACTGCTGGTCTGAACCCAAACTGTTAGAGGTCAAAATCCAGTACATCATTACTTTGAATAAAAGCTAAAACAATTAGCAAGAAACATGATCATGATTCCTTACTTTAATTTTTAAAAAGTAGCAATTTAAGGCTCATTTAAATGTTTTTGTACTTGTTTCACGGTTCGTATCTTAAGGCATTTTCAATTACTATTTCACATTAGTATGTCAGTAATTATAAAAATACTGTTTACATTACACCGGAGATGCACAAATATATAAAACATCTTGCAATGGAATCCACTTAAACAAAGAATGATAAACTCCTCCCAACCAAACTAAGGAGGAGCTTTAGTGTCTCACCAGCCAAACAGAGCTTTAAACAAAAGTTATTTTGATTATAATTTGCTAGTACTCCAACACAAAAATACAACCTCTGAAAATATTTTATGATAATTTCCTTTCAATTCCCTATTTTATGGTCTTCCATAAAAAGTCATTTATGCCATATATGATTCCTTTGAGAGACAACACTATGCTGAATCCCCATGGGAATGCAAAATTATTTTATTTCAATCTTACTTCAGATTTGTTCATTCGTTGAATAAACGTTGCTAAATGTTCATTCAAACCTTATGCATTCATTGACTAATGAGTGGTCTGCAAAACTCTTAAAAATAAGCAATATATATATAAAAATTATGTCCTTAACCAGATAGCTCCTTGATTTTTATACTTCTAATTAGTTTCTGATCAAACTCAGGAAAAGCTTGCATACCACAAGATTCTGATCATGAAATCTTTGCATATTCCTATATTCATTATTGGTTGATATACTTCAGCCTGCCAGCTACTGCTGAACATATCAGCTGGATCTACATCTTCTCACAAACATTGTTGTTTTCCTGTCACATGAGCCACATAAATTTCACACTTTATAACTGATGCTAGGAATCAGTAATAAAGTACTTAAAACACAAGGGACTAGCTTTCTGCTATTAATAATTAGCATATCATAGAGGTTACCACAAAAAAAACACCTCTGCAGAATCTGAAGGAAAAAATATCCTTGAAGAGCAGCTGCATGCATATGGCAGCTCTTAGTCTGACCCCAAATGCAAGATCAAACTGAGAAAATAAACTTCAACAAATCTAAGCATTTTTGTATTTTATAATTAATAGTGAATTAAATTTGCTAATTAATCACACAGTTACAGAATGTAATTAATGAGAAATCATAATGAGTGTCCAGGATAGCAAAGATCCTCTCACTTGCAGATCCCTCAGCCTTGAAGTTCCCTAGTCTAACACTTGGCACTAGCTTTGAGCATGGCTCCTTGCGGCTCTTCTCACAAGTCTGTACCATCTCATGTTAAATGTCTACTTCAGGAACAAGCCTAGCACTGAAATTTACCATGATATGGGGTAGTCTCCTCCAAAACCAAAAAAGTTTGGCAGTTTTGGCCAAGTAGAATCCAGAATACATTTTAGGGCTCTTGGTCACAAGAAAATATCCAAACTGTTAGCAGTATGCTTGTTTGATGAAGCCAAAATCTCAGCAAAATTACTGCCAGCACAGACTTCCTATCTGCTACTAAGGGTCTAGAAAAGTTGGCTTTCTCTACGGGTCCACAGCATCTGTCACCATCTCCTAACAAGGCTTTCCCTTAATAGAACATGATCCTTTGGGGCTTAACTGTTACCTTAAACTTGTTTTGTAGCTGTAACTATATGCATTTCAGTGTTTGTGAAGAGTCTCAAAATCTCCAGGTCAGTGACATGTGACTGGTGTGATCTGCTTGAAGACACAGCCAGTGTCTTCAACAAAGCAACAGTGTGCCTCAAGCACCATACGTCAAAGCTTCATCTCTGAGGTTTTTCTGATCTGTAAAGTTTCTCTGAGAAGAATCACCTCAGGCTGGTCACAGAATCATAGAATGGCTTTGGTTGGAAGTGACCTTAAGTATCATCTAGTTCCAAGCCCCCTGCCATGGACAGGGACAACTTTCTGAACAATTTCAATGCATTAGATTATCAGATCTCCCTGAATGAAACACTGCATGTAGTGATGAACCCTATTTGAGCAGAAAACAGTAAACACAATTAAACTGCCAAAATTTTGATGAAAAAAAACCTACTAAATTTCACTACTTCATTTTCAGTTCCCACCGAGTTCACATTTCTGTGGTGTTAAGCTGACCAGGAAGGCAATTTTGCCAAGGTCCCACATTCAGAGGAATTAACCTTGTCTAAAACACTTAACTTTTCAATGATGAAACTGCATTCTTCCACAATTAACATCAAGAAATCATTTCCAACCTGATACTATTAATGGAAACCAGATGTTTAGTTTTCTTCATTGATTTCGTTAGCCATGTTCATATGTCCTGATTTCTCTGATTTCTGTAGCTTCACATAACATATATGTTGGATGCTGCACACTCATTCAAGCATGTGTTCATATACAGGCAGCAATAATCAGCAAAAACCAATGATTCAACAGGGTCATTCTGGGTTTTCTGCTCTAGCTATATTAAGAAGATCTTTGAAAGCAATTCCACTGCTGTTTGTGTAGAGAACTTCTACTCATTTCTTCTCACTTTACATATTAACCAAAACTGGATGAATGCAAACAAGAGTATTTATCATTGTACATTGTTTCCAGCTGTAAACATAATGAAAAATGGATCCCAGTGTTTGGAAACACTGATTAATTTTCTTTAGCATTATAAGCAAGCTTTGTAAATAATAATGTAATGCTCTTGAAGTACTCAAGTTTTGTTTAATATATTTAAAATAGTCACTTGGCTTATTTTACTCATTGACTTGCACTGAGGACAAATTAAAGGTGATGTATGGAGAGTACATGGAAGAAGAATGCTTATTACTATGTTATACAACGGATTGTGCCTCACCCTTCTTTTGTCAACTAGCTAATTTTACTGCATTGTGCAGCTAAGAGGTTTCAGTACATGGCCTGTTTGTCTTCATTCTACAGGAATCCTTGTATTCAGAAAATGGATGAATGTAATGCTGCCAGGCTGCCTATAAATCTAAGAGAGCCCTTTTTGTGCATAATACATGCCCTTGCCTGAAGATGAACTACAAGTCTGAGGGTCATTTAAGACCAGCTACTCTTACCGCATACGAAAACAGTATCTTATTTCCTACGTCTCTTTAAAAAGATCTCTCAAGAGTGTAGCATTAGATTTCTGTTTTTCTCTCCTCCTTTAAAATTACCTTTGGTCATCAGCCACATTCTGACTGCTATTCAGGACAATCCTCCACAGGTCGGAGGCTATGAGTTCTTTCTGATCATTCACAAGGTTGATACTTGGTAGCTGTAGTTCACAGACTTTGCTTTCTGACAGATTGAATTCCCGGAATGCAACAAATGATTTCTGAAGCTCATCCCAATACTCCAAGCTGCAAGGAATCTGTGATAAAAGGGAGAAGGCATAATTATTTTATTCTTGATCACAAATATAATGGGATTTACTGTACACACTAAAAGTGTTTTTTAGTTTATTTAGTAAATTAAATTAAAGCTGTCATATAGAAAATCAGAATTTTAACCACTACTCAGATTCTGTGCTATCTTTACTTAGAATGTTTTTACAACATCACTGCAGTATAATGCTTCAAACTTTCTCTTGCTGGGCACAGAAATAGCTACTTGTTCCACAGTAACTTGTTCCACAACTAAACTGATCGTTACTTATATTTTGCAGCTAAAAAAGTCATCAGATGTGATCACATTATGGTATCAAGGCAAATCATTTTGAGAACCCAAACCCAATAAATACATGGTAGCTTCAGTTTAATTACATCCCTTATTTTTAAATCTGTATATAAGCCACTTGGATTATTTCTGGATGTATCATTGTACCTGGAGAGAATGTTATTAGAGATACTTCTGAAGACAGTAGAAAATTTTAATAAAAGCATGAATTTTAAAAGATTGGGTCTTAGGCCTCCTTTTTTTCTTTTTATTTTTTCTTTAATAATAGCATGAAAATGAACGAAAGTATGAATTTAAAACACATGCAAACTCAGTGAGATATGAAGATTTTAGAATTAAGATACAGAAATCCAGTTATGGCATTTGCACATGCTCAAGAAATAATAAAAATCAAGCTGACATAAAGCAAACAGTAAAAAAAAGTGCTATTACTTTTTTGTATCCCTTTGTTTCTTTGTATAGACGTACATATATAAATAACCACAAAAGAAAGTAAGAATGTGGTACAGTTGTAAGAAAATCTCAGCACAGCTAGAAGAAAGAGCTCTGTAAGTATTCTTCATTGCTACTCAGTAAGGACTATAAAGCACTTGACGGTGACAGCAGGCTAATTAATTAACAGGAATGAAGGTTAAGAAGGAAAATTCAGGGAGCTCAGTGGTTCAAGCTGGGGAGGGCAGGGGACCATAAATAATCACCAAAGAATTCTGGAGGAATTAACGTGTGGAACCACAGAGCCTGAAACATGGATTTTTACTACATGTGTCAAGTCACAATGATACCTGAAGACTGCAAAAACCAACTACAGTCACTATCATTTTTTAGTTCAGGATGGAGGAAAACCAACCAAACAAAAAAAGTGCCTGACAACTGCCTGCAAAACTCTGATGCCAGTAATGTATAAAACAGAGAGGAGCATAGCAATATCTATCAGGAGTGCTGATTTAATTTCAAAGACTACAGTCTGAGAAAAAGGAATTATTTTAACATCAAAAAGCACACATCATATACATAAAGATAGCAACACATATGTTTATAAGCTGCAGATTCAATTGGAAATGGTGAAGATACGCAAATGTCAGCTGGAAAATTGTGGGGCACTATGACAACGCCTGGAAAAAGCAAATGCCATTCTGAAACATGTCACGTGAGATACTTCCAAAAGCAAGAGGCAAATAAGAATTAACTTGTGTAAGACACCAGTGGGGCCTCCTCTGGGATATGACACGCATTTCCAATTCTTCATGTTAAAAGTGTATTAACTCACACTGGGATCTGTGCAGAATTGAGGACCAAATGAAGGACATCAAATGGAACATGATTCTTCTACCCAGAAAACTCAGGAGAGAAATAATTAATGGCAGAAAAACTCTGTAGAAATATGGATCAAAACAGAGTTGCTCTATGAATAAAGTGTAAGGCTAGAAACCCAAAAGAAACAGATAGAGAGGTTCAAGGACAGCCTTTGTGCCTGTGACAGCTGCTTTTAAAAGCTTGATCTGATAATAAGCTGAAGACAGTAATAACCACTGGAAGGAGGCTGGGCTTGATGACCCAGAAAACATCTTTCTTGGTTTCGTTAACTAAGAGAACAGTGCTAACTCTACAACAGTGCTGTGCAGCAATATGAAATATTATATTGTTGTGTTTGTAGTCATATTCTTTTTTGCTCTTTGTGTCACTATAGTTTTAGATTTCGGTACTTCTCAGTAGTGAATTATTTTAATGTTTAATGCCTGTGAACAAACACTCAAGACAATACCACAGCAATATTCCTACTCTTCAATTACAGATGTATCCAAGGAATTCCCCTATGTTAACTATGAACACATAAACAGCAACTTCCATCATTTGCTGTCTTTCAGACTATATTGTGAAGTCATTCACACTCACATACTTCTTTTTTAAACCTCTACAGCCTACATTTGATTTTATTTAAAATATTGCAATACTTGGCATATTTCGTATTTGAATAATTTCTTACAAAAGGTTGCAGGCTTTCATGGCTGTACAGGTACTTCTACATACAGCAGCGTGTATTTCTGTGTATTTTTAAATCTCAGTCCTTAAAATACCTCGAGACTCTTTTGGAATCTGATTCAATATATTTGAATAGCTGGTTTGATCTTGTGCCTCCTATTGCCTATCAACACCCAAGTTATCTTCTCCTGTCAATGAGTAACACGTGTGCAACAGAAGTCCCATGAAGCTATCCTATTATTTAGGATATTTATTTCTTTTAAATTACACCTCAAACAAAACTTCCTTTGTTTTAATATGCAAGTCTCCCTAATGTGAATCTCACAAAATTGGATTAGAATGGCAAGTAGGGGACATTGAATAAGAGACTAAGCAAGGTGATGAATTCTATTCCCACTAAGATTAATGATCTGGAAGAACAAGTTAAAGAGCACAATAAAGAAATTTTGTAAGTAGCACTACAATAGGAAAAACATAAAACTATCAGTAAGGCCATTCATCTCTCTTTATATATACATGTCTAAATATATACATATATATAATGTATGTGTGTATATATATATATATATATATATATATATATATATACACACAGAGACCAGTAATGAGTGGTGTCCCTCACGGATCGGTGTTGGGACTGGTCTTGTTCAACATCTTTGTCGCTGACATGGACAGTGGGATTGAGTGTGCCGTCAGCAAGTTTGCCGATGACACCAAGCTGTGTGGTCCGGTTGATACGCTGGAGGGAAGGAATGCCATCCAGAGGGACCTTGACATGCTTGTGAGGTGGGCTGATGCCAACCTCATGAAGTTTAACCATGCCAAGTGCAAGGTCCTACACCTGGGTAGGAGCAATCCCAGGCACAGCTACAGGTTGGGCAGAGAAGAGATTCAGAACAGCCCTGAGGAGAAGGACTTGGGGGTGTTGGTTGATGAGAAAATGAACATGAGCCAGATTCAGTGTGCGCTCGCAGCCCAGAAAGCCAACCGTATCCTGGGCTGCATCAAAAGAAGCGTGACCAGCAGGTCGAAGGAGGTGATCCTGCCCCTCTACTCTGCTCTTGTGAGACCTCACCTGGAGTATTGTGTGCAGTTCTGGTGTCCTCAGCATAAAAAGGACATGGAACTGTTGGAACAAGTCCAGAGAAGGGCCACGAGGATGATCAGGGGACTGGAGCACCTCCCATATGAAGACAGGCTGAGGAAGTTGGGGCTGTTCAGCCTGGAGAAGAGAAGGCTGCATGGAGACCTCATAGCAGCCTTCCAGTATCTGAAGGGGGCCTATAAGGATGCTGGAGAGGGACTCTTCATTAGAGACTGTAGTGACAGGACAACGGGTAACAGGTTAAAACTTAAACAGGGGAAGTTTAGGTTGGATATAAGAAGGAAATTCTTTCCTGTTAGGGTGGTGAGGCACTGGAATGGGTTGCCCAGGGAGGTTGTGAATGCTCCATCCCTGGCAGTGTTCAAGACCAGGTTGGATGAGGCTTTGGGTGATATGATTTAGCATAAGGTGTCCCTGCCCACAGCAGGGGGGTTGGAACTAAATGATCTTAAGGTCCTCTCCAACCCTAACAATTCTATGATTCTATGATATTTTTTCCCTAAGAAAAGTAGGTACTTCAATATTCCTACCACTTAGGAACTTCAGGGTAACCTCTAAGCGAATTATGAAGAATTTGGAAAGGCACAGGAATGACTGCTGGACTTAGTAGTATGAGTAGCCAGAAAGACCATATCACCTAACAGTTAAAGCAGGCTGCTAAGCACGTTGAACAGATTATTCCTCTTTATTTTTGCTCACTGATTTTGTCCTGTGTTGTAATATGTCAAGAAATCTACCAGAGCAAGAGACAGCATGTTTCAAGATGCCGTCTGCACATCATTAGAAGTAAAAGGTCAAAGACACGCTTTATGTGATTGCCTATACAAAACACAGCTCATGCTTTGGGACTGTCTAAACTGTAAGCTTTCTAGTTTTAAGCTTGCAAAAGACTTAGTTGACTTAGAGTCTTTGATTCTTACATATCTAGCTTTATTTGTTCTATGGGGTTTATTACTAATGCCTGATCTGGATAAGTTTAAGGAAAGATGGTAGCTCTGGGCATTATTAGCTGCCAAAAATAATAGTTGTGAAAGCCTGGAAATGGGCTATAATGCCAGAACTGAGTCATAGGCAGTGGGAATAAGTGAATTAACTGCAACAAAAAATTCCCCACATGTAGAATTAAATATGGTGCTTTTACCTTTAAATATTTTAATAAAACCTAAGCTATAATTCAGACAATTGTTATCTGTTAGAAAATGTGAGCACTAGCACTGCCCCTATAAAACCGAACACTAACAAAGCATAGCTAACCACAAACTTCTCTGCCAAAAACCAAGCATGTTTCTTCAACAGACACTTCTCCATAGCTTTTTATTTTCTTTCCTAGATCTCCAAGAAAGTTTTAATCGCAAGGATTTTATTCACCTGTAAAATGCAAACAGAACCATCACTGTACAGTCCCTGTCACTCACATGTGCATAAAACTGTGATTTAACTCAGATTTAACCAAGAATCTCCTAGTTTAATTTTGCAAGAAAACCATATACTATGACACAAACGTTTGTTTAGAAGGATGATTACAGCAACAGAGAGCATAACAGCAGTTAAATGTTTTTTTTTCAGCAGCATTAACGACACAGAGCAGAAGCAGAAATCAAAAGCTACATGAAAACAGCCTGAACACTAAGTACTTATAACAAAATCTGTTAATAAAATAAATACATTTAAAGCAAAGCAGAGGTTTCAAAAATTCCTCCTTTTTCTCTTTACTGATGTTAGCTATAGACATGGGGGATCTGATAATTGCTTGCCACTGTTCTGATAAAGAATGGAAATGGTATTAACAAATTCTGATAGGAAGGAAAGCAGTTTCCTCCAAGTGACAGTTTCAGTCCTGCCCCCGCGAGTACAGGACACAAAGAACGACTCAGCTGAAATAGCTGCCTTGGAGCAGAAATCTTTTGAATTAGGAGTGTGTGGATTCCTGTTCCTTATGGATTTCTCTTTTTGTCCTATTTTATGGGAAAAAAAATCATATATACTACATTAACATAGACATTACAAGAATCACGTTTGTGAACCCACATCAACTCTCTACAAATAGAAGCAATTTCAACATTAGCAGAGCTGAAACCTTTATCATATCCATTTCACAAAAAAAAGAAAAACCCCAAACCAAAAAGAAACTCAAAAACGCTCTTAAAAACCTGTATCCCTCAAGAAATTTCCCACTTTTGTCAGCTTAGTAGCAAGTCATTGTTAATAACCAACTGAAGTATGACCATTAATGAACTGCAATGTGATAGATCATGGTTTTTTTAATTCTTCATATAATGTTTACATATTACCTATACCAGAATCAATGAAGTCCTTTTTGGAAACCAGATGTCAAGAAATGCTATAGAATCTGTTAATGCTATGTTACATATCAATATCTTTATGCATGTGTTGTACACGCTATTGACCACATGGATACTCCTTGTTCCCTCATAAAGCTATGTGTAATAATAAAACACAATGGGAGACAAATGCCTGTTGATCCATATGTGCTTTTTAAAGGCTTTCATAATCACAACATGCTTCTAGATTTTCCCATGTCCTGATGTTATCCTCCCAGCTTTAGAATACTTTGCTAATTTGGATTTTAAAAGCTTTGGGTACACACCACTTACCAGTAGGTATGCTTCTATAGCTAAGCTCTCTAGCTGAACTGAGGGCCAATACTAGTGCACTTCCACAAGGTGTTATGTTACTGTAAATGATCAATACCTATTATTCACTATACATATTGTCATAAAGCCAACAGATCTCAGATAGAGACATCACTGCCATTTGCGACATAAATACTTAAAATATCTCAATTTCTCAGCTAATCCCATCTTTTTCACAGACATCTTTTTCACCTCTAGGAAAAAGTTACAGCCATCTGCCTACTGCTTTGAGGTTGCTGAATGACAGCTATATAAAAGTATTATTGCTTTGTTACTTAAATACCAGAACATGTAATTTTTAAATCAGTATGAAAATGGACTTTTAACTATACATGTGTAGATCTCTTAGGCTGCAAAATACACCTTGTCCAACTGAGAAAGAAAGATATTAACAGCTGGGTTGCAGAATGTGCTTAATGTTGTTTTCAGTGATGCTTCCTTTAGATTCACGTTTTTCCTATAAAATAAGCTTTCACAGAATACATGTTCATTTCTTGAATCTCAGTCCCTCAGATCGTGGGCGCTTCCTCTTGGAAATGAAGTTATTTTTGTTCCAGAAACAACTACTGTACAAGAAAATGTACACAGAAGACAGGAAGCGTGTGTGTGTTTTATCTCCTCCAAGCAGGGCCACCTAAGTGAATGAGAGGCAGAATACAGTACAAACTAGCACTTTGTGTAAGACATCAACCCATGCTGAGATTTTAACTCCAGCTTCCTGAGCATGAGTAAACTGATTACTCTGTCATAAAGCTATTCTGTTATTAGGATATTTTACTGTTTTAGAGCCAACTGCCTTAAAAATACAATTCTCCCCTTAGGTGAACAGTAGTAGCAGGAAATAAAAAGCTTTATCCAGATTTTCATTAGGGAAACAATTCTGGCAATAACTACCAAGAACTTTACTTTTAAATTTGATTTGGAAGTATTATTTATATAAAACAGCAAAATAAATATACTTTCCTGTGGAAAAATACATTACAGAGAAATGAAAAAGAAAATCAATATTAAGTGGAATAAAACCTCTTTAATATGCCTGTTCACAGAACACACACAGTCCAATATGACCAGTGGAACAACATTTTGAACAATTGTACGATACTTCAACATCCACGCTGCTGTTTATCTTATGTGACTGACATTGTGAAATCATGCTGCAAACCAAACTGCCCGTTGGATAACATTTTTTTAGCCTTCCTCAGGGCTAAGATTGTATCATATCAGTGTGGAAAACAGCCTCCCCTGGCACAGCTACAGACCACCAATTTTCCCTTTTCATGAAGATCCAAATAACAACAAAAAAAAAAATCTAGTGGTTTACAGTGAGGTAAAAATTCAGCTGAGTATTAGTAGTATTAAGATTAGCAGTAGTAGTAGCATTAAAAACATTCTCGTTGTACAAGGAATTTGCTGTCCTCCCGGCTCGATCCCCTTTGTGTTTTTATTATGGTTTTCTGTACTTTGACACCATTTTGACTTGTTACATACTCGTATATTTTGGGCAGTTAAAGTTATTCCACGGTTCACTCTCAATTTTCAACACTCGGGAATAATCAGACACCACAACTCTAAAAGTTTTTCAAAATTATCTAATATAATTTCTTCACTGAATTTGTTTGACTTCTCTTTAAAATCTATTAAGAAATTTCTCCTAAAGCTAGAACATTTAAATTATAAATACCCACTTTAAGATCAAATATGCAATATCTGCTTAATTTTTTCCCTATTCATACTGAGGTCTTTAGCTGAATAATGAAAATAACTACTATTTTGCTTCCTGAGTAATAACATATACCTTAGTTCTTTCAACTCTATTTAACAAATTTATTTATGGTCCTATTAGCATATTTATTTCATTTAATTTAAATTTACATCTATACTGCAATTTATAAAATAAATATTAAATACTTATGATAAATGTGTGTAATAGATGTGAAAGAAAACTCCTGTCTTCTGAGAGAAACTGTTCTTTAAAAATATATAACTGCCTTTTAGCTGACTTTGGAAAAAAACTTCTATACATCTTCAACTAATAGAAGCTATAAAAAACCCTTTGTAATATTGGAACCAGTTGAGAAACCACAAGTATTCAAATGCAGGAAATCATGATTTTATAACATTTTAATGTGATCTACTCTTGGGAAACAAAGTTAACCAAGCCCTATTTCTGTACAGGAAATATTCCACTGTACAGTTGTAATACATTGTGGTGAGGGGTACAGCTGCAAGTTTTTCACCTGTAATGCCCCACTGGTATTGTGGCTTACTGAATTGCATCAAGATTGCCTTCCTGTCCGGAAAGCCCTCTAAGTACAAACAAGACTCTAAGCCCAGTTTTTATTTTCCCTTGGTATCAGAATATGGTAATTTAAGAGCCCTGAGAAATGCTTTTTAACCTTTTAGAAGAAATATGTAGCATTCTTTTATTAGGAATGATGTTCTTTGCCTTTTTAAAACAACATGTGACCAACTTATCAATTTATCAGGCTAGCAGGTTCAGAGCAAATGCAGGTGTGTATAGTAATGTAATCTGTCACAATACTGGCTTTTTTCATTACTCTAAACACACTAAAAGCTTTTGTTAAGAAAGCACAGAATAGCGCTGTGCTATAATTGAGACTTCTGCAGGACATTTTAAACAGGAAAATGATACACAAGCCCGTATTTTTTACTAACTGTCATTCATCTCTCAAGATGAACTGAGTTTATGTGAAGATCACTTTTCTAATAGCAAAAGCAACAGTATTTAATTTAATTTATTAGTGTCAACCTATTGTTGCAAGTATTGAGAAAGAAAAGCATACAGAGAAGAGATCTTTCTTACATTAGGGACTTACCTCCTCCTTGCAATACTCCTTATTCTCTTTTTCTGATAAAGGAACAATCTGACAACAGTTTTCTAAAGGCTTTTCATTTTCTAAGCTTCAGTATTTATTAATAATGTAAGCACTATGCTGTTGATATGTAGTCACCTCTGGGATTGAGGGTAGCAGTCTATTAATACATAAAGTATGGCACAATTTTCAGATACAGGCTATTTTGACCACATATTCTCACCACAGTAAAGCCTGATTCCTACAAGAAATGTCACAAGATCAGTGTACAGCAGGAAGGACTTGGGTTTGCAAAGTTTTATAAATCAGAGTTACAAAATCTGCAAAACTACAGAACACGAGGAGAGTGTAAATCTGTCATTAAGATAATCTGATGGTTTCGTCAGTCCTCTGGCACCCGGTAGAATTTTCACTGGCTCAGTAACCCCAAAGGGTAAATTTCAGTGTGATGCAAAGGCAAATTATGCACAACTTCCATTAACATTCCCAACAAGTTACGCTTAACTCCCTGCAGACTGCACAGAAACTATAGGCCAATGATACAGTCTCATCCTGATGCAGTGAACACTAAGATCACACAGCAAAATAATTAAGATTATACACACAAAATACAGTAACAAAATAGTAAAGTCTGAGATAATCCTACTCTCAGGCAAGGAAGTTCACAAATAATGTTTAAAGCTGGAATTTCTAAAGAGAACAGGCTCTGTTTCACCATCTGCTTAAGACTCACTGTATAATACTGCAACTCTTTTAGCCCCTACTTCCTTCCTTGCAAGAAAATGAAGACAATGCTTATCATTAATAGTCAGAGTTTTAACTTTGGGAAACCTGCAGAACTCTGCACAGCATCACAAAACTTGCTAGCATCAGGCTACAAGCCCTCTTATACAGACCAGTTGTTTATAGGATGACCTGCATACATTTTGGATGGATGTAAACACTTTCTACTGACAGGAAAGCAGTTTCCTACATTATAATTACAGGCATTTGTTACAGTTCCAGTTTATCATCAGATACGCTCACTAATTACACTGTACTGTTTCAAGCTTTTTGCAACTCTTCACACAATAGAGTGCTCATAGAAACTCCGTATGCAGTCTATGTATAGGAGGAGTAGGATTAGTACAATCATTTTGAGTAACATCAGAAAGTAGAATTAACAAGAAACTGAAGTTTTAAAAAGCAGAATCCTAGTCAAAACACCAAATTTGCCTTCTGAGTAATCCACAACAGCTAGACAAATTATTTCACCATCCATCTAAAAAACTGATTATTTGAAGACATGTGCTGAACTGCGTAGCAGCAGAGCTAAAAATTTGCAAACTGAAAGGTTTATTGATAAGCACAGTTGAACTTTACGGCTTATTATCTAATAATACTATGAACTTAAATCAGTAATGTGTCACACACAAATCATCTGGATTTCCAAAATAGTTCTTGCTTTGGGAATGTAAAGAAATAAATCAAACATGAATAAAATCTGTGGTTTCCCCAAAAGTTCTTTTCCCAGACTCTCAAATGCCCAGCTGAACACTGCAGCCCCAATAGGGAATGAAAAGTAAAAAGGAAGCAGAGCCAGCCAAAAATGAGATATTCTCGGTTAAAAGGAAAAATGAATGTCTTTGACATTGATCGTAATTCTTTTCCTGTTGACTGTCATGTCAAATCCTTCCTGGAATAATGACTTACAGTAGGTCTAATGTCAGTCATTCTTAAGCTCATGCTTCCTTAAGCCACTGTTTAAACAGCCACAAGGTGTTAGAAAATGACTGTTTATTGGCTGACAGCGTTGAAAAAATGAGATTCCAGACTTCAGAGCTTGTCAATGCTTTATTTAAATAACCTAAGCACGTAAGGCAATGCAACAGACAATTCTTTGAATCCACATCTTTTGAAGTTGGAAATATTTTATGTTCTCTTACAAGGGATTTCACCATCTCAGCAAATGCTCTGAGTGAATTTTACCAGAGTAGTTTTATTTACCTAGTCTTTCCTCATTAAATCTCAGTTAAGCCCTGGCAACCTCAGAACTACACTCATTGCCCTGATTTCCTCCAGCAGACCTTGAAATTTGGTTAATTTAATCACCACTTTTCTAAACCAGAAGTGCTCTGTTTATTAGGACACTATATAAAGAAGAAAGACCTCAGCACATATTCATCTTTTCATTAGCTGTTATAATGCTGACTATGCTTGCATGCAATAGGAATTCTAGCAGGTACACAAGGGAAACATCCTCAAATACAAACACTTGTCAGGGCTATAGTTCAGTAGATAGTTTATTTTAACTTCATATGGAGAAATGAACAAATGTCACAGATTATCTTCCTTTTGTCTTGTAAGCTTTAAGAGCTTGCATCTTTCACTGGATGACAATCCAGAAGAAAGAATTTTAAGTCTCTATTGGTGATGCAGCTTATATAAATCAGAGAGCTCAGAATTTGGAGCATTACACATTATGTGATCACTTTGATTAGACAAATCTGCTTTTCTCCACCTTTTAAATCCATAACCACTTGTGTAAATGCTCTTGTAACAATACATATCTGCTTTTTTTTTTGAGATATGGAGCAGTGTCAGCAATATCCTTTATTGGAAAGATACCTCTACAATGGATGGCAAACACTAAGCATCTCTGTAAAAAGTTCACGAGCCAAAAATAGGCCTTCAGCTGCACAGAAAATCATTTGCATGTCCTGTTCATCTGCCTGAACAGAAAAGAAGAACAATTCCCTGACATTACAGAAATTATTTTCCTATTTTGCTGAGGTCGCTCTCCTGCCAACCCAAACTTGTCAACCTCATTCTTGGTAAAGATAAATGATATAAATACGTGGCCCAGATGAAATGAGAAAAGTAAACCAACATAGGCTAACCAGAGATGAAGGCAAATGTAAATCTGAGGTTCTCAGAATGCAGGAAGACACAGGAAGAAACTAAGTGCATAATGCAAGTACAGTTTTAAGCTCCATAGCAAAGATACCCGACAGCACTTTCTTTGAGCTTAAACACCTAAATATAGTTAACTCGATACTGTATCTGTACAATTTTAAAGTCATCATATGCCATAAAAATCATATTTTCCTTGAAGGCTATTACCAGGCTTCAAAGTCCTCAGGGGAAGACATTTTATGCACAGATTCACAAGAATGAGAATCATCACTACCAACAGATTCCAACTTTTAACTGCTATGGAACAAGGACATCACAGAGCAAATAACAGACCTTTTGCACAATTTTTGCTATAGACACTATCTGCATAAGAGAGTGTCTTAAAAGTAACACTAACTTTTGGAGCAAGAACAGTAGGCTTTGTCTCCCTGGTTTTGTGTGCATAATTTCTGTAAGTACATAATAAAATAGGCTTTTAAACTTGCTTATCCACATATCTTCAACCCAAGACTTTCTCTTAGCAGTAATTTACTTGAATCAAGTAAAAGTTTCACCTGCTGTAACTGAGAAAGTCTCAGAGAGCATCCCTTTTGATGCACCAATATAAATCTTCAATATTTTAAATTAATGGCATTGATATTTCATCTTGCTTATTACCTTTTGAATTAATTTTTTGAATTTTTTTCCAGGTTTGGACTTTCCTCTGCTCCTATGGTGTGAATATGATTCTCACATCAACACTGTTCCACCCTTTGCCCTTGCTGATTTGGGCAGTAATGGATTACCCTGCTTTACATTGATATTAGATGAAGTCAGCACTGGAATTAACTTCACTCTTAAGAAAGGTGCGCTGTCTTAAGTAAAGTTATCAGTGGAACACACTTTTTCTTCTTGATGTATTTTAAAAATAATCTTAGCAGCAGTCAAGATCAAAAGGGCATGCCTTTACTAAGATTTGAGTTCCTGTTTGAAGGTCTTTCTTTTCGGTAGATGCCCCTTATGCAAGGGGTACACCAGAGGAGGCTTACAGCAGTATTAATCACATAACTTGGACAAAATGCAGCCTATTTACTTTTTCTTCTGGTAAGAACATGAAACTACTGCTCGTGTGTATACTCCACCTCACATTGATCTTTACGAAGATATTTAGCTCTATTTAGAGCTTTCTAAACACCAACCAAAAAAATCTCACAACTTGGAACACAGGCAATCATTAGTAGAAATAAAAAAGAAAACTGGTAGAACAGACAAGAGTTGATAGTTTTGATCAAGGAACTAGAAAGATAGTCAGTTTAGAAGACTAAGGAATATTCTACATCAATACCACATCTCTTTCTAGAGAACGCAGTATTAACTTCTGTTCCCAGTTAGCTACACAAGGTTGCACCCACAAGCACAGTGTCAAATTGTTTTTTGCTTTACTTAATTGATTTTGTGTTCTGAAAATAATGCCCGTGTATATCCTTCATTACTAAGAACTTGCAAATATTACCACATAAACTTTGAGAAGGTATATTCAGAACAGATCTTGGCAGTGATGTAGGAAGAGGTACCACGGAAGTCTAAAGGTGTTTTCAAGAAGGATAAATCACGGAGAGCCAAAGAACATTTGTAGCATTTGCAGCATTTGCAAACGGGACAATAAGGGAAGAAAAATTAAATAGAATGGGGTTGCAATGTCTGGTAATCAGGGAGAACAAGTTCAGATACTCAATCTCCCAAAAGAAACACAATCCTTATGTAGTTTCTTACAAGTGCATTTAGAATTCTCTCTCACTTCCTTTAAACAAATAGATCAAACTTCTATTTCAAATCAGTAAAGAAAACGCAACATGTTGTGCCATGGCAGAAGCATCAGTTGCTTTTTTCCCTTCACAAATAAAAGCAACAATGTTGGGATTGTAAAATAGCATTACCAACTCAATCAGTGAAACATCTTTGCAACAACACAAGTAAAAGGACAAGAATAAGCTCTTGGGACAATCTAGAGATAGCAGCAAGGTAAGGTTAAGAGAAATATATCTTACATCAACTCCTATAATCTGAAGCTGTTCACTTATACAGCAGATGACAAGCAACTTCAATATCTAGAGAAATTTTTTTTATGGTGATGCTTTTGCAATTTTCAGGAATTTAATAGCTATCAAAGCAAAGCAATTTCTAAAACCTACCCATGAATAAAACTATATGGCTAAAGTTTAACAAAGATAGCTTGATGAAATGTCACAGCAACTTACTCAAAAAAAAAAAGAACATGTAACTGGCAAACTTCTAAATCAAGACAAACTATGAAGTGCACCTTTGCCTGTGTTTATGCAAATTAAAAGACTGAGGGAAACTGGTAACACAGCTGGTGACATTATGGGTCCTCTTAGCATTTGAACATATACACAATCCAGGGAAAGTTTTAAAATGTATTTTTAATGTACTACGTTATCATTGTATTTAAATTTGGAACCTTTTTTCAAAACAGTTGAAGTCTCCGGCTTGCAGATGTTCATCTAATGGTTCATGTCACAAAGTGAATAAAAGTGTTGTTTTGTCTTTTTTATATTTTGTGAATTTTCCATATGCGCTAAAGAAACAGACATATATCCATATGGGGAAAAAAGTGGAGCTGACAAAAGACTTCCTGAATAAAACAGAATCTAAAGACTGTGATATTTCGTAAATGCAGTTTACCCAAAGAATTTGAAAATCAACTCCATATTACTTATTCCATCCATCTATGTTAGACTACTAGAAGAATGCATACTGTCCACATTTAAAATGTCTGTTTATAAACACTGTGCAGAGCTGCTCTGTGTAGGTGCATGGCCATTTCTGGAAAATATGATAAATCACCACCTAGAACCAGGCAACAGTTATTGCCATAATTAATGGCCCACTACCAAAATATGGATCGTCTTGCAGGCATTTCTGCACTCTGTGTGCCCCAAATCACAGTTTTTAAATAGATGTCCTCTAATTTGGCTGACATCCTTCATCTCTTCCTTGTAACTAAAAAGTCCAAGGTAGTAATATAAGACTACGAATTAATCAGTCATAAAATTGACAGACCTTAAGAAGAAAGTGTGCCGCAGTAAAAAGCATTATGGAGAGAAGGTATACAGGAACGCCTGACCACAAATCTAAAACAAGACTAAAGGAAATAGTTCTCTATGGTCACTGTATAAGATTAAATGCAAATCTGAACAATTACATGAAGACCAGTAGAAGCTGACAGAACCTGAACACTGATAGCTGAGTGCTTTCCAGTTTCTGTCTTACTGTCCAAGGCAATCACAGGTGAAATGAAAGATGACTACGACCACCTTCTCTTCTCTAGACCATGGCATGGAAGTACAAAGCAGCAGGACGGGTGTGACAGTAGAAATCCAGCTGTGGATGCCCACTTTAAGGACCGATGTTACCCCTATACAGGGTCATACTATTACACAAGCATGTACATTATGCACATGATGTCTGTTATCTATAACGGAAGCGTAATGTAATTATACCAAAAATTTGGTGTGCTGTGCTCTGAAAACACCATACTGAAAGAAGGTAAACTGATGGCTTTCATAGCGACCTAATAGGGTCATCAAGACAGCATACCATAACACAATTTTGATCTTTGATTCAAACCTCATGCCAAGTGGTGCTGATTTTTTTCCACTTAATTTTAATTTTCATATAACTAAAAGGAGCTGACATTTGACTGTCTAGAGGGCAAAGAAATTGGCAGGACACTTACATGATCTCACTAACTGTATGTGCACGGTAATAACATTATACCATTTATCTGAGGAAGATTATCCTACTTATCCATAACTCAAAGCATATTGGTGCATAATTCAATTTTAAAAGCAATTTTTAATGTTATAGCAAAAATGAAATATAATTCAAGATTTCTGAACAAATAGGAAGAACTGGGAGATGCTTATTTCCCTTGACTCACAACACTATTCAGACTAACCGGCAGACTGAAATAAAAATAAAGTGATAGACCAAATTTGTAATACAAAAAAAGAATCTGAGATTAACAAAATTAAAATTGAGCTAAAATCAAAATAGCTATGCAAAGAGTAAGAGAATTTATAAAGATGAATTACACTAAACAGGAGAGAATGTAGCTTTGGAAAGTGAAAGCAAAAATTCTCAGAGTTAAAGATAACTGCAATTTTGAGTTATGGTCTATTTTCTGGGCATAGAGTCACACAGCTGCAGCACTCAGCCCTTCTCTGAAGGCCAGTTCCATGATCTCACACAGTCAAACTGAAGCCCACTTCAACCCTCTCAAAGCAGAATGAGAGAAAACAGATTGTTTCTTTCTACGCCACAGATCTTACTAGAAGAAGGACAGCCACCTGTCACCGTGGAGACATGAGAGGAGGGCTGGATTGGAGATTTAAGTTCAATGATTTCACTGAGTCCTGGCGATTTCAGACCAGGTCATTCCTCAAATTTTTCAGTTTCAAATCAAATGAAGTCTCTAAAGACTGATGGATGAAACCACAGGAAGCCAGAATAAAAACTCTATATGCTTGCAAACCAGAAGTTGTAAATTTGGCTATAGCTTATGCCACGGAAGAACGTTACAGGTAAGTGATTAAAATGTTTGCACAAGTAGTTTGAAAACCAAAGATGTGCTCAAGCTGTGGAATTTACCTCCTAGTGATTTTACAGAGCTCCCCAGATTTGTTTTGTGCTCATTGTTAACAAACCCAAGTTTGAAAATTTTCACTTTACAGCAGTAATGTTTTCTTTTGTTAATAAAAGAAGAAAACTGTCATTACTCACCTGAAGAACATCTCCAAGGTCAGCAATGCTAATATCTGGGTCTTCAGTGGTATTAAAAGGAACAGGGTTAATTCTTACAAGAGTGAGCACTCTGGGTTCTGGATACCTCCACAGCATCATCCCTGGACTATCCTCAGTTTCACTGTAAAACACAACTTCGTAGGCACCAGGCAGTTTTTGTGCTTCTGTAAAATGAAAGAAAGCTATAATCTGTTATATAATTTCTAGATAGAAGCATGCTGGTTTATGAGACCAAAGTAGTTAAAAATAAACCCCTCAGGATCAAAAGGAGAGAAAATAAAAAAGCAATTTCCCTGACTTTTAAAAGATTACGGCTTAATGGAAAGAAATCAAAAAAGTATTTTTCTTTTTAATTCTAGCAGATGTCTTTTCAACTGCTCTTCCAAAAGCCATAAAGTTATTTGCTGTAAGAGGCAAATAATCTTTAGTAGATTACTACTGTATTTATTTTAAAATAAAAAAAGAAAGAAAAAAAAAACACGAGAGCAATAATTTCCTTCTTACCTGCATCTTGTATATACTGGAACAGGCCAGTTCTCAGATCATCCAAGGTATGCTCAGTTTTTGAGGCCTGATTCCTTTCCATAGAAAAACACGTGGGGTGTGTATGCTTAGGTATCAATTTTTCTACACTGCCCTTTTTATTGAGGTACTGCCACAGAAGGTCCTGGAGAAGAACTAAACAGTTCAAATGCTCCTGACCCCAGAAAACCTAAAAAAAAAAAAAAAAAAAAAAAAAAATGGAGAAGAATAGAAAAGAAAAAGATAAAACAATTACATACAAATATTTAGTCATTTTTGACAAAAAAAAACCCTCCCCAAACCAATATAAACTTTATCTACCTTTCATACTGTTCTCCCTATACCTCAATTGCTTGCAAGTATCCTTAGTATGAAGATAAAGAACAGGAACAACAAAAAATCTCTACAGAGCCATTTGGCAAATTTGTTCTTTTCATCGGTCAAAGGAAAGTATTAATTATTACCACTTACAACTGATACTGTTGCTGCCTGGAAGAGCACAGACCTTAGAAGTCATATGCAAGAACTTACAGCTGAGTGCAGTACATAATGCTAGGACTGGTCACAAGTTTTGCAGTTTAAGATTATGACACAAAAGCCTTAGAGATGCAAACTTTAAGCTGTTCAAAGAGCTTATTTGTCCAAAAGTGGAATTCTGGAATGCATTAAAATCTAAGTGAAATGGCAAGAAGATGACTAGAACGACGTACAAAAGATCGTCTAAACCACAAATACTGAGTATATATACAACATATGAATGGGATGTACTGAAAGTTCTCACAATGAGGTTTAAAAGTGTAAAGTTCTGAAGCTGTAAAATTTAGAAAAATATTTAATAAAAAGTGGCATTTAAAGTCCAGAAGGTTCATACACTTTACAGCAAAATAATAAGGGAAGTAGACATCCCTCTCCCCCCGCTTTTAGAAGCAGCATTGCTCTTCTGAAATCAAACTCCTGTTTGAGAGAATCACATTAACAGAGACTAGTCCCTTAGTCGTCATGTGCAGGAGTGGGCCCAGAAGCAACAGGGAAGACAAGGAAGCAACTAGCAATTAATAAAGAAATAAGAATTAGCACCAGCGTGGGATCAAATAAAAATAATCAGACAGCAACTCAGAAGTCCATGGTATGGGTAGGAGTAAAGTAAACAGGTCAGGTGTGCACATAAAGAGCAGCGCAAATATTCAAATATGAAAAACAATTCAGAAGATGCCTAAAGGGAGTGTAGTAAGTCTGTCACAAAGGAAGTGTTTCCTTCCCCTGCATATACATGTGAGCCCATGGAACTGATCCGGAGAAAACTCCAGGAACAAACTCGCCAACAAAGTTTTCAAGCTGACAAGCAGGTATTCTTTATTGTGGTGCCGGGAGACACGGGGGATAGCTCCTCCTAACGTGTGTCTCCCCATTGCCACACAAGCTGTCCTTTTATAGCCACTGGGCATGCATACATATTCATAAGGCTACGTATGGATTACATAATTTTCCAGAAAGTTCCCCGCATGCGTACAGAATTGTGGTGGTGGTCTCTGAGGGTCATTTACTTCTTCCAACAATCTTCATCACTTCTGGCAGCCTTTGAAGCATGCACAGTAGATGCTCACACCAGTTTAACGGGTTTGTTAGCACCAGAGACATAATAATCTTCCTACTTATCAGTTAGTTTGACTGTAGCCCATCCTGGACACCTGCGGTTCCCAGATACTCCTTATCCCCGTGTCCTGTTTTTCTAGGCTGTTTTTCTTAAACTATGTCACAACTATAAGAACTATAACGATTTATCGCATGAGAATTCTCAGTATGTTCTCTAGCTGTACTCTATTTTTTTTTCTCTATGTATCATGCACCTCAGTAATTTTCCATTGCTACTGTTACCAAGCCATCAAACTTAACATTACTTAAATCGAATTGTAAAGGTTTCTATATTCCATTTTGTGATTTTGGGCCCCCTTGTTTCAGAACAAAGACTCTTGAAACAGAGCTAAACAGCCAGTCCTGAGCTAAACACTCCTGGGCTACTAGGGCACGAATTTAGTCCCTCAACTGCATTTTCTGAGTACGTCCAAGCTCAGGGTCCCACCCTTGGTTGAGTACCACCTCAAAGGAGCCCCGTGTCACTTAAGCTCATCTCAGGGGCCTCAGTCCCCAACTGACAGAGGAGGGAGGAATGCTTTTTCTCTCCCACTTCTGTTAATTTTATTTTTAGGCAGCTGGAACTCCAGAGCATGGAACTCCTGCCACAACATTCACAGATGAGGCACCGATTTCACGTACCTTCTCTAGGCTCGGCTGCAATACAAATTAACAGTGGTAGAAGATGAGGTCACATTTAGAGCTGGTAATATCATTAAATAAATTAATTTGAAACAGAATTGCTAATGCTTTTGTCAGCATTCTCAAATTTATTCTGCCAGACCAAATACTTAAAAGTTTTCTTCAAAAGCTAATTACCCCAGTGTATGCTCTAATAGTAAAGGGCTATCTCAGGTTTATAGATATTTTTCTGTTCCTCATCAAATCCCCACTATTTTGGGATAAAACCCCCCAACACTTTATTATTAACAACAAGTAGATCTAGTCAGCCAAGTACCTGTAAATAACAAATAAAAAAGAAGAAGAGAAACAAACTGACTTTAAAGATACAGTTTTTAAAAATGTATATTATTCAATTATCCCTATTCCCAGGGCTGTGGTTTTAGGAACTTTTAATGCCAATTCTGGGAAAAGACCTAACGACACAAGTAAATGTCAAAATTGCCTTTTTGTCTTTTATATGCTTGATTTATATATTTATTTTTAAACATTTGGTGTGTATAGATACTACAATAAAAATAATTAAAAAAAGACATATCTTAAAGCCCACTTGTTTAAGCCTCACAGAATCTATTTTTCATTTCCAGAACTCCCACACTTCTTGGACTGATTTCAAGTTGTGGGGACTTCCAAAAAGGAGAGGATATCATGGAAAACTGAGTATTAATTGCTACAAACAACAGCTTATAATTACTCCCAATGAGAAATTGGTGTAAGTTTAAAAAGAAAGGATACGTATTTCTTAAAGCTACCCCAAAGCATTACAGATGCATAGCTCATAGACAAACACACACATAACAGAACAGGGTCCTAGATATTAAGTGTTAGTAATTTGACCCAGTAGTTTAAAGGGAACACACACATACAGCTACAATACATGACTTAAGCAGTATTAAGAGAAAACAAACCCAAAACATTGTACACAATTTTTCAATCAACAGTTTTACATGAAAGAACAGATACTTATTTTAAAAGGTTAAATAAACCCCACCAACCCAAGGAACTGTTGTAACCTGCAATTTATTTATGAATATTTCATGAAATTTATTCATAAAATCTCAATCACCCAAAGCCAGTACAGTTCAACAGCAGAACCATAAGCAGCTTATACAGACCTGCAGCAGTCCTCCTCTCAGATCGATGTATATTTTTGGAATAGACTGCTCCGGGCCAGGATCACCACTGTGTTTACACCACTTGGCTTCCACATTAACTGAGCAGCAGAAAGGGCCCACCAGAGACCTGGCTCTTTCTTTGAGACTTGTTTTAAGTAGGAAATCTTTTATGTCAAGGACGAAAGACGATCCATGGATTCCTAAAAAGACAGAAAGACAATTAATGCCGCTCGTAGCTATTCTCCCAACATTCATGTGTTTATTTCCTGAATACACTTTACCATGAGCCAGGGAATCTCTGCCCACAAGAAATTAGGCGCTCAATTAGTCCCACTGACTTCCATGGAAATTGTTCTGTGAGCAATTGCTCTCCTCTCCAAGTGAGGGCATCACATTTGGGCCACAGGACTTGTGATTTTATAAATTTTATTTGGTTTATTTTAGCTTCTGTCTTCCAATCCTATTAAGAATACTTTATATGGTGCTGCAGTTATGAAGCAGGTATGTCTCATGCGCATTCCTTACATAGAGACATTTGCCAAAACATCATGACTTTTTACGTGTGTATTTTAAGGTTTATGAGAAGAGACATTTTTCAGTAAACTATGATTTTTTTTTTGAGAAAGAATACATTAAGAACAAGAACAGCTGATTCACTTGATTATATTTTAAACTGATAGGAAAAAGCTATTTTTAATGATTCTCTCTGCTTTTGTTCAGGTTAGTTATTATAAAATATTGCCTTGCCAGACTTTAGAGAGCTGAGCAGGAGAATAAGGGTAATGTCTGAATTTAAATAATTCAAAACAATTACTGTAACTCAAGATCTATAATGTGTGTTTACAAAAAAAAAACCCATTTAATCTAAACTTTTCACATCGTGATCACTTGCACTTTACATAGCTTTATAAAACACAAAATGATAAAGGCAGGTTAGATTTCTGACAGAACTTATATACTCTCATTAGATACAAATATTTTAAGAAAGAAACACGATCTAGAAATGTCAGATCTCTTGTGAATTTAACTTACTGCAAATCACTGTTTAATAAAACAAAACACAATATATCTGTATTTCTTTTGTATATTTGCATGAATCAAGTTTGGGTTAACTTTTTTGTTTTCTGGTGCTCGTACTTTGACTCAAGACTGAATACTGAATGTCACCATACTTTACAATGCCCACAGCTTATTTTTCTAATGAAACACGATTATTCACAAAAGGCAAAAGATTAAAACACACCTAAGGCTTACATGCAGATTTTTCAAGGTACAGTCCCATTTCATATTTTCACACTTTTTCCGCTAGAAAAATCCCACAGAAACACAACTCATTGTTTTGAATACATGCAGTAAAACGCCTACAAATCTCTCCTGGAATCCAGAAGTGACAGGAGTTACGCTTTCATAATACCATGAAATATTTCGTGATGAAATATATTGCATTTTTCTCTCCCTCTTTTTTTTTTTTTTTTTTAAACCCAGCATCTACTAGGAAGTTGGTGCAACAGTCCCTATAGCGATAATGGCACTGAATTGCATCCACCCTGAGTAGGAACCACAAAAAAGAAGCAGCTCCCCCTTGAGCAGTTTAGAGTTCAGTATGAATCAAGGGCTTGAGCAAAACTTCATCCTATGACGATCAACAGGACTGCTGTCAATGATTGGGAAAGGGGCTTTAGCTCTGGGCTATTTAGGTTGGCTTCTGAACCCCCGCATCTGGTCTCATGTGAAACAGGTCTGTATGACAAAATCTGTTCAGTCTTTTTTTGACACTGAACTTCAGCGACAATCAAGAAAACTTAACATCAGCACCCCCTGACACCTCTCCTTTTGGTATTAGTTCAGACTTGATTCTGTAAACTGTGGATTGAAGCACCTTCCCAAACAGTCTTAAACTGAAAGAAAAAAGAGGAAGCCCTTTACAGGAAGGGCTCACCTTCACCCTGCTATGCTCAGTCCAGTCATTTTAAGAGGCAGTACAATATTTGGAAATTAATTGTTTTGATATACTGTACGCAGAATTTTGATTTTAAAGAGGAGAAATTCTCAGTAACTATTGCACAATTCTGCAATATACAGAAATGTTCTATAGTTTTATTGGAATACGTGCCAAGTTACAGAAATAACAAAAGGGAAAAAGGAATGCCAGAATACAAGTGGTTTTATTTATGTTTTCTTTCACTGGGATTACACTTGGAAGGATTATACTTTGCAGTCTTTTTCTGTTGTCATCTCCGCTCCACAAAGTACAAAGAAAACACAACATCCAGTGGCTTAGAAACAAAACTGAGCACATAATACTGCTGGTTCAAAATCAGCACTGCCTTTCTCAAATGCCATGCAAACAATGATAAATGTAGACACAATTAAAAATAAGGAAGTGTTGGTAAATTTTAAATAAATAAGATATTACAAGACACACGTTGGACTGTGACATACAAATTCCAGGAAAAGTTTGGGGATTCAGTAAGAGCTTTTTTCTTTTTCTTGTTGCAACCCAGATTGCTCTTGTAGAGGCAAGAATCACATCACCATTCTAGGAAGGAGCTTATTTTAACATTGCTAAATGCCATACTAACATTGAAAGTATATACTCAGTTAGTGAAGTTGCTTTCCTATGACTAAAGCAATGATCTCAGAAAGCAAAAGATGCAAAACTATTCTGGTTTTTTCCCTCCCCCACACTATTTTCAGTCTCCTTTTCTGCATCTCTCACAAACTTCTATTGTAGAATTCTAACTTCAGTTTAAACAGATTAAATGAAAGTCTCCATCTGAAATGAACTTGAGATGGCACCATATAGAAGTAATACATCTTCATAAACAATTGCTGTCATATGTGAAAGTTAACTTGTTCTGTTTGGATTACTGTTCACAAGCACCAACGCACTTTCCAGTACGTGCAATAATTTACTTCTAGGAACAAACAGTTTCATGACTTTTAAAATACTCCTCCAAGAGACTAATAAATATGAAGCACTTGCTTTGGACAGTGTTTAAAAAATGCTGCCAGCCCTCTGTTGTCAGCCTCCACCCAGACCCACAGCAGCATCACAGTGTGCTGCCACGCTAACTGAGCAAAATGCAATTTACACCAGGCTTCTACAGGCCATTGGAAGAATTTATGATGACATATGGGCAAAAGGAATATCCAGGTATTTTAATCAGCTGGAAATAATGTAGGAGGGTTTGAAAAAAAGTACTTGCTTGGTAATGTCAAGAAATTAACTTGATTGGAAATTAAAGATGTGTATCATTACAATAGAATAGTGAAGAAAATTCACTAAAAGAAAACACTGCTTTGATACTCTAACATCTTTTTTTTGAGGCAGTAGAGACTTGATTTATGCTAACATTTCCAAAGGCATCTCACAGAATATGAGTACCCTAATAGAGTTATAAATATAGTTGTATTAGGGTTTATATATGATAGCGCTTATCAATAACAGGAGGCTCCATTTGTTAAACTGCTTTGTGTGCATAAATTCATTTGTGCGTATTGAAAAAAAAAAGAGCTGATCAATGTTAATAGATGCAGCAAATGCATTAAAACAACCCTTGCCTTAAAGTAACAACCACTCAGTCTTTAGGCAAAACAGGTGTTAAGAAAGAGTTCTGTTACTTTTTCCGGCTCATAGACAAAGGGACAGACAATGTTTTGACATTACAGACTGTTTTCAAAAATATTTTAATACTGATATTTGAACCAACTCCAAATGAAACAAGTAGAAATGCAGCCGGAGTTTTTCCCCTTCTACTATGCTCTGTGCATTTGCTCTTCCTTAGATAGCTGCCAATCCTGTTTGGTTCACTGCATTGTCACCTAATACAACGCAGAGCATGACTGTAATTGGGAAGCTTCGGTATGGGAAAAGAGTTTTAAGAAAATGGAAAAACATACAATAAATATAGGAAATGGTGCTGGGCTACAGTCAAGCTATCTTTTAAAAAGTCTCTTGAAGATATTAGCTTTGCAGTGCTAGGAAGAAAACTGTTTTTCTAAGTTTGGGGCAGCTCAGAAGCAAGCCTGCATCCCAGAGCACAGAGCCGGGCAAGCTGTTTCCCACTGGGCAAGATGCACGCAAGTGATGTGGTCTGCACTAACTGCAGCAGCTGGGAAACTTCATTCCCACCCAAAAGGTCGCTGCGCACTCTGAAGTCCAGGCTCTCCCATGGGCCCTCCATGCCTGGGTGGCAGAGATACAATCTGGCTGCTGAAGGTATATTAGCAAGTGGTTTTCCTTACTGCCTTCTGCTTTCATGTCACACATTACTAAGGTGATAATTCTTGCTTCTGGGTGTTCACTCTTCTCATCTGCAACTTCAGTAGCTAAAGTTGCCAAAGATACTAAGCTTTTAATATGTAAATATGCTATTATAGCTAATATATTGATACATTTATCTATGCGATTTTTTTTTTTCCTCCTAAGGAAACTTCAGATACAGCAAGTATTGAGTATTTCTACTTAAGTTACACTGCTCTGTTGACAGGTATCCTCTATGAAGCAGTGTCTGAGAAGAAAGGGTAACAAAGCTACGAAAATAATTACAGCAGAAATACTGCAGTTAATTTAAGAGTCAGCCAATTTATTCAAGCCTGGAAACAGTAGTAGCAAACAAATGGTGAGATGTAGTAAAGGACAATTTTCCAGGAAAGGTTTAGTTAACAATACACTGACCGTACTGGATTTTTCATTAGTGTTGAGCTGAATCTTATGATAGTTCATTCTCCCCATGAGAACAATATTTACACATTACCAATTAACTATTCTTTAGTGAAAGAGTTTTTCAGAATTACATAGGGACACATATGGACTCCGTAAAAACATGAGATGTGTAACACACGGTAAACAGAATGTAATGATCTTAAACAGGCCAAACCCTTGAATTCGTCACTAATAAATGTCCCCATGCATTCAGCAGTCCTGGCTGCTGGGAGCCTGTTTTCTTCAAATACTTCAAACACTAAAATCCAGGAACATTTATTATTTTAATCCATTACAGGCAGTGCTTGATTTAACTTTATTGGTTGTGGTGGTGGTAGTAGTTATAGTGGGGGTAAAGCTATGTTCTTTTACACATAATTTCAAAAGGGCTTAATTATATTTTATAGCTCAGGCCAGGAATCCTGCTTGTTTTGTGTCTAACAAGGTTCAAATGGAGTTCAGGTCAGTGATGAATCAGAAGAGCAGTCAAAGATGGTTATCTATTTGAAATGAGCTCATCTCCCTTAAAGAATAACTGGCAGGTACATCATGTTCGTTACTGCATACTACATAGCTGAAAAATCTCTATTCACTTATGATTTGGCAATTTTGGATTTTGTAATGCCTGATCAGAGAGGGCATATTAGACTTAAAATCTTAAGGGATCTTCATTTTTGGTCAAGGCCATCTTTGGTATACAAGAATTTAGAATATATTTGTAAAGGTCTCTATTGCCCTCTTATTCTTACATTCTTATTATTAACTAGACAAAAATACATAATGGAAAACAACAAATACTGTGTTCATCTTGCATCCATGAGTCCAGATTTCAAAACTGAGTGCTATGCTGACATGAGTAACACTTGTTTCTTGTATCATAAACATTTTATTTTTAGATTATCAGCAGTTTTCAGAGAAGTGACTGAACAGTCTTACTCCTGTGTTACAGATGGGCATGGAGAGTTTTTTAAATTAAAAACCCCCAAATCTACGTCTTTTCATATCTCTGTTTTAGATGGCTGGTTGAAAACTTTATTTTCAGGAGATAGCTGGTACCTAAAACTGTCACTGATTTATACAGTTGTAGATACATCGCACTACTAAAAGATCAAACACTGAATAGCTGCACAGTAAACGAAGCATTACAAAACAGTGGGTGCCACTCAAAACGTAGCCCTGTATAATTGCCATAAGGCTGAGTTAAAATTACAGGTTTGGTGTCTTGCTTCCCTGCTCTACGCTTGATTCACTGGATTTCAACTGCTTTAATGAAGTAAATGGTCCATGAACTAGAGGGTAACTTTTCTTTATAAATAAACCATCCTTGATGATCATGCCTGACAGCACCTGAGCTGTTTTGAGCCTCTATAACCCAGCAAATTATGCTTGTGGAAGACTAAGGCTTGACAGATATACCCAGGCCACACAAACTGAACAGGTTTCCTTGCAATCTTTGGATGTGGCTCCCCAGGATTAGGGCCAGTCGAGGTCCAGGTTCCAATGTTCCTATCTTCTCTCCCCTTCAATCCTTCCTCTCACGCCCTCCTTTACATATTTCTCTGAATCCTCTTTTGTGCTGGCATGGTCATTAAAATGTACCTGTCCAGTAAGCCAGCTGAAGGAGACAATCTTGCTGGAAAGCTTTCTTTCCTGTCGGGTTAGTTTTCAGACAGACCAGTGACCTGACTCAACAAACAGCTGCCCAAGGAACAGAGCTACCACAAGGCAGAGTGTGGAAATGTGCAGCCACAGTAACCTGAACCTCCTATGGAATTGCACCTTTCGTTTGGGCAGCAAGCTGATGATCTCATCCCATAAAAAATATTCTTGTCATAGAAAAAGAAGAAACATGTTGTCAGTATGTCAACAATTTTAAACACCTTAAGGAACATGTCCTTAAGACAGGGCAGTAATGCCTAATATCTGTGTTCTCTACCTCAAGCTCCAAAATATAGATTGAACTGGAAGAAATGCACAGAAATCATTAAATGTATAAAGAAAACATTCAGCTTTCACTGTTATCTGTATCTTCTCATGAATGTAAATATTCTATAGACTTGACTGTATCCAGGAAAATGATGCATCACCTACTACTACCATGTACAGCACTGGGATCCACATAACAAAAGAAATCCCAGTCTCAAAAAAATATGCAATTGCTTTCACAATAAAATCTAAAGAGATTAAAAAACAACTTTATTTGTTCTGAATCAAATTCACTTGGAGTCTAGTTTTAAAAGTCAATTTATTTAAACTGAAAATGCAGTTCTACAAAATTAGTGCATACTGCCTTGATTCAACTACCTACAACTAACCATTTTTTCTTTGTTTTTCCCCACAAGTTAACATACTAGGTCATCAGTAGCAATTCTGAACCCTGTTACAAAGTACCAGTAGGGAATCTGACCAGGATTAATAGTGGTACTTAGTCCTGGGATTAGGTGGTGTCTTGTTTCATGGATTTTAGGCCATCTGTTCTTCTCCCATACATTATACTCCTGCAGAACTATAAACGCACCTCCACCTCAGGGACTATAGAAAGGAATTAGAATTCTTCTGCTTTTCATTATCACAAGATTCAGTAACTCATTTCATTGTCAGGATAATCCCCTTTTACTCTTTCTTTTGCGCTTACAGGGTATGCCAAAATGACAAATAAAATCCCAGATGCTAGAGGCTTGATGAGGTCTCCACCTTTTCTTGAGAGTTGGGTTTAAACTACTTGGGACACGGTGTCAAACCTGACAGGACCTTGATGCCCACACCCAATGTTCATTAAGGTTTGTTAGTGATTTGTATAGCTGTCTACAAGCTGCACTTCCACCTCAGTCCTCAGTGGCCATTTAAATATTTAGTTTGTCCTCTGGCTTTTACTGACAAAGAATTAATTTCCTATTGTTCAAGTGTTAGAAAGAGTTTATATTTCTTTCTAAAAGTAACAAATGTCTTCTGGGTGTTGTAAATGGCTTGTTACTGCTGCATATTATTTTAGGTAGTCATATCTAATTTAACGTTTTATTTCCCCATGGGCTAACTTGCATATCTGCAGCATCCAAAGGCTATGAAAACGCCTTAGCAGAGTTTTCTCAAGAGAGCCAGTTAACTCCAAAATGAATCTTGGTCTTTGCTCTACACTAATTAATAGCTTCATTTAATTTTTAGTATTTCTGTAAAAGTATCTGAAGTATGCAATTTCTTTCAGGTTTAGTAAAAATACTTGCCATTATCATACGCTCAACTAGTGTTTATTTTTTCCCTTTATTTATATGCTAAAGTAATCATCTCTGTGTATGGGATGAAGAGCTGGGGAATTCTGTCTATGCTCTTTGGAATATTTTATGTCCATAACTCTCTTGGTTCAGACACTGAACAGCAAGACTTCCCTCCTGCATCCAGCCAGAGCAAAATAAGGCTCCACTGAGAGGCTACGGGCTTCTTGCTGCCTTTCACTCTGGGGAGAACACAGTCCTCAACCTCTCTCATTTATCTGCTCTTTTGGCAGGTAGGTAGTGCTAATTTCAACACTAAATCTAAATTAACCAAAAACTATATAATTGCTTTCTATTTGTTCATATTGATTGCTAAAAATTATTTCAACTTTACTGGCATGTGACTGCTCTGGAGTGAGCTACGTATCTCAAGTGAGATACCAAGCAATCTCAAATCTGACTGGGTACATGGAGCTCAAGGGCTCTAGCCACTTTGTAGGAGATGTCACATACTTCATAGGAAAGGAATAAGTAAACCAGGTCTAACAACAGTTGTTGAACCTGGAGTTTTCAGCAGCAGTACATATAAACTGCCAAAATTGAGCTAAATGTCTGTTATTTGCTTTTTACAAAATGGATACAAGTTTTAATTTGCAACTTTAAACCACTAAGTATAAAATGACTACAGATAAATATTCTATTTAACATCAGTATGACTTAAAGTGCTGCCCTTAAGAGTATCAGAAAAACAATACTGGTAGCCTCTAATAAAAATGAATAATACATATTTTTTTAAGTGGATTTTGTTTTGGTTTGTTTTTTGCCAATACGCTGCACCACATTCTACAATAGTATTACTTTACTAAAACCAAAATACTTGGGATTTCACCATAGGCACAGAGGAGAACATAAGTATTCTAGCAGAAATAGTAACCATGTTGTTATAAGTAACTATTGTATTAAAACATGAAAAATGTCCAAAAAATGAAATCCCTTGACACACTAAAGGTTTAGGGTTGTATAACAGTGCAGCAGGATATGTAGAAATGGTGGTGCTCTAATTTGATCCAACTGGAATTCAAGTGTTCAACACTTACAATTTATTTTGTTGAGAGTGAAATAATTCAACTAATTAGTCCCTCCGTTTTTCAGAAGCTACATCATTTCACTTTCATAATAAATTAAGAGGAAAAATTAAGACAGAAGGCCTTGAGATTCCACAATTAAACCAGGAAAGTCTAGAGGGAAAACTGATAATTATATATAAAAAAGTTACATAGTAAGCTTCCTGCTTAATTTCAGCTAAAAAAATCAAAGCATTACACAAGGTCACGCACTTTTGTTTTCCCCCTATAAGGGAGGAAAAGCTGACAATACATTCTTGCGAGGTTTTTTTCTAAATAATTCCTAGCAAATAGGATTCGTTACAAACCAACCTCATCTCCTACACTAAAACTCATCTGGAAAGGGGTCATTTACACTGTTTATAAAATACTGCCACATAAAATGTGTAAAAAAACATATTTCACTAAAAATAGCTTGCGTAAGTAAGGGATTAGAGTAGTTTCTACTGCTGTAATTGTTCCTTTGTAGTTTTTTCCAAGATGTTTTTGAACAGTGTTTTTAACTATGTTTATTAAAGTCAGCACATCAAAAAGGATCAAAGAGAAAGCTAGTGAGAACCAAAGAAACCCCAAGCGTATTGTGTTGTCTCACTGGGGAGTTATGCAGATTCAAGTAAACAAGTGCAAATTGTTGAGGTTTTAATGAAAATTTTCTACAATTATTGTATCTGAAGTCATTCTATATAATAACATCTGTACAGCAGATGGCCATACTGTACAAAAGGCAAGCAATGCTCCTTTTTCTTCCTCTGTTTTAACAGTACATCTGAGATGACTACTTTTGTCATTGTGCTTAGTTTGGTTCAGCAAATAATTCGTAAAATGCAGCTGCTGCAGATGGTCACAATAGTTATTTGACTGTAAAATCAAAGCCACAGTGAAGTATTTGCGTATTAGTTTCGTTCTATAAAAAAAAGCTGACATTAACCCTGTTCAGCTCAAAAGGTATATCTATAAAACCTTTTGTAAAAAGAAAAATAGTGAAGAACTGATATATTTAAATACTCCTTGCTTCCAAGACACAGCTACTACATTTGTTTAATTCAGTTAGCTTGCATAATTTCTTTGCAATAATAAAACAATCTTGTTAGTAACTGTGGTATTCTTCCAATGTATTTTTAACACCAGATTATAATACCATTTTCCTCACACTGAGTAATTTATCTTCTTCCCTGAAGTTATAATTTCCACTTTGGTTTCTATCAGCACTTCAAATTCAAATTAATAGTTTTAAATAAATATAAGATAAAAAATATTAAAAGATTTTTCCACTGTTTCAGTCAGTTTTGTGAAAGTGTCTTGCACTTCTTGACACTTAGAACAATTTACTGCTCCACCATAATAACACGCAAAACCTCATGCACAAGTATTTTCTTTTCATAAAGCAAAGATAAGGCAACTTCAACTGGAAAAAATGTGAAAAAAGTCTGCTGATGTCTACTTATTGTCTCATCATAAGTTATTCATATAGAATGACTGATTTTCATTTTCATTAGATTCAGCATCAGTATTGCTTTACTTAATAATGCTTGCCAGACTGCAAACATACTGAAGATTCATGTATAGCTTGTGACATGAAAAATAAAGACTGGCTTCCTCAGACTGCCAGAAGAATTAAAAAGCAGAACTTCGTAGCAGAATATTTCTGAGGCTTAATGTGCAAGACAAGGTATGTCCTTCTCCTGGGAGGATGAAAAACTCCAGGGTAAGTGATATACACTGCTGAGTTTGCCAAACTGCTTTATAGTACAGACAGAACAGGCTTGGCTTTGATATACTGAAGCTTGCTGTGGACACCAAAATGTACCACGGGACAGATAATGTATAAATGATAGAGGGAAGATGTAGAACGAAAGAGGATTATTACACAGAATGAAAACTAGAACTATTTAAAGGACATTAGAAAGGCCTTTTACTCGGTTGCATTGCTTTCTATGCTAGATTGCAATTCGATTGGAAAAGCGTGGGAACGCAGGCACTGCTCCTGCCTGCACTGCTGTTTGTTTATGGATGAATCGAGAGTTTCAGGCTCCAGCACATTCACAGGCTTTCATGTCCTATGAACCTTAAATTTTTCATTTTTAACTTTTAAAACAATAAAGAAACACTAAAACTTGCTGGCCTGAGGAGAAATATTTCTAATGAAAAAGAAATAAATCACCACCTTGCTTGGCTTAAAACTTGTTCCTCTCAGCTACAGACCATTTTACCTTGCAAGCTGTTCTGCCAACTACCTACATCTGGCTCATCTCCACATCATGTAAATGTACCATCTTATTAATTTTATTAAAAGACTAATAAAAGATTTTACAAAGACACACAAAATGTCTTCATTTTAAATGACTCTGGTATCCTGTTAATTGTACCCAAGGCGTAAAGTTTCCTTGCAGTTCTGCAGTAATGAGGCCAGAGCGCCCATTTTCCCTGGGTGATTCTCAGCTGTGCAGAGGAAGCACGTAAAAATTGAAAAGTTCACAAACCTGAAGAAGAGTAACAGTATGGCCCAATATTTACATAGAAGAATATCTCAGGGCTCTGAAAATTATTTTTGTATCTTTGTAAGCAGGAATATAGGGTCCTAACAAGAAAATGTAATTGTAGAGTGAAAACCATCAAAATGTTGCCCTTTGAAGTATGTGCTGAATTATCAGAATACCAGAATAGTGGTTCTTATAACCACTATTCCAGCCAGAATTCCATCAATGAATTAGTAATTACAAGATGGGGGATATTAACTACAAAATTAAGCACTCCTGAGTGCTGCCTTACTGAAAGGAAATGGAGTCAGTCAGGGATTTGTTATTTTCTGTTGTGGATTTACGATGTTAGCTAGAGGAGTTCCTCTCAAAGCCCCACAGTTTAAAATGGTAACTAGGCCACCACTTGAACAAATCAGTAGCACTTGCAGCTTTCAAAACCTCTTACCTGCAGTTTTATGTCCACTTTTAACATTCAGGCTCCCTCTGAGGTTTGATACGGAGAGTAACAAACAAGGTTTACAGGGATGCGGGATGGTTTCCATCGAAACAACCATTTGAACGGTGTGAATAGAAATTTTCTGGAAGCAGGAAAGGGCTTGCCATAACTTTTCTTGTAGTGAAGCTTTCTGCACAGCATGGGTGTGCACTGCAGGTAGCACATCCCTTGTACCGGGATTTCTGGTTATTGAAGAGCCATTCTCGTCTGGAATAATGCCAGCTGATGGGTCAGCCTCCTTCCTGGGTTCATCATCATTTGTGGTTATGATTTTCTTCAAAAACTGGTTTATTTGATCAAGTCTGGCAAAACTGAGATTTGCTTTCAAAGGTTTTGATATGTCCACATTTATGTCAGCTGTAGGAGAGAGTTGGAGAAAAAAATATGAAATGCTATAGTGCAATTATTCAAGCAATGTAAAAATATTAGTCATTTCATCGGGATAACATTATTTCTACCAAGTTTCATGAAAAGGACTGAATGTTAAAACATAATGAAACTAGCTTTTTTAATAAATCTGAATTAAAACATCATGAAAAATACTACAAGGAATCTTCACAAAACACAGTTTTAAAGGAAAAAAACATATCACAATGTGGATCTTATTTCTCTGTTTCTACCCAGGGATCACCACAGCTATCTGAAAGACACACACTTTATCTGAGCGTGTAGGAGGGTAAATACATTAGTCCTTTTGTGTCAGAATGAAAATATACTTCACATTCTCTTGAGTTTTGCATCCAGTAAAACTATTTGACTGAACTCCAAAGCCAACAGCAAACATTTTAAACACATTTAAATGAGTGAGTAACATGTATATTCCATTGTTTTCTATACAGCTAGCATGCAGTATTCTTCAATGCATTTTCATGATGAAATGTGAAAAAAAGTCAAATATAAAAGCCAATGTATGTTGAGATTTCTTTGTTTTCCAGGGAGATTGGAATAACCTAATATTTTCAAAATGTTCTTTGTCTCCTTAGTAAAGGATTTTAGTACTTCCCAGACTGTTTAAAATCTCACAGAATTTTTAGAAATCACAATTAACATGAACAACATCGACAAAAGTGACATTATAGTAGTTGAGATGTTGCAATTACCAAGATCATTTCACAGATGGGAAGCAGGATTTTATGACGGTTGAAACTCCCTTCTGTGCTAACTACTTTTTTATCAGTACATTACACTTCATTACGGAAATCCAGCTTTAACTTAGCTTTAAAAAGTCTTCATTTCAAATTCAGCCAGCAATGAGACAGCTACCCTGGGCAGGGGGAAAAGGTTTGCTTTTCACTTTCCTATTTCATTCCCATTGCCCCACCCCCAAGAACCCACAATGATTAAAATTCTGTGCACATATCTAAGCTAGATTAAATGTTCAGAGAAAACAGCACTACTTAGTTTCAAGTTTCACTATAGATGTATTTGAGAAACACTGTTTGTTCAAGGTTTTGCACAGATTAATAAGTATTTCACCAAAATTAGGACCTAGTTTCAAGTTGTCCAGGATCACATTCTACCCTTCCTGTAGATGCAAACTGATGAGCTCAATTCTCCCACTCTTTAGGTAAATTAGAAGTTTTCAAAACAATGGTAGGGCTGCAGGAGCAGAGTTTCAGAGCTGTTCTTAAGTGCAGGTTTATACTTCAGAGAGTCCCAGGCACAGGACAAAGCACTTTTCTGACCCCCCAAATATCTGTGGGGTTCTAAATTTCAGTTAGATTCTTTGGTATCTTAACAGGCAAGTCTCTGAATTATAAGCTAGCATTTTTTTCTACAACGGTAAGTGCAACTTACTAATGGGCATATAGGATTTATTACAGCTGCACTAAAAAACTCCCAGCAATCTTAAAAAAGAAGTCTGTAGTATTCCACAAGCCACAGATAACTGAAATTTAAGACTAAAAATCTATTTTAACTTAGAATTTTAATTAACGGTTTTCTGAAAATGCTTTCTCTTGTGTTAAAGTCTTCCATGCTGAACTAGGAACTGTGGCAAGACACTTGCTAATGCATGGGCCTAGTACAAAGGCAAACATCAAAGCTAGGAAGCTGGACATCACAAGAGAACAGACCTTTAGGCATCCAAAATCCACACATGATCAACTTGGAAGATTTTTCAAAATGCTTATGCACTGATATTTTTAATTAAAACCAAGGGAAGAGAAATGTCATAACACTTTTGAAAATCTCTCCACCCTTCTTGGCAGTAAAGAATACCCCAAGTCTCCCCTGCCTTTTTGCACACATCACGGGTTCTCTCCTCCCTTTGAGTGGAGAAAGGAGACACAAAGAAACTGAACACCCACGTGACAGTATGATATTTATTTAATTATGATACTCAAATAGAAAGTAGTGTTATTCTAATTAAATGTTCTAAAAATAAACAAACAACCCAACAAACAAATAAGCAGCATTTTTAAAATGACCCAAGTTTGAAATCCAAACTGCACTAGGATTTGGGCTTCTGAACCATTTAGGCACTTTCCAAACAAAACCTTTATCAGCTTAATTTTGTCCATTAGTGACGTAGTAGCACAGGAATAAAACGTATGTTCTTGGCTTTGCTACAGAATTAAGTTTGTAAACAGAGGAAAAGGACCCTTATCGCTTTGTGATACATCTTTCACATCTAACTGCTTTGTCAGTGGCACATTTTATTGCAAACACTTTCTTATGTACTTATGGCAATATTGCCCAAAAGAGGAAAAAACAACAAAACCCCTACAACCTATGATTCTAAACCCCAAACCAATCAGATGTAAGTTGACAGAACAAATGCCAAGCTAAAGCCATAGAGTAAAGTGATTGAGAAAGATTTAAAAGGAGATGAATATGAGAGCAGCAGTTCTCTCTTGGGCTTCCTCAAGACAGAGGAGGAGGAAGACGCAGGGCTCTGGAGAAGCTCACCAGTGGAACAAGCATACGGCACCTCCTGTCCTAGCCTGTGGTTTATCACTGCTGTTAGTCACTTGTTTCCATAAACAAGAGAGCAATAAAAAAATGGACACTAGGACACCAGAGAAATGCAAATGAGCTCCCTGTTTTCTGTTTGGAAGCTGTACATGTTACACAGAAAAATGTTATCATGACTGATAACTTGACAAAGATTTGTCTTAAGTTGTTACTATTACCTAGTGCATCAGCCTTGACTGAAGGTGGTGGCAGACACACGGATAATTGCAGAAAATGTAATTCTGGATCTGTCAATGCAAATATTTTAACTATCTATCTCACAGTGACACAGGTTATTCTCACAACTGGGGAAAGATTATGTAAGGAGATTCTTTGGCATTTTAAGTAAAACGTTCAAAAAAAATAAAAATCCAGCTGATCAATCAACATTTTTCTAGTTTTTGTCCTGCTTTACACTTAGCACTATAAGAGAAAATTTAACATTTCTTCTAAGAAAGCATATTTAATGCACAGAAACAGTGAAAACTGTTGAAATGTGAAGAGCTATTTATAGCAGATGATGAAGACAGATGTACAGCAGCTTCTCCATTCACTCAAAATGGACTAAAAAGAGATGTTATGATGTAAAGGGTCACCTAGATGCAGCTAGAATAACACTTCCAGGGTTGAAAATCCAAGGGTACCAGCCTTTTTAGATGATGTTAAGCACCTTGGGAAGCACATCACAGAACACTGTAAAGATTCTGTACCACTAGGAAAACACAGGTTCCTATAATACAAACAAGTCATTGAATTGTCCAAAATTACATGAAAATTGGGACAGGGCAAAAGGTAGCTCAAAGCTGCCTTTAACTCCTCAATTACATCAGTCTCTTCTTTGGCTACCAGTGACTGGCTACCACAATTACAGCCCAATGCTTTCTTCAGATTTAAGACATAATACATAATAGCAGTAACTCCCCCCTCCACCCCCCCCACCCCCCCCGATGTTATCTATTTCCAGCAAATAAATAGTAAAGAAATTACTGTGCTTGTAAAGATTGCATTCAAGTGAGTTATTTCTGGTTATGTTTACATCAGACTGAACTAGATGATATCATGATATCAAAGCTTCAAAGCTCTTTTTTTTTTTTAATTACAGTGTATCATTTGAATGTAGATTTTGACTTGTCTTTCTTTCGTTTTCTTCGCTACAACTTTTTAGATTATCCAGTAAATCCATGTCTGTCAATTATTAGTTTCTAATTACCCTTCACAACTTTCTGAACAGCTACTAGGAAACAGAAAGATGAAATAACTATTGAGTTAAAAGGAGATTAGATAAATGTAAATAAATTACACTTATTATATGCTCCCACCACACCAGGAGATGACTTAACAGTGAAAGGAAAAGAATCACGTTGCAATAATGAAATCAGAGAGGGAATTCAGGTCCCAGAGGCGATTCTATGGAGTTTATGTTAATGTACACCTTGTGGGGGACCAAAAAATAAACTGGAATAGTTTCCTGAAAACCGTTTCCAGCTATTTTCTCATTTAAAAAGTTCCAACTTCACTTGACCCATTAGTCATCATATTACTTACATTTATTATGTATTTTGAAATCTATTACAAAAAACTCAATGGATTCAATATGGCCTGTTTGAACAAAATCATAACATCTATAAAAGAAAACCTATGAGCAGCACTCTGAAACTTCTGTCTGAAACAATTTCTTTCTTTGTCGTTTTATTACTCAGAGCTGCAGATAAAAAATTTCAGGGTTATGAGTATTTTACTCTTGGTCTCCATAACATTCAGATTTGTACTGTGAAGGTACAATTTTATTCTGTGAACTTGGGGTAAATGATATTACTCAAAAGGACTTTTTATTTGGTGGGCTATGAATGAATAAGCAACACAAAAATAACAGAGCTCCTAGCAAGTTGCATTAGGTCAATCCCAGCTCTTACTAAAGTCAGTGAGCTTATTAAGTTAATATACACCAGGTAACTACTTCTATGACTAATAAACTACCATAGTATACTCTGAATTTGAAAAACCAGAAAGTAAACTCCATTAAAATTATTTATAAACTTTATTTATAAGATTGGGATCTTTCCACAGACTATGAGAAATGCTGAACCATAAGAGAGAAAAATATGGCATTTTCCAAGAATTTGTTCACTTCCCATAACCCTCATTCTCCAGTAGATCTTTTATTTCTTACAGCTAATATAGAAAAGTTCAGGTCTGTTGTCCTCAAGTTGGACATGCGTCTTGCTCTCCCCTACCCCAAGAAGACTGTAAAATATTAAAATTCTTAATAAATCGTAGTGCTATAAAAGAAACTACTATTTGCCCTAAACTCTTAGGACGGTTGAATTTCCTAATCCTAAACAGTAGAAGAGCACACAACAGACACGGAACATTTTACCACCAGTAACATTCTTTCTCCGGGAGCCACCCATCCTGATGTAGAGAGTTTAAACAGAGGAAATCTGAGGAAGGTAAAGGTAATCTTGAGCCCTGATTCTGATTTGGAGTCAGGGTGGCCCTTCAGTAACAGGGAAATGGCTGAATTGCAAAAATTAAATTTATAAAAATAGGAAAGAGAGAGACATGTAAAGAAAAGACTTGCTGTACTGTTCTCAATTGTCCCTACTCAGGCATCAAAAGAAAGACAAATTAAAAGAAATTGAAAAGCAAGAAGAATCCAAACGAATTGTTTTTATCCTCTAATTCATCATTCCCAATTTGGATCAAGGGAAAAGAAGGAAGAAACTTGAGACAAGGCTTCAGAGGCCATCTGCAGTCCATCTTGTATTCTGCTTCTGTGAGACAGATGCCAATTAGTCTGGGGGAGGCTGGTAGTCACTACTCAGTATTTCTACCTACTGCTGTCTGTGTGCTGCAGCCCCAAGGAAGCAGCTCTCTAATGCCAATATGGCAAACTAAAGCCTTATGGGAGCTTCATCAACTTGAGCCATGAGGGATGTCCTCAGCAGTAACAACTCCTGCTTCCATAATCTAGTATGTCATCCACATGATGTGAAGGTGACACTGAAACATTAACAGCTCTAGCTAGCCAGTAGCTGGGCTTGAGACCTTGGACAAGGGTCAGAGTGATGTTAGTCTATTAATTTTTTTAAACGGTCACAACTGAACCAAAACAAATTGTTTTAGGTCGAGAAGACCAAAAATACCATTAATAAATGATGGAGGGTTACTTCTATGCACAGGATGTTGACTGAAATGAAACAACTATGCAACTACCAAATACAATACAGAAGTGTGTTAAGGATTGCGTGGTGAGGCCAAAAACTGTACTGTGAAATGAATACCCTAGCTAAGGGCAATGCTAATTCTCAGAGAGTCAGGGAAGTTGAAGCACACTACAGTGAGAAAAAATAAATTGTTCCAGGTCATGGAGCATGTTTATGGAAATGAACCCATAAGTACTAACTCTGTATTATCTGCTTAGCTGCCAAATAACACATCTATATTAAGACATACACGGGGGGGGGGGAGGGGATGAGAGGATTTCAGAAAAATGAGCAAATGCTTGAAATAAGTTTTAAAAGAATGCCAATACACTGGAAATACACCAATAAAATATTTTCCAAGTTATCCATGTGGCTTTGGTGTGCAGGTTTCATTTCTAGTACTTAGAAGTCTAAGAAACTAAATATAAGTAACTGTTGCAGACACTGCTTTTAGAAAGGTACATTAATACACTGATACTACAGACAACAGATGTGTCAAAACCAAGGCAATACCTACAGGCTGCTACACCTGTTTGGAATATTTCTCTTTGCCCTCTTAATCAAATAAATATCATTTCATGGTTACAGTGTCAGCGCTTTAAAACCTTGTTTGCAAAAGAGCAAAGGGAAAAGAAAAACCTACTAGAAAGCTCAAAAGTTTTGCAAATGACCCAGAGTTAATTAGAAAAGTCTGCACCCTGGCCAGTTCCCTTCTCACGTGTCAGCTCTCATTAAATCAAAAAATTCTCATTTCAAAGTTAACAAACACCATGGTTAACAAAACTGTTAAACTGGGATCAAGTGGGCACATTCCTAGATTTATATATGATGTCATGCTAAGCAGCCCACAGCTGAACTTGCAAGTAGTATGAATAATTTTTCAATATATTAAGTATCTGATCTAATGCTAATTTTCTCTCTATAGGCTAACTGTGCTGGGAACAGGTGGCCCTGCTTTCAATTACGGAGGGCTAACATGCCAGTGTGAGGCCTGGATTAGTTCACCTTCTCACAGGGAATTTGCCTCGGTTGGGAATGGATTTATTATGGCTTCACACATGGAATGGAGCTCATGTCAGCTGAGGGCAGTGATACATCATATGATTCAAATTAACCTGCTGTGGACTGTTCCGCAGGGCAGATATTGTGTATTAAAATGACGACATTTTTAAAACAGCTTGAAAGAAACCAGGATTGCTGAAGTGCAATGGTTCCAATTTGTTCCAACTAATCTATCACCTGCTGGAGATATTATTATAGTGGGTTTCTGGTAGCTGCTATTTTCCAGGTTTCTCCAAACCACTGACCTTGCTAATGGATACAATTGTTGCCTCGGCAAACAAGGGGGGAGAAAAGCTGGAGAGAGAGTGCCATGGTGCAGTTCTGTTTGCTGCTTTTTATGCACAACCCTACATCCAGCGCTGTGCCCCCCATGGCGTCCAAATGCTGCCACGGAGGGACTGCCAAGACAGAGCAATCCCCCGGGCCCCCCTAGTTCTCACTTTATCTTTCAGTGGGGCACGGCATTGTTTAGTTTGCCTGGATAGTTTCTTCTGTAGAAATTATTTCCAAAGGTGAAGTATCAAGGACTGCAGTTATTTCACACTGTGCAGTCTTCCCAAGAAACTACTGAGGGAAGAGGACTTTGGCATAAACCATCCATATTTTGCGCGTGATAAGTATTTTAAGACAATTTGTATGAAGCTGCACTTACATGAACATGTTCTGTATCATTTGCATGCACAAAGAATGCATCAAAAAGACAGCTTTTATAGCCAAGAAGCACAGTTGATTCAAAAAATAAATCCAACGAAAGGACTAGAGGGCAAAGTGAATAAATTTTCAAAACCTATTAAAACAAGATGGTCATATTTGTTCTTCACCTAATGAATAACATCTAATGCTGAAGCAATAAATAGCTCACTTACGTATTCAACAAGAATTAGATGTACAATCCTGTAAGAGACTGAATATAAAAGAGGGTAATGTAAACTCATGTAGATGGAATTTAAAAAATTTTAAATAATTAGTTACTGTAGAAAGAGAAAGAATAGTCCTTTAATACACTGTGGGGTTAAAGTTGAGGTCTGTTCCCACAGGCTTGATGATGAATGCTTATTTCTCCTAGGATCCTATTACCTTAAATCTGGAATATCATTTTTCTTTAGTTGCCAAAAATGTACAAAATAATCAACTCATGTGGCAAGAAGTGCATTAATGTATCCTGTTATTCTCATTTAATTAGTGATTTCCAAGTTTTGCTACTTGCTGTAATTTTTTGATCTCCGAGCTAATACGGACTAACAACCTGGTTTCCTGTGTGGTGAAACCATGCTATTTTTCTATGGAACACTATCTACTTATTTACTTCAGCTAACAAACTATTTACAAGGAGTACTGGTTTTATCTAACACAGCAAACACTGGGAACCCATTTCTTTCAACAGCTTGCATGGTAGTTTGCATCATAAAACATAGTCATGATTGATTGCTGCATTTGGAATTTAACCTCAGCATAGCGACAATGTATTTTGTAAGAAAAATTACATTAAAATTAAACCCCTGAACTTTGCACTCTTAAAATACATACAGAAAACTGTATAGTTATTCCAACTGCTACATCCAGATTTTTGTCTGCCTAGGCACAGCTGTCATCACATATACTGACTTCTCAGAACAGGAGATCAGCTCTACCCAACAGGTAGCACCTACTGGTGCATCCACTGCATTTTAATAATTTACTTTCCGCAGTTATAAAACGCACATGCATGAACAACTATGAAAACACGGAGTATGACCTTAGAAAATATGCAGTTAGCAGCACCATTATTTGCCAAATGTTCACCAAGAAAGAGTACACCTTTCAGTCCTGCAACATAAGCATAATCCAGAAGTGCCTTTATTTATTCAATTTATTAACTGTGATGTCTCCCATCACAAATATCGTTTGTCTGATGACATTAGAAGAGCTCTCAGGAGTTCTGCTGAGGTTCTTGTCCTCAATGAACAACAGCAAGCTTAGTTAGGATCTGGCGAAGCGGACACTTTCTCCAGGCTTGTTGACGGCCAAGCTACCTCACCATGGAAGAAGTTGTGGTTAGAGGACTTCTTCCCCCCAAGGAGTATTAGTAACTTGTTTTCCAGTAGCCTGCTGAGGAGCTGTCAAGCTTTCATAACTCTTTGCATGTGCTGTTCTGACGCAATCACATGCAGAAAGCGCCTATCATTACTCATCCAGTGAAATCTCCAGCCCCCAAGGAATGCTTCTTGGTAAAGGTTAGTTTATTTGACGAGGATCTCAGAGTGGCAACAGCTGAGTTCAGAAAAATCTGCAAAGGAATGCAGAGCTGTTTTGCTATATTACAGCAGCAAAACACTTCATTAAAATTCAGGCTAATTACTGTTGAATCCTGTGTAATCATAGCTCCAATCAGCAGAAAAAAAAAAAAAAAAAAAAAAATTTTGGCTAAGAAGAGATCCTAAAGGAAATCTCTGACGTTTTATCTGCTTTGTGAGAAGAAGTAGACTGAAGTTTATGATGCATTAATTTATGGGTTTTCGGTTCTCTATTTAGCCAAATACCATGGAGGGGAGAGATTTAACACCGATTCGAGATCTGACTGAATTGCTGAGAATGGGGTAGACACTTAGGCATCTTGTGAATATACTTTGCAAGCTGGTACAACTCCCAAGTTTGCTAGTTTAGTTAGAAGTCTGTCTTACTGACAAGAGAGCAACAGGGAAACACCTTCAAGCGTGTAATAAATGAAATATACAGGCTGAGCCAAGAAATTACAGTGAGAATCTTGAGGAAAGGGGAATGCACAGGAGAAGGATCTGGGAATATGGGAATCTGACAGATATGGGGAGAGAGGAAAGAATTGGGGGAGAGGGGGGAAAAGGAAAGGATGGATAAAAGAAAACCAATCTAGCAGCAGTGTCCAAAAGGCCACTGACAGTATCTGTCTCTACCTCTCTTGTGCTGGTTATGACTAGAATGAAAATATACTATTATTATTAATTAATTTTTCAGTTCTAATGATTGTAGGTCTGAAGGTTCAAAGTCTTATTAATGAAGCCACATAAGGATCAATGTAACAAAGGCTCTGCATTATTAGGTGGTTATAAATCTTCTCTTAAATGATGCATTTAAGACAGCACAGAAAAAACAAAAAAGGGGCAATGAGGAGGTTGTTCATGTACTTTATTCTTTCCTCAAGGTTCCTGCCTGCCTGCATGCAAGAAATGGATTTTCAGGTTACTTAACCACAGTATTTATGGTCAGCAGTTAAGTATGTATGTCTCATTCTATGACTGTTCAATTTGATGTTCTGGGGTCTGATATGCAGAAGTGATACTGCTGCACCCAGGAGCAGCGTGAACTGTACTTCCAACATCTAAATTTCTATATTTTTAAGTATCTTTAAAACTGTGTGTTTTAAATTGGTAACCTTAATATAACAAGAAACCCTTTAATTTCCCTGTGCCTCAGTTGCCTTCTGTGAAATGGCAAGGGCATACTATTCTACCACCCATGGGAGGGTTATGCAGATAAATTAGTATTTCCGTAGTGCTTGGATCCTAAAGTAGTAAGCAACATAGAGAAAAAAAGAAATGCTGCTCTAGAGCTGGGTTTAGATAGTGTGCTGTATGAAAAGGTCATGGAATGAAAACAAAAACACAGTACTGAAGAGCTGCTCACTAAGTGACTGATTGAGAACAATTCATACTGCATAATGAGTGAAGTAAGAAAGGGGAAAATACAGAACTCTACAAATCGTAACATATAACAAGAGAAATGAATGATGGTGGCACAGGTAAACGTAAATGAATTATCTAACTTTCAATATAACCATATATTATTCAATATAACCGTATTATTCAATATAAGTCACATTATTTTAAGTAAATACTAATAAACCTTCACACTACACCACATAATATTGTATGTGAAAGAAACACGGTATCAATATTTTTAAAATTTCACGGTGCCAACACTTTAGATGACAGGAATCTGCAATGCCAGGTACCAAAGAGCCCCAGAGAACATGGCTTATAAAAATCTTCAGAAACATTTTAAAAGTCGGCTTTTACAATAAACATAACTGTAACACAATTTCAGCTGTCCCAGGGCTAGAAGCAGGTAGGCTTCATTCCTTTGGAGATTCCTCAGCCTCTGTGAGGAGTAAAATTTCTAATTTCACTCTGGGAAGAAAATAAAAAATCAGAGCTTAAACCTATGGCTGGTCCAAGACTGACCATTCCCCAACTTTGGCTTCAATTCAGAGCAATTGCTGGAAAAAAAATTCACATTCATTAGCAAAGAGTAAATTTTTCTGATGATCTGATGTGTGTGTGTCTGTATGTGCATATCTACAAAGAGAATACATTAGAAAATGGAGGTTAAAGTGCAATGTTTACCTGGTCCATTAAGGAAGTCTTTGATTTGCACAGTGATAAGAGGTGGAGGAATACCACTTTTAGCATCTGCCTCTCCTGCTACTGTTTGCAACCAGATCTTGCAATAATCCAGAGCTTCCGGTAGAGTCTTCCCAGGATCTACAGATGATAATGATTGTAAGCCATCAATGATATTCCAGGAAGATAATACATAACAAATTTCTACATACAAATTGATTAAACAAAATTAAAAAGTTTAAAATGTATCACAGTAAATACTACTCCTAATTTGACTGCTATAAATAGCATTTGTGCCTACAGACAGATGCATGTGTATAACAATGCATGCATACACAGGCAAAAGGGCAAAGCTGTAATTACACAAAATGTAGAAAACCCACAAAAATATCAAGTAAAATATGAGTAAAAGACATCAGTTACCATAAGATGACTTAAAATAGCACAAAATTTTAGCTTTGATTATGATGATACTTAAGCAGTCCTTAAAAGAGAAATCATACTCAAAACCTGCTACTTCTAGATTGTGTTTTCACAGCCAGGTAGAAAAAATAATAATGGAAAGATAAATTATAAAGGCTAAAAGACCGAAATGCTACCAGATCTCAGGAATAGAGTATAACGACAATGCAGTTACATAATTCTCTTTGGAGTTTCACTCAATAGCTAGCCAGTAGCTATTCTTGCATACCACCTTGAATTATATCCCTTTGATCAGTCTGTAATATGACAACATAATACTACATAAGTAATTTCCTCCAAGTGCTATTCTTGCCTTCATTTTTCACATAACGCAAATGGCAAAAACAGTAGTATAAAAAGGCTTTTTCATCTTTAGCAACTTATAACCTTCATTATAACAGTTCTCAATTCTGGCACTACAGGTCTTAAATTCTAAATAATGAATTATCCTATATTATTCAGGCTGCTATGTTAAATACTGAATGTCTGCCTCATCCTTAACTAAGGAGATTTTCTTGATGCTATTCTCTCCTCCCACTTACAGTTAATTAAAACCTGCTGTAATTGCTTTGTTTGAGTGGATTCCTTTCAATAACAGTATTTGCATATCCACTATTATAGTCAACATATGGTATTGTAGTATCACAATCATATGTGGACTGGGTATACAAAGTCAGCTTTGGAATTTGTATTTCTTGACATTATCATGTGATTCATATAAAACTTGGCACATATGAACCCTTATGCGATTTCAAAGAACCTACTGAAACCAATTGATCATGACTTTAGATCTATGGAAAAGATCAAAAGTTAGCACATTCTTCTGTTTTTATTTGATCAATTTTCAGGCAATGACTACAGCAGTATTTGTACTGCATGGCATATACATTACAGCCTTTCCTTCCCTTTATTCCTGCTATACATTTATAAAGTCAGCTCCTAACGGTTATTTAAGAGCTGTCACTGCATACAGCAGATTTGTATATCTTCCATGTGAATTTCTACATCTTTATGGTTCTTAGCCCATTCCTTTAATTACATTAACCAGAATGGTGTGGCACACTCCCTTTTCTATAGTAAATGCTTTAGGGAATATCTTGTTTCCTGTGTCTGGGGTTTGTCTAGTATACTGAAACTAATAGTAATAAAAAATCTTTACCACCAAAGTGTACATCTTTTCCAAAATATAGTTTTGTAGTTGTTCTGAACAGGATGTTATCTCTAACTTGGATATAGAGCTATATATAATATCTGATAGCTCATCATAAATAACATGCTAATGTTTTTCAGACTATATAGTGTAAAGCATTGTAAAAATTACTGAATATTGTGCAATAAATATCACTAAATCAATTAAATTATCTCTACGTTATTGTTCCTTCAGAAGTACTAATATAAACATTTATGTATACCAATATGGGGCAAAATATTGCAATATTGCATTATTTTGTCTCATTCCTGAAAGATATAATCACAAACTGTATACAGCAACCTAGATCACCCACTGGCTTTTCAGAAAATCCAGTAGATACATACAAACATTTCTTCTGAAGAATGCATTTACAGGTATTCCTATTATCCTAAGATGTGCTTATGTTATAAAATACCTAATAGTTATTTCAAAGTTGAAGCTGTTTCAAGATGAAAATATCTCTGATGAAAAGAACTTACATAGCAGAAAATCCTTGCATGACATAATACATTAGCTATACACACACTGCCCTCAGGGCACTGAGAATGGCAGCACATAAGCAGAGAATCAAAAAACCTAAAGGAACCATGGGGCTCTCAGGAGATTATTTTGCTCTGTCAGGTCTCCAAGGACTGCAGCACCATTACCTCATTACCTGGGGCACTGAGTCCAACAAAATATATTACTTTTAATCCAGCACTGGCCTTTCTGATTTCAAGCATTTCTTTCTTTTTTTTTTTTTAACTTCTTATTCTGAAAGTGAGCTAATTCTGGAAGCAGGATAGTTGCCTTGATATGATTTGTATTCAGAAGTAACACTCCCAAAGGGCCAGGGAAAGAACTAGTTTGAGTGCCTCTAAGTCCATGGCATATGGTTAATTTGGTACCTGGGTTAACAGACTTGACCGTACATCCAAATATGCCAGATATGGATCAACAAGCAAGCTTTTACATAATGAAAAGAAAGCTAAAATCCAGAGGTTTCAACCCTGACTGTGACGGTGTATGTGTAAAAAGCTTGAGGCAAGTTCCAAACAGAACTTACAAAATATATCTGGATAAGAAAAATTCTTTTACATCAAAGGACTGAAATATGTGTACCTTAATTAAAACAACTGCTAAAGTAAAAAACAGCTATGCATTTTCATAGGATTAAGGATCAGAAAAGGAAGAAAGCAGTAACAATCAATCAATCAATCCCTATGCCAAGGGAATCTCCAGAGAAGCATTTGAATGAAAAAGAGAAAATTTAGACTGAAAAGTGAGGAATTCCTGATGGGGAGAGCTGTCAGGAAAAGGACTCTTCTCCTCAAGGAAATGATGGAAACATTCAGAACGTTTAAAAATACACTTGACAGAACACTATAAAATATACAATGGGGAACAATTATGCATCAGCAGGGAACCGGTCTGAATAATGTATTATAATAGGTCATTTCCATTTCCATTTTCTATGATTCTCCCAAAAATCAACACTTAAATTTGCAGTTATTTGTATAAAGAAAATGCTGGAGAAAACCCAAGGGATGCATATATAAGTAAAAGGAGAGGCTAGAATTACTCCACAGCAAGCCAAGAGAGAGAAAAGAAAGGCTTGAGAAGTCAAGAGTGGTGAAGACGGCCAGAAATTCTATCCTGTGCACCATGTGAAAAATTTGTCTGTGGCAGCAAAAGGCAAATAGTGAGACAACTATCACAGACTGCAACCAAGACTGTAATGTAAAATCTGTAAGCCTGAGAAGCTGAGGCCTTCAATACCTCCACATTTCCAGCCCTCTTTCTTCTTTCCTAGAAAAAAAGTCAAGCCGTTTTAGAAGCCACCTAAACATTCAAAACCCTTTCAGTCTTGCTAACATCCAGACCTCAGCTCCAAACTTCACAGTTTATGAAGTATCTTCCTAAACTTAATTTGAATTTGCAAGATTTTGATTTCAGCTGCTATCCCATCATTCATATATTAACATCAGACAGCAAAACACAAACCTCTGAATTAAAAGGAGAGTTAGTTAGAGGAAGGGAAAGAAGGGAGGCAGGATAAATTTCACATCCTGAAGCTTTGCATTCTCCAGAATGCAGTTTTGTTCCAGTTTGTAGCTAAGAGCCAGGGCAGCTCAGGGGGAATAGCTCTTCGGAGGCTTTCATAGAGGGGGCTCAGCAATCCACAGCATCCCTGCAGTCTGGCAGAGGACAGGGCTGCTGAGTGTGTGCGTGGAATGGCAACTTGGACTGTTCAGCTGGAACTTAACTCAGACCAAATGAGCTCTGCAACATGCTTTTATTTCAATGGATGAATCATATTTTGGTCTACAATCAATTTTAAAAGCCAGTATGATGCTGCAATCATCTCTGCATTTCAAACTCCGAAGTGGAACGTTTGGTCTTGTTTTAAAAATGGTTTCCACTGGAATGTAAAGAACACAAGTGGGAAAACATTTCTACAAGTGTACTCACAAGTGCTGTGTCAGGAAGTTCAAAAATGAGCTCTTACAGTAACCTGAGGAATGCACATTCCCAGGCCAGCCTGTCTTTACGGGAGGGGGCTGTACCCCTATACGTCCATGGATACAAATGTAGTGGACAATAAATATACTTGGAGGGGAACAGGTGACACTCCAGCAGAACTCCCTCAATGCTATGCTAGGAAACAGCCTTAAACCCTCTCTCTGCCTCGTAGGAAGCACAGGCTGACTGAGAGACTGACTGAATCAGACTTCCTGCCAGAGCCAGCCTGAATTGCTCTCCACGCAGCCTGGGCTTTCCATTAGATCAGAGGTTACATGTGGTCTTAGCTACTGCATCTGCTCTTCATGGACCTCCTGCCATCAAAGGCGTGGGTGTAAAGTAAAATAAAATAAAATAAAAAACAAAATTAATTCTGGACGGCCTCACAATGCTTGCTTTTTGCAAACGCTTCACTGGCGGATGTTGAAGAAATTCCATGCATAGCAGTTATTTACTGAGAAATTTCTCTCCCTTAAAACAACCAAGCACCACAATGTCCTCTTTGAAAGTAAACAAACAAACAAATAGAAAAAAGATTTTTCAAGAATGCCCAGAGCACAATGGTCAGGAAATGAGGCAATTTTGTATCTGGATTACATTACCTGAAACAAAGCAAATAAAGATTTAAAACAATATTTATAAAAGCAGCTTATGAGATTACATTAAAAACAATTGCACCCACTTTTATTTAAGTGGAAATGACCAATGCTCTGTTTGCAAAAACTAACAGTTAGCAGATGCCTTTTTGTTAAATATAGGATGAGCACTGAGTAAAAAAAAAAGGTTGGTTTATAGTATCTTGCAGGCTATATATACAGAATCTTACAAGTAAACTCAGGGAGCAACGAGCCTTCTTAATAGTGCTTATTAAGCAGTTAATATTTATTGCATTAATTTATTTACTCTGATTTGAAGTTCCTATAGCTGGCAGTAGCATAATTGCAATCTAGCTGTGCAATTACAAAAATAATTTAAAACCACAATTGAAGCAGTTCAGCACAACTATAATAAACTTGAGCTAACATTTTAATAACCTAAAAAGTCTCCTCCTCCTCCCAACTTGCAAGTGGACTTGGTTGGAGAGAAGATCTGAGGAAATTGAAAGCACAACTTTCAAGCCTTTAGCTCCAAGGCAGACAAATTCTCCCACATACAGACACTGGCCGATGGAAATGAGCTGCTACTGCTAATTAACACACTAACAATACTTTTAAATAGCCTATTTCCTCTTATTTTATTCTTTTCATTTCTTGCATGCTTCAGAGAGTAAAATAACAAAGCTAGTGACGGAGGGGATAACATCTTTGAATGTAGTTTCGTGTTTTGGCCCCTGTGCAATACTCACAAAACCAGTGACAGCTTAATGTGCAAGATCCTGAATTTTAAGCTCTACTACTATGAATTCTTTCAAAAATAAGAACAAACCTGGCAGTGTACAAGGTCAGGCTGCACAGAGCCTTGTGTGACATGGTCCAGTGTGAGGCGTCCCTGCCCATGACAGGGGGGCTGGAACTAGATGATCTTAAGATCCTTTTCAACCCAAACCATTCTATGATTCTATGATCCAAATAAAATATATGTGGCTTTGTAAAAGTATTAAAAACTTCATTCCTATATATATGTTCAAAGAGTAAACCATTCTAAAGTAAGTTTACTTTTGTCATCAGCCCAGGATTAAGAATTTTTCACCTTGAATTTCTTGCTGGTGCAGTCTTACAGTATAATTTATTATACTGTATATTTATTATTATTTAATTTATTAAAACCTTCATAGAACAGACTCTCCTCACACTACCAGTTAGGCCCATTTCTGAATTCTATTCTTCGTTTATTTACAGCTGATCAATATATTTCTTAGAAATACGTTAAGGGGAGGTAAGGGATGGAAAACAACTAGATTCAGACTATTACCAACATTTTTTTTTTACCCTAGAGATTTTCTTTTTGCATCAAAAAATAAGACCCTCCTAATTTCACAATAGAATTCTGTATTTGCTTCTGCCTTGCAAGATTTGAGAGTTGTTTCAAAACTGGGTTTTCAGTCTTTTAGAAAAACTTGAAGAAATTATAGCACATATTTCATAAGACCTGAATCTACTGCTGTTAAACTAACAGCAGTCAAGTCTTCAGAATTACACAACAGAACTGACTGAAAAAAAATTTAAATGCTTTAAAACATTCCTAAAATATTTGTATGCAGTGTATATGGTGTGTGTATATATATATATATACATACACACGCACACACAGAATGATGATTTGAAATGGTAGAGCTTTTATTAGTATGTTTTGGATGTAATTACATATTTCATATATAGCTTAACCATATTAGTATAAGTAATGAGAAACCACCCCCACAGGAGTACCAATAAAACTTTATAACAAACATCATGTATTTTATCCTTTTGCCCAAAGAAATCTCAATCTTTCTAGGTTATTATGAAATTTGCAATCTCCTCATGTGCTCGATCTTCTGCACTGTTGTTGTGCTGGTGCTTAACTCCATCATGTGATGTAATGCACACAATGTTCTCAACAGGCCTGCTTACCTAGTCCCACTGTTTAAATGTCTGTTGTTTGCTTTTTGGTTTTGGGGTGGAGTTTTTTGTTGTTGTTGTTGTTTGGGTTTGTTTTTTTTCCCCAGGAGGAATACACTCTATCACTTTCTATAATGCAGTTTTAATACACCTTTTATGTTTACCTTGTGTCCTCTTTCCCACCCTACTTCAGGACTACAGAGACAGCTGCATGCATACATACAGACAGAAGAAAAGCAGTCTTCTGAGAGTTTAACGGGAAATACACTTTAGCAATATTTGCTGGAAATTAACTGTCATTTATGCCCCCTTCCCACCCTCCAGACTTTGATATATAGAGAAATACAAGAATGTAGTATACAAAGGCAGAAAAGCTTATTTCTTTCAAATAAACTTTATAGTGTTCTGGATTTGGATGACACATCTCTCTCAGATAAAACTTTCAGCAAATAGTCATAACATCAAGACAAATTGGTGTGATTGATGAAATCAACTGCAGCAACACAGAAAATGCCATCTGAGCTTCTGATGCTGTATTATAAGGTATACAATATATAGAATGTGTATATGTATGTAATGATAGGACAAGGGGTAACGGGCTCAAACGTAAACAGGGGAAGTTTAGGTTGGATATAAGGAGGAAGTTCTTTCCTGTAAGGGTGGTGAGGCACTGGAATGGGTTGCCCAGGGAAGCTGTGAATGCTCCATGCCCGGTGGTGTTCAAGGCCAGGTTGGACAGAGCCTTGGGTGACATGGTTTAGTGTGAGGTGTGCCTGCCCATGGCAGGGGGGTTGGAACTAGATGATGTTAAGGTCCTTTCCAACCCTAACTATGCTATGATTCTATGATTCTATGTTATATACATATATGTTATATGTATGTATACATATATATAAAACACATAGTTCATGACTATTTTCCCTCAAATAGGTGTGCTAGAAATGAAAATTAGAAATTTACAAAACTAAGATGCTTCTACAGTGGTATGACATTAATCCCAAACAATGCAATTACGGGCACAGCACATCTTCCTAAACAAGAGGCAATAAAGACTTTACACTCCTACTTTGCTGTATCAATTGGCATGTGACTTGAAGCATGGATTAGTTTTATTAACTTATTAATGCATTTAGCATAGTGTTTTTAGGCACTAATACTTTGGTACCCACCTCTCAAGCTCTTCTGAAAAGAGCAAGCTTCAGTAGCAAGCACAGAGTTCTGTCTGATACATGAACAAGGTAATTACTACCTCTCACAAAGGCTGAGACCAGAACTTCTGCCTTCACGTAATGTCTGACACCTGCCTCCATACTCTTTCACCCTTGCCTGACAGGGAGACAAAAGCCAAAAAAAAAGGGCAAACCCCATGTACAGCTGATTTTTAGTCCTGCAAGATGACTCCTCTGGGTTTCACTTGAACAACTGCCGGTGATGAAGGAGCTCTCTGGCTGAATGTTACTACTATCTTTATAATTTAAACTTCTGCCATGCTTATGCGCTCTATGATCCACTTGCGATTTGTAGGAAGACTTTATTTCAGCCTGTGTTTTCTAGAATTGTTCCCAAAAATGTGATGGTGGAAGATTTCCTTGTAAGAGCAGAATGGAGAGAACTTTGCCTAGTGCATTGGTAATGTAGTGGCAGCTAGTACAAGAACACACTTCAATGCCTCAGACATGGGAAGTCCAATAGCATCTTTCCAAAACACCAAGTTAATGAAGTTGAGATCTTTAATTTACAACTACTCCCAATTTGCCTTCAAGCTTTGCTTTGTTAATTCTTTTAACTGTTACAATGTCCACCTTCTATATGGTATTTAACAAATATACATGAGAATCTGGAGTAAATCAAATTCATGACAGCTGTGCTTCTTTTAAGACAGGATGGCAATAGCAAAAACAAAAATGCAAGAATGATAAAATAAAGTGCATCAGAGAATGAATCTTCACCCTATTTTAAGTATCTTCTCTCTGGCTGTCTAATCTTCCTCACTGTTTAATCCCTCTTAAAAGGTACACTGTAATTTGGATTTCTAACCAAAGATAAGATCTATTAAAACCAGCACTTTAGTCTTTTGCATAAGGACATTACTTTAATGCCAGTTAAAAAAAAAAAATATTCTCAAAGATTCGGTATAGCTGCACAAAAATGCATATCACTTTTCACAACTAGCGTTATGAACTCTGGCAAGGGAAAACTAGCAGTGGTTTTTACCTACAGGTCTCATTCAAACCCCCCATAACTTTCTGGCTGTGTGTTCAGCATATCTCTGTATCCTCATTTACACTTTTGGGGGCTAACACACTCTAATGATGTACCTCATCTAATTCTTATACCCAATATTGGCTATCAGATAGATGAACTGCAATAATTTGATTTCTCTCTTCTGCAGTACAGATAAGACAGAAAAAGAAAATTTCAGAATATTTTCTTATGAACAGTTATTCAGATATTTCTTATTATAAGCTTTGCACATATGTGCATTCATTAAGAGAACGAAATTCTTGCAAAACACTATTACTCATCTGAATGAAAACTCAAAAATATATGACATCATGAGATACCATTTGGAAGATCACTATAATTTTCTTACAGTTTATGATCAAAACACCAGGTGCTTCTACAATGTTTATCTTTAAATTCTATCAGTAGGTTAGTATAGGAAAATATTGTGACCTTCAGTCATTAAAAAATGGCTTTTATGAAATCACCTTGGATTACAACTCTTCCTTACAAAACACTGAGAAGTTAGAGTAATGCAATAATCCCTGTCGTAATCTGGTAATGAGAAAGTAATATTGAGGAACAGGAAGAACTGGTTGCTAAAAGGTTAGATCTTAATTAATTTCAAACATTTCACACACTTGATTCGGCTGTGGGGTATAATCTTAAAAATATGTATATTTACTGAATGATTTTCAAAGACATGTTAAAAGTCTCCCTGCTGTTTCCTACCACTCTAGTTAGCTTTGAGATGTGCAGTTATTTTGGTAGTTGCAACCAGGAGTGAAAGTTAAATGCTCTTACCTGTGGACTTGTAGTCTGAGGCTACTCCTTTAAGACCAGCATCGAACACTGATATTTCTACCTTTTGCTTTCTGTGGTGGCAGCTCAGTAGCACAGAGGGCTGTGAAACGATGAGGTAGAGAAATGGCTGTAGCTCTATGTCCCCAGCTCCTCTCCGACCAGGCTGCCGAACAATAGTTATACCCAGGGCTTGTCGAGCAGACGATCTTGTAGAAGCATGCAGACTTTCCAGTGACAAAAGACCTCTCTTGCTCCCAGCAGACAGGGGAACATTACTGTTCAAAAGATCGTCTGCTGTGATGGAGGAAATAGATGGCTGACTGGACTTCTTGGTATCATGGTTGCCACCCGAGCCCGCTTTTGGAAGGTTCAAGGAGCTTTTGCTTATTTTCTCTCCATCTTTCTGATCTTGTACTGACTTTGATTTAGGTAAGGCAATGCATGAGTAAGTCATCAAAGAGATTCGACTTGCTGTAACAAAAATGTCAAAAGGAATGAAATTGAGGTTCTTCACGATGGAAGACTGGTGGGAAGGACGGGCAATGCGGTGCTGGCTGGTACCACTCTGCTGCTCGATCTGAATGATTCTGATCTTAACACTGTCACTGCCAATCCCACTGTCCTGTGCCCCGCTATAACGGGATAAGGTCTCAACTGTTCCTCCATCAGACACATCCATTTTTTTCTGCTCTTGTTTGGAAACCTGCAAAGGAAAATATTATATTAACTCAGGATACCCATATCCCAATTATTTCCATTTCAGTGGCAGCAAACAATCACTATATAAGCATGATGTCAAAAGACAGAATTATAAAAAAAAATATCTGCCAAGTTAACTTTAACACAGTAATCACTCATGAAAACACAGCAGGTTCTGTTCCAATGAAATGATGACTCACAACGGACGAAGTGCCAAAAAACATGAAGGGGAAAAAAAAAAGGGGTAATGATTTCTAGGCTTAAATGACTCTTTCTTCTTCTTCAATTTAAAATCTTTCTTTAAAGACACTACAAAAAATGTATGGATTCATATTAACCCATATCTTTGTGAAATAATGCATTGTAAGTAGAAAGCCTAGTCAGAATTGTTTTTCAGTTTTGAGCACTGATGGTCAAAAAGTCCTCTTTGGCGCGAAAATATTTTACCATGATTAGATGAAACAGATTTAATTCTAATCTACTGCAAAAATCACAGAAAGCTGTTAGGAAATTGTAAGCTTAAATGTATAAATATTATATTGTAGAAAAAATATTTTTCTTAAGAGAACTGGAAATGACAGCTGCCTTAGATAAAACACCAAAGTTAAAGGAAACATCACCATTATCTAAAGATTGGCTCTGTGATGGGGTAAGAGCTCTTAGTTTACCAAGGATCACCAAGGCTACATATGGTCTTGGCTGTGACATTCACGGGGTTTCACATGAGAAATCATTGCATATTGAAATATTTCAAAAGGAAAAGACACCACTGATAAACAGGAAAAAGAAAGTTACTTCTATCACAGAAAATATAAGAGTGAAGCAAAAAGTTGCAAATCTGCGTCCAGGGACTAATAGCACAAGGTCAGGAAACAGAGATAGCTAAGATAAGAAAGTGCTTCAGAAATAAAACACTTTCAGTACTGCTTGTGAAGCAAGTAGAAATCCTACAAAGAGCTTGGGGACAAGATGGGAAGCATATGCTAAAATGTTTGGACCTCTCTGTAGAAATTCAATAATGATAATAATAAAAAAATTGTGTACCTAAGTCCTCAGAGTCACATGGAGTTTAGAGTAATGCATTCACCCTGTATAGCTTCCACAGCACAACTAACACTTCTATCTGGGCTGCCCAGAAGTGTTTCTGCTCTGCTCCATAGAAGAGTTAACAGAAGAAATGCCCAACTTGGATTCATGACCCATCCAGCCCAGTACACCAATTCTAACAGCACTAGCAGGAGATTGACGAGAGAGACCATGGACCCTGGCCACTTTCTGCAATCTGTTCCTCTCCTGCTCCCCAGGCATCCACAGCTGTTGCATTTAGGATCCCAATGGTACACGCCTGTGTAGTTGTTTTAGTAACTATTTCTGGACTTCTCGTCCATGAATTCATCTACTTTTTCAACATGTTGACAGTGTCTGGGCTTCTCAAACTTCTGGGAAAGCAAGTTCCATTTTTCTTTCTTTTTTTTTTTTTCTTTTTTTCTGTTGCCTTAAACCAATCTCCTACTAGTGTCATAGCATTTCCCTGATTTTTGCAGTACATGATTTGAATATTCAGGTCCACATTCAGCTTTATCATTGTTACTATGACTTTGTAAACCTTTATCATAGCTTGCCTCAGCCTTCTCCTCTCCAGAAAAAGAAATCCCAGCCTTTTCAGCCTCTCTTCTACCTTTAATAATTTTAGATTCCCTTCTCTACTTCTGTAACTCCATTAGTACTCTACACAGTACTCAAAGCAGAGGGATCACTATGGTTTTATACAGCAGTAAAATGATGCCTTCTGTCTTCTTCTCAGTCTCCATCCTGATGTCTAATACTTTGTTGGTTTTCTTTGGCTGCCACTGCACACTAAGTCAATGATTTCATTTCTTTGTTCCAAGACCTACTTCATTAGCTTCTTTCTACCTTCTCCATCCCACTGAATCTTTCAAAAGGCAGACAGAAACTAGGGAAAACCATACCTTAACATCCTCTTGAAAAATAATGAATTACAAGTACTTATGTAATTTATCAGCAACTTAACTACAGAAATGAAGGGCACTGAATTAGTGAATTTCTTCAAACTTTGGTCTTTTTGCAGCAATATTAATAGATTCCATGTATACTGCAGAAACTGGGCTGTGGGAGAGCTAAAGAAAAGCAATTTTTTAAAGGTTCCTTTATATTGTATTTTATGAAACAATGAAAGCAACCCTCTCTCCTTTTCTTTAAATGAATGAACATACTAGAAAAAAAAGTATTACAGAGGAAATCCTTAAACAGAACCATTAACTAGCTGAGATTTTCTTTGAGAAGGTTTTTGCCAGCTCTGGTTACAATCTTTTCAGATTCACTCTTGTACATATTTTTCAAATAACTAATAAAATTCCTTGCGGCTGATTTCTATGGCAGACTCATATCACTGACTTGTAAATGTGATACCACTTTTAATGCAGCCTCTGTAAAAATAACTAGAGACCATTTTAATGAATTACTATACTGTGAGCCAAGAAATCCTGATTCCTCCTGATTCCTTAGCAAAGTTAGGCTACTTACACCTCACCCTCTCTGGTAAACTATGAAGTGCTTTGCCCATATCCTGCACTGATGGAACTTTCAAAAATGGTATAGATGGTTTTATATCACTGATGAATTGAGGGCACGCGGAAGGCAGAAAGGATGGAGCTGTGAAACAATCTGCTCTATGATTTCATGGAAATGCTGCCTGAAATGAAGTAGAGGGCATATGCTGCTAAACCCAGCAGTTTTTAATTGCTCCATAGGCATCAGTTCAGTCTGATGTAAAATCTTCTTAGAAAGTATGGTTCTGTAGTGAATGACCCTCTTGTGGGTACTACATGTTATTCTCTTGTTCTCTATGCAGCAGGAATTTCTACAGCCACCTGACATTTAGGTTATGCTTGTCTTGGCTAGAGGGATTGAAAATAAAATGTCATCCACTAAATGACAATCTCCAAGGAAGAAAACCATTGCATGTGTATGACTGGCTAGAGGGGAGAAACCACAGGACTTTTGGTTTCTGAATGGGTCCTCTTTCCTCATACTTAAATAGATTTGACTTGAAGCCTAGCTCTTTTCTTCTGCCTCTTTTTATAATCAGGTATTCATTAAATGTGCTGGTCTATGTAAAGCACCTCAAAGAAGGTAAGAAAGTAGCTCTGCTTCCATCCCCATTCAGACTATAGTTTTTTTGCAAAAATTACTGCAAAGGTGCTAATTGGTCCCAACTGCCGAGTTTCCTGTTGTGCGGACATTTGACTACAGAAACTTTACTGAGACCCCAAATCAATTCATGCAGGTCACTGAACAGCAGTAACTTTTTCTCACTACTAAGCAGTATGGAATACGAACCAGTGCCTGAAAGGTGAAAGACACCATATCCTATTTCGGATTTCCATGCCACCTGGTTCCACAATGAAACTTTGACTTATATATGTTCTTACCACATATATTATAAAAGTTGGAACAAGTGAGTAATGATTTGCAAGACAGCTTTATATAACACAACTTGGTACAAAATAAAGGTGCAGAAGTACCACTATATCTTCTTGCATCAATTTCAGCTCTGTAAGCATCAAGCCTTCCAACCAAATATCACAGTTTACCTGAAAATACACATAGTAATAAATTTGGGAATCATTTAGGTATTCCTCTACAGGTTACACTCTGAGTATAACCTAAAAAGATTCTTTGCTTTATTATGGAATAAATGGGCCAATACTTAAAAACGTCAAGAACAGCAATATCAGCTTGCTGTTAGCAAATGTAATGGTAACATTTATCATTGGGCTGTATTGTATCAGTTCTCTTAGTCTTTACATAACCCATTTAAAATGAACAATAAAAGTTTTCTTTAATTAGCTACTGGTGTGCATTAACATGATCATGATTAAACCATAAAAACCAACCGTAAGTTACTCTGGTCCCCTATTCAATGTGTTTTAAATTATTTTAGTTGAAAATGTACTTTGAGTCCCTTTTAAAAGTTCGACCTTCTCCTTTCAGAGAATTAAATGCATATTACTGCAGTGGAGAAGATAATGTTTCAGACCTCCAGGCATATATTAAACGCACTGGCAGCACATTAGACAAAATGCTTTACTTATTAGATACTTCCTATTCTAAACAGTGTCATCAAAGGCTAAAAACAAAATCCATATAAAAGCTGCACAATGCTTCCACACAGAACCTGTGCCAAAATCCCTGTACTTTCCAACTAATGAGGAAAGGATGTGTACTCTTAACATATGAATGTAAGATTTTCCAAGCATTCACTTTAGGAAACAGGACTATTGATTCCACATGGCCTATGTTAAATGAAACTGTATTGGTAAAATAACCTTTAAGATATTTGGCATGATAACTATAATTAAACAGTATTCAAAGGAATAAAACAAAAGGGAATTTGGTTCCACAATGGCTAATTAAAATAAAATGAAAAAACACAGCATGTCATCTATCAAGATAAATTGTTATTGTTTAAGAACTATTTAAATACTGTTAAAATATACTTTTAGATAAAATCTGAAAGGACTGGAAAAATATTTGTGGCTTAAAAATGGATAGTTTGGTGAAGAAAAAAGTATAGGACGCTGAAATTTTATGCTGAGATAATAGCTTTAAAGCTTTGAGCACAACCAGATGGTACTTAAATCAGAGGTATTCTACAGTTTCACTGTCAGAATGAGCTGCAATATGGAAAGGTTTTCAATAGCTAGAAAAAACATGTCAAGATGATAGTTTACTTCTTAGATGACTTCAGTGCATTTTCTTGTCCTTTCACAGTTATATATCCTATCAATACTAGACACCATAGAAAAGGCGTTGAAAGCTACACTAGTAGCTAGGGAACTGTGGCTAATTCTTTCTTTTCATGTGCTGAGATAGGTAACTTTACTAGTTTAACCATTTGAGTTCAATAGGGCATATGACACATATATCTATCTAGTGAAAGGGCATGGAAATAGCATGTCCTGTAGAACACAGAGGTAAATACATCATAAAATCAGGGGTAAAGAAATAGATCTGCTTTCCAAAACTATCTGAGGTGGCTTCAATCTTAACCAGGTAACTCTTATTATTTTCCATTCTTGCTAAAAGCACTTAGATGGTAGAGACATGTCTTCAAAGATTTCACTCCGTAAAGAGAGGCAAGTAAAACCATGAAGGCAAACACACAACCTAATGATTCAGACCAATAATTAACACATTTTCCAAATTGGATGGGTGATTTACAACAATTGGCAATGGTTTTTTTTCCATTATATTTTAGCTGTTTTAATCTCTCAAGAGTTTTCAATAATAATAAACGCAAGCATGCGCAAATTTCACTATAAATGTTTCTATTGGTTTTAGTTTCTTTTTCTGATACTTCACAGGATGACTATTTAATTAATAGAATAATTGTAAGCAACAATCTTTGGAACTGCAACTGCTCTAGATAAAAAGCATCTACATCTGCATAGTTTTTACAGCTTCTCATATTAATTATGGTTATATAATGACACTACTGAAGTAAAATTTCCATCCTTGTGAATAGCTGTTCCTTAACTCTGATCACAACCCTTCAGCCAATCATGAGATCATTCTTCACATTGCATAAATTATGGGAAGAGTCACAAGTGTGAAACCACAGAATCAAAGTGCCAATCACATCTGCTCTATCACTGTGGCATGTGACCTAGTTTTATTTCTGTTGCTAAAAAGTAGTAATATTTTTACAGAAATAAAAATCTTGACTACCGCACAAACTCAGCTACAGAAAGTACTGAAGCAGTGCTAAGGAAAGGAACATATTTTCTATCTTTTCTACCTTTGTTCTAAGAACTCAATCTACTCCATCTGAATGAGTCTCCCAACAGTTTAGAAATCTATTTGACGTACCATTGTTAGCCAAGAAACCTTTTATTTTTTGGTTAACCAAAGTTTGCTACTTTGTTCTACTGAGCACTTCAACTAAAACACTTCAGCTAAAAGTAAACCATATTTTTTTTGCATATGACCTACATTATTTGCTTTAATTCCGACAATTAAAAAATAATTTTGTAAATTGACATATTAATCTCACATAGAAAATATGACACACATACAAGCATACCAGACTGCTAAATTATGTCTTACAGTCTAATAAAATTCCTCTTTTAAGTTTTAAATTAAAACTTCAGTCCTACAGTTTAATCTAGGCAGATTTATTTCTACCTGTATCAATCCAACTGCAGAAACATGAATCCAAAGCTGTCCTCCAAACAGGGAACTATTAAATCAAGCCAAAATGAGGCAACAAAAATATCAGAGATGTCTGAAATAGTGCATTTCATACAACAGCCTAGTTTTTGTTTGTTTGTTTTTTTTTTTCCACCAAGGAGCTTCCTTTTTAACAAAAATTTGCTGCAAAACAAATGATACAAATTTGAAGCACAATGGTGTATAGGAGCTCCCAAATCTACAGATATTCTTCTGGCAGGAATTCAATTTTAGTTTTGATAGTAATTCAGGAATTATGTGAAAGATGTGAGGGCAAGGAGCAATACAAACTCAGCTTCTTTGTGCAATATTTTTCCAACTCTTCAAAAGTCAGTAAGAGGCTATATTCTGTTAAACACTGATCCAAATATTCATAAATCAAAGCTGTGCTAAATGTTCCAATTGTAACGTGTATATGCAAATGCTAAATCCTTTCTAATGGCAACAGAATTATTTTTTTTAATCTTAATACAAACCATATGTTTGTTTTGCTACTCCGTTAAATGCCAGTAAGAAACTTTTGTGTTCAAAAGAAACACTTTCAGTTTAAAAAAACTGGCCTGAAAGCTGGCTGAGTATTTTGCCCAACAGTAATTTTTTATTAATATTTTTTACTAGAAGTATTAGCTTTTTTGTGTTGTTTTTCAAATTTAATTTCAGAATTTTAAGTTCATATTTTTGTTTTTGTATGAAAAAGTCTCGATTAAAATAAGCACACATTTACTTTACACAAGGTGAAGGTTTATTCATTTTTGCACTTTTCTTTTTGTTCTGGTTAAAGCCAAGAAACAGCGGTTTTCCATGGGAGTCTACTTGCACATTTCACTTGTACACTTTAAAAAGCAGCAGTTGAAGCTTCAGCTTGATTTTGTATAACATTCTCTAACATTTCAGTGTTAAGGTTTCGGTACAAGACTTCAGTCCTTTCAGAAGGCTGAATTAACTCTCATTCACTGGTGTGCCTCAGTACATTGAGAAAACTGAAAACACAACAAAAAACATTCAAGGACTTACATTTTTAAGTCATTAAGGCTGTGGTTTCACAACAGAAAGCTTGCCCTCAAACACTAGACAGACTAATTACCTAATTCAGTGCCCAGACTGGCTGTATAAACAAGTTTGGCATTGAAACTGGCATGTCACAGCCCATGGTGGGATTATTCTAAGTGACCAGTCTGGGAAACCACAGAGCTACTACTGGGTAGCACCTACCACAATAACGGGCTTAGGTGCACAAACCCCTGGAACCTACATATTGATGTTTGCTTGATCAGATGTTCCATCGTAGATCAAAAACTTTCTCACTTGATGAATAATTTTAAAGAACTCCCTGAACAACTCTTAGATACAACAGTTTAAATAATTTAATAATAGTAAATACGGAAATATCAGATGATTCACTGTTATGACATCCAGAGATGAGAAATTCAAGACAGTTATTTACTACCATTGGAGTAAATAGAATATTCTCCCATTGACTAATATTCAGTGTTCTGTAAAATAAATGAAAACATGTAGAAGCAAATGCCAAATATCCTGGCAGAGATTCAAAGTAGGATTCAGCAAAGCCCCAGAATGCAAATTAAGGCATCATTTTTAGGAGAGAATGAATGAATGCATGAACAATGAAGAGTCATTTTTGTAATGCAGCAAAGTAACTTGGTACTTGACTTTCATACTACAGAATCTACCTACAACCTCTTAACTGAATTAGTGTACAGTTAAGTTAACTATCCCCAAAATCAAATTCTACAGTCTTTTCCCTAGAATATATTATAGCCTTTATCTGTTTTGAGCATCTTAAAGGCAATTAAATTAACTAAATCCACAGCAGACTAAAAGATGCCATGTAAAAATATTGCCCAACTAAAAAAAGTTCCTTCTACAATATTTCCAGTAATATTAAGTCAGACTGAGTGAGATAATATGCCACAAGCAGAAAAATCCACAGCACAGGAGTATCCAGTGAGAAATATCCAACTGCTCACAGATGACTGCTCACTGAAATGCGTGCTGGTATCTCAGGTGCCTTAGGTTTTAAAGCTCCCAGATGTACAGAAAATTATCTTTCCTGCCTTACTGCATTTTTTTTTACATTGTTAAATTTCACCTGTATCAAGCCAAATAAAGTTGTATCTGGCCTAATACTTGAGTAAATCATGTTTCACTTTGCCAAGAGTATCTTGTAACAAGACTACATGAGGAATTAAAGCACATGAAGTAACATGAACTAAAGACAAGGAAATTAAGAATTCCAGAATACGTGTTTTTGGTAACAAGATCATCACAAAATATCTCCACTTTCAGCAAGCTGTTTATCACAGCCTTGGTGTGCAATTCCATGCCAGACTGAACTTGTGTCTCCTCATTTGTGCCTTGTATGACTGTGTAAAATAGCCAGTTCAGGGTCTTGAAACATCCAAAAAATAATCCCAGGAAAAAACAACCAAACAACAAAATCAAAACAAAAACCTGAGAAAAAATATACTTGTTTTTTTGGCCTGTTCCATTTCCTGCACTGGCTCATTGTACAAAGCGGAAAAGGAAAAGGACAGATTGTGGCAGCCCAGCTTGGATTAGCTTAATGAGCCTCAAAATTGCATCCTAAATTGTGCCCTCTGAACTCGTTTAAAAATAATTAAAATACAGAGAAGAACTGTGGTATTAGAGCAGGAACAAAAGGTCAGAAACAGGACCTCTGTAAGCCCACTTCAGGCGTAGATGACACACAGAGCTGCATCTTCAGGCTCTTCTGAGTGATCAAGCCTGGCAATATTCCAACTGCCTTAGTCAGTGCTAGGAGGCTGCTTCAAAGCACCCAGCACTCAAACCATGCTGAGATTTGACTTTATACCTTATTGGAAAATCAATGGAGAGTTGTTATGAAACACATCCTGCAGCAGTCTGCCATTTTCAAAGCTTGTAACTGTACCACCAAGATTTAATTGGAGCCATCTCTCTGTGGGCTGACAATAACATTAAAGACAATTAGAGGGCCTAGATACAGTGGCTAGTTTTCTTCTTCATGAAAAACATTCTTGGCCTTTACATGCTTCTATACAGCATTATTAAGGCACATCATATTAAAGATGAAAAAAGACTGCAGGTATTACTGAATATTATTTACATATACTGTAGTATTTTTCATAACAATGTTTTTCCAGTTTTTGGGCCATGGAGCTCCTGTTGGTTCACGAACAATTGCTGCTTTTCTCTGCTTCTTCCCTTGTTAAATGTTATTGAAATACTTCCTAATATTAATCTAAGTACAATGTTTTTAAAATTATGCAACTGCTACAGTGGCCATGCAGAAAATACACACTGTTGTAAAAGGAAATGCACACAGCATAAGAACACTGTGTCTATGCTCCACACTTCCAAGTATTTGTGAGGTGCTGCCTTAAAGCTAGTGTTCCAAATACCTTCCAATTCAGCTACAGAGACAGTGCAATGTATTCCTTTTGCACAGCATTTAAAAAATGGCTCTTATTCCTAGTACTGAAAAAATGACCATTGAAAAGCAAGCTCAGGCAGGTCCATCTTCTGGAACCTCCAGACAGGCAAACACTGGACAGAACTGCTTTATCTATTTACAGGTAGTAAAACGATGCAATTTGAAATGATCATACTTTAATGTACTGCTATAGATTTTTTTTATCAAAAACAGTCTTTGAGGAAGTATCAGCATTTTCTGTTTGTCTCTAAAGCATTTTTACAATACCAAACCTGCGGTGCATAAAGTGGTATGACACCGCTATGAACAACATTTAATCATACCTTCAATTTATAGCAAAATAAAAGGGAGAAGCATAAAAGTAATGAATAGAACAAAACCCACACTCCACCTAAGGGAACAATGTTCCACTTGAATTATTACATAAAATACTAACAAATTTTAACTGTTCAGTGTGATGATCATTTCTATATACACATATATAGTCATATATACAAATATATATAAAAAAAAGGTTTTGTTTTTTTTTAATAAATTTTCAATTTTATGGCACATACTGGAAAATTCCAAGTCTGTCAGAATGCAGCACATAAAAACATGGGAAACTTGCTGCTGAATTCAGGTTCAGCTTGCTGATAAATTCATAAAGCCCTGTTCAAACAGCCAGGATGCACAAGTTAGCTATGCCAGCTTTCTGAGTTTGAATTATTTTGGTAGCCGGGACATACTGATCCTGGGCACGAATCCATTTACTACAGTGGACTTCATGGTGGACATATCTGGACAAAGACTCAATGAGTCACCCAGCCCAGACCTGTCCATCGATTACTTTTGATAAGCACCAAGGATCCAATAGGCACATTCAAGGTGTAATCAACATTCATCTGGCGAAAAGGCCTTACTGCCAGATAGACTGAATTTTATGAAAAACAGGGATGTTTTCAAAGGCACATAGAACAGTTAGGTGCCCATCTCCCACTGAGAAAAATAAGAGTTCGACAGATAATTTACTTGTGATTCTGAATCTCTCCTATTCTCTTCTGTCTGTGTTTTGGAAAGCAAAGAATCAGCAAAAGCAGCTGATCCGTGGATACCAGATCACATATTTACCGGAAAAGCAACAAAAGACTTATAAATTACTGCAAGTATACAGCTGAACTACTGCAAACACACAGATCTATCCTTGTAGCTACGTGAAGAAAAAATGCCTGACTTTCTAAAATACTGTCTTAACTCACCATTTTTCAGACAAATATGAGTTTCATGAAACCCACAGGCAGGATCCCTACTAGTAAAGCTAACATTTTCAATTTCATGGATTCTCTATTTTAACCAACATTCTAATAATTTGAAGTAGTATTCCCTGTTAATTTCTGAGTATACTCTACTAAGTCACTATTACTGTTGTGCTTTGATGAAGAAAGTTAAAATTAGTGGAAATCTTTACTTAGGAGATGTTAAGAATGAAGCTTTCAGTCTTGATTCATGCAATGAGTCACAGGCAATTTGGGGGGAAAGTACAGTGAAATGAAAATAGTTGGAAATACTGCCTGGAAACTTTCACTGAGGAAAATAATTGCTAATATGCAAGGTTATTAAGCAAACCCTTTAAGCATAGCAGAAACACCAAAGTGCATACTATGTATGAACAACTGAGAGCTTTACAATGTCTTCCCTCTAGATAGGTACTGGTGGCCAATTATCTGCAGAAGTTCAGAGTAATTGGAAATGGATGCAAACCTGAATTTGATTCAGTAAATGTTATTAGTATCATGTGCATGACTCATATGAGTGTCTTATCACAATCATAATCTATGATTTCACTGTTTGATATAGCAACCAGTAACTAAATCAGAGTGAAGTTAGCTCTAAAAATCGAAGTATTATCTTTAATCTTCTCCATATTTGTCAAAAACACTCTGCAGCGTAAATCAGCGTGACAACTACCTCTATTATCTAAATGGAAATAGAAACACGACTGGGTTTTATCATACTTATCGAAGTCAGAGATCCTATGCATGTACTTTGTGGCCTTGTCACCAAAGAGTGACACAGTATTAACATGTAACTCACTGTAATTTTACTATAATGGTTTTTGTGCTAGATGGCAGAATACATCAAACATTAGAAATAAATGAAATAGAGTGAGGCTTTATTATCTTTACAGTCTGAACACCGTATGTCTAGGAAGAAACACTATTACATTCTCTACCCCATTCAAGGAAAATCCAGTGCAATATTCAAATGTTCAAGGCAAGTGAAAACTTATTATTACTGAGACAAGTGAACTTCGCTGCAAGCAGGACATAGAACAAAAATGAACTGTTGGGATTCAAAGAGGCTTAGAAGCCCACATAATTCCAGAAATTAATGTGGCTCATCAAGGTGAGGATATTAATCTCAGAGAATTATTGTCTAGTTTTGGAAACCTGAAGTGTAAAGTACCAACTATATTCTTGCATTCAAAATACCTAGTTCAAATTCAGCCATCTCTAAACTTTTGCACTGTGGATACAACTAGGGCAGCATTGCAGGGATGAATGAAGCTCTCCAAAGCAATCTAAAATGTTAAAAGAAATACTTAGATTTGAAACCTAAAATTAAATTATGCATTTTTACAAATTCCAGATTAACACACACTTCAAAGTATTTGTCACGAGAGTTTTTCACTGTGTGAAATCTCTGTGCCTCTGTGTCATCCACATACATGCATATGTCCTTTCGAGTAATCCTCTTGTGTTTTGCCTTCATATCTGCAAAATGGACCCTTTTTCTCCAAGCTTCCCATATTAGTGTGAATTTACTTCAGTCCCTGAATCCCAAAGATTTCTGCTTTGAAGAGTCTTAGTAAAATCACAGCTATTTTCTCAGCACAAGAATTGCATCTACGTTTCTACTGGAATGAAAATGTTTGCTCATAGGAAGTATCAAAAAGTACGGCACAGCGCTTCAAAAAGATATCTCCCTGCTGTTTTTGGCAACAAAATCAAATGATGAGACAAAGCTTCCTAACAATGGAAACGTGGTAAGGCAATGACTTAAGATACTGGCAAGGACTTTATTTTGATAGTGTCCTTGAACTAACCAAAGATCACTTTATTTTCAGGAAAACATCCGACAAGTGGCTTTGTGGGAATCCAAGTACTGGTAAAACTACCAGGAAAATGATGCAAAAGTTACTCAGCTATTCCAGCTAAGGGTTTTTATTGGCATCATCAAGAAGTTACACTTTTGGCACTATCTCTGACACTATCAAGCTATAAGTTTATGCTTAAAACTGAACCGAATAGCTCAATGGTATAAATTATCAGAAATTAATGTAATTTATATTTAAAAAAAATTAGCTATTCCACAGATTTTAAGTACTATATCAACAGCAAGACTCGACAGAAAACAAAATAATGCCCAAACCATCAGATAACCCAAACCAGACTACCTGTCCAAAGTAATACAAACAGTCTATTTTACCTTCATGTGAACTACTAACATGTCAACTTGTCAAAGAAATGACAATCTGGCTCAACGGAAATTGTAAAGCAAGAATCTAATGCAATGAATTTACATATACTGTTAAGAAAAATGGAGAAACACTTTTTTTTCCTTCCCAAGAAAGGGAGTAATTTTCACTATGTTTTTTCTCAATTGAAATAAGAACTTATTTCAGATTCACCAGCGTCAGAAACTCTCTTCATGCAGCATGTACATTATTTACAGGCTTTCAAGATAAGTTTCTCTTCGGCCTGTGACTTTCATTCAGGTGTGAATACTCTGCATGTGGTACAATTTCATTACCGCTAGAACAGTGTCCCACCTATATAAGCATCTACTGTACTGCATGCTATTAGACTTTAGCAAGCTAAAATTAATTTTGACTTACTGCACAACATCAAAAAACAAGGCAAAAACCAAGAGGGCAATACTTTTTCTACCTCAAGTTAAAGAAAACATTTGTTAGAGATCAAGGTATTTGGACTTTAATTTTCTTATTATCTTTGTCATGAAGAACTCATGCAATTTGTAGGATTCAATCTAGTAAGTCACACTCACACAGCTTCCTTTCACATTTCAAGGTTTCAGGTCCTTTACATGAAGAGAAATAGGAAACGTATGTCACCTTACAATTAAGCAATGACCATTTTACAAAGGAGCTGCAGAACACAGATTTTCAGATTTAGATGAGATCGATTCAGATGCCATTCTTTTACTAAGGCCTAATGAATAAAGAATTGGATTTTTATTTCTTTTTTTTTGTTGTTGTTGTTTAAAACATTAGAAAAATTACTAAACTATAACATGGCTATAGTTAATCCTGCTCAGCATACAACTGACAGTAAATGGCCCAAGCATACTATTGCAGCTCAGGCAAATTAATTTGAGAGGAAACAGTAAACACCACTTAACTACGTCCAATAAAATAACCTGACCTCTTGAACATCTCTGCATGCATTTGATTTTATACACATAGAAGCCTGTTGTCTTTAATGTTTAAACTCACTACTGATAAAATAGAATCATAGAATGGTTAGGGTTGGAAAGGACCTTAAGATCATCTAGTTCCAAACCCCCTGCCATTGGCAGGGACACCTCACACTAAACCATCTCACCCAAGGCTCTAACGAACGTGGCCTTGAACACCGCCAGGGATGGAGCATTCAAAGCTTCCCTGGGGAACCCATTCCAGTGCCTCACCACCCTTACAGTAAAGAACTTCTTCCTTATATCCAATCTAAACTTCCCCTGTTTAAGTTTGAACCCGTTACCCCTTGTCCTATCACTACAGTCCCTAATGAAGAGTCCCTTCCCAGCATTCTTATAAGCCCCCTTCAGATACCAGAAGGCTGCTATGAGGTCTCCACACAGCCTTCTCTTCTCCAGGCTGAAAATCTACTAATAAGTAGTCTTGTCACTCTTCAAACAGTATTAATAGCTCTTGAATTTCTGCTACAACATGCAAATGGATTTTTGAGAAAATATCTGTACTTGTTCCCTGCACAAACCTCTGTCATGATCTACAGGATGTACCATTCTACTAGGCAGTCTCAGATGCTGCAGCAGTACCTGAATTTGAAAACAGACAACAGCTGGCCAGAAAGATGGAAAAAGTAGGAAGGTAGCTAATGTGCTTAATAGCAGTACACTCTAAAAAAAATTATGCTTCATTGCTTAAGAGACTGTGGGGTACTAAAGTGAAGTTCTGGCCTTAAAAAAAATAACATCTTCATCGCTAAATGACCACCTGGTCCATGCAAGCCACAAAAGTGGCCACTGCCTACTACTGAATAACAGCTTTCCCTCAGTGGCAATACCTGCTTTAGTTTCTCACCAAACATTTACTGATCTTGACAAATACAAATAATAACTAACTCTGAGACTTCATTCTGTTTTTAATTTGGCTGAGAAGACAAAATATTACATATTATTTGAGGAAGAATGACATCTACAGTGATCACATTAACTTTATTTACTTCTAAAAATAGGCTGAATTGCATGAAAAAGACTGTTTTTCATGAAGGAATGCCAGAAAACAGTGAGGATCCTTCCTGCAAAGAAAACAGGGAAGTTGAACATCAAAACTGCTGACTGCTCACGGACTACAACTTCTATTACCTCTTTACTGGCTTCAGCTATCCTTTCTCCTTTTATTTCCCAGCTTCCCCTTTAAGAAAAAAATCCCCGTATTATTTCACTCTAAAATGAAGAGAATTATAGAATCCATGTGTTTACAATTACTGTCAAGAATCAAGTTTTCTTCACTACCAAGCAGGTGATGTTCCATGTAGGGAAGAAACTGTAACTGGTGCTGCCTAATGGTAATGTTGCCACAGCGTCAAACTCTACTGTATACAAGTGTCAGATGACTTAAAGGAGAAGATTAGCCAAGATCAAAGAATGCAGAACCCTCATTCATACATCGTGTGACATAGCACTCAAACTTTTGTCTCCTCATCAGATGATTAAGCAAATCATCACTATGACACATTCAAGGTCCACAGTGTGAGAAAGTCCAAGCACGTGTTCTCTCACACTTCTGTTTAGAGTGATTTTGAGCCACGGTGTTCTCTTTATTGATTTTGTCCTGCCTGCATTTCAACAACCAACTATATTTGTTATTTATGGCAAAACCATAATAATTCTTACATTGTTTCTGGTTTTCTAATCCCTTCTTGCAGAAATGAACCAATTTGTGGTCTTGCACATGTTCAATTAATAACAGTATTTGTATTATCTCTGTAATCAGTATTTCTGATTTCTTGTTTAACACATTAAATTATTCAAAATGGCAAAGTTTTAAATTAACTTTACACACCGTTTAGTTATTAAAAGCATTTTCTTTTGATAAAAAGGTACAATAGTATTTAATTTACTGATAATAAAAATAATGTCTACAAGTTATGTTCAAAATATTGCTAGGTAAAATACATATTAAAGAGATTGGACAGAATATTAATGTCTTTTAGACTATTCCACTAAATGTATTATGAGACAGAAGAAACGTAATTCATTGAGCAGAGACAGGAAGGTATGGATCAGATAATCAAATAGTATAGGCTAAGGAGGGTGGAAGGAAGTGGACTGAAGCCCAACTGCACTTAAAACTCATGTAAAAATTGTTCTATCTCATGAGGCTCCATTTTAAAAACACTCGGAAAAATACCAGAAGAGAAAAGAAAAAAACCACCCAAACCCCACAAACTCTGAGAGATTAATTACTATTAATGAGAACACAGAGGAAAATCAACACTTTGGGGTTTTTTGTTTGTTTCTGTCTTATTACAAGTTTTTATTTTGCTGTTTCGCTTTTTTTTTTTCAGAAAACAACAGTCCCTATGAGGTGTTTTCCCATTAGCTATGTTCCAGCATGGCAGCTTCAGTACACTTTAAGAAAGCAGGAAGTCTTTAAACACTATTGATACAAAGCTCCACAGTATTCTGATTAAATACTTATATGTTTCCTTTCATTAACAATACAAAATATATTTCAATGTTGAAGCAACATTCTTTGGAGTGTCCATAAAAGGAAGATTTGGACACATGCCTATAATCCACAAACTTATTTGCAGGTTATTGTTTTGGGTAAATTCCTCCCAGCTATATTTTATGTGTAATCTTAATATGCATGAACATCTTACCAGCTTAATTTAAGCAGTCACAGAAAGTATTAAGGAAAACGTCAGAGAAATTGGTCCTGAATCTTGCACGCTGTTTAAATGACTATGGGCTACAACTTCCAATACTCTTCCACATAGTTTGTGTGCTTGTGGACATACAAGACTAGAAGGATAAAATGGTTAATAGCAAAAAGGAAACACACTTTGATTCTATATTTTCAAGATTGGTTTTACTATTCTAAGAATTCCTTACCTTGTAAGTTTAATATCATTTGTTTGTTGATTGTTCCTAACTACATAAGTCAGAATTGCTTATTAAACAGAACACTTCATTGTAAAATTTTTCTTAGCTTTGTATCTCAAAGAAAGACCATAACCCCTATTTTTTCTTTTATTTTATATTTGCAGAGTCTGAGCATAAAGATTTCTTCAATACAGCCATTTTAGTTGCAAGAATCAGCTTAGAACATTTGTGGGGGTTTTTCCTAGTAATTCTACAACAGAAGCTAAAGATCACACATATTAACATTAAAACATATTTTCTTTTGCCTCCTAGTTCTTCACTTGCCTTTTTCACATTCTAAGGACATTCCTTAGATCGATAGCAAATAACATTTCTCCTTAGCAAAACTTTGTGAGCTTTTAGGTTATGAAGTGATTTACTTTTAAAAATTTATGTGGGGTATAGAAGGAATAGTCTGGATTTAAAGCATACAGAAGTGGCCTTGGTATACAAGAAAGGAAGCATGAGAAATCTAATGCAGGTGACAAAAATCAGAGCTACTTTGCAGATCTACTTGTGGTGTATGCTTCGGAACTACAGCTTTCTGCAGTCCTTCTCACCTGAGAAAATGTTTCTCTGGAAATAGTACATTATTTCCAAAGGCATAAAATAAATGCAGTAAGAAGCCTAATTTTAACCCCTTGACAAGATGCTTGAGAACCTCTGTCAAACGGCTTCAAATCCAAATAATCCACATTTTGTTACTTTCTCTTTACCTTGCTTCTTAGTGCTGTTAACTTAAATTTTACACTTTGCAATCTAATTTGAAGTTTTATAATATCTCACGCTTTTAAACATACAATTATGACAAGAAAAAGAAAAGGAAGCTACATTTACTGATTAATTATTAATGCAAAAAATGAAGGCAACACATCTCGGGAGAGAATTGCTAACAATTTTATTAATTATACATATTAACCAGCTGCAATAAATTGTGATTCTCCAATTAATGTAGTGCTAGCTTGCCAGAAAGCATCTCACAGCCCAGGATATCAAAGATATAGTATTACATGCTGCATGATCTGCTATTCCCTGAAAAGAAAATTTGAAGCTTTAAAACATGGGGAAAAACTGAGCAGATATGCAAGAACTGATCAATAATTGTGCAGCCTAAGAGAAATATGAAATTCTCTGAGAAGTATTTTACTAGTTCACATTTCAATACCTACCATTTCTGGGACATTACTGTTGCCATATGCTAAGTTTGCTCTGCTTCTAGTCGTTGCAACAAATTTCAAATGCATAATGATAAAAGTCTTTAAAGCCTCAGGAAGCTATCTTCACACAACATTACCTGTTTTATGTGCCAACAGAGTTTCAGATATCAAGACACACCTAAAGTCATCTGATCTATATAAAATACAGAAACAAAGACCCTCTAACACTGATTACCTTAGACCTTAGTAACTAAAAGACAGAAGATAAACAGTTTCTTCAAAAGAACCTTGTAAATGAGGATGCCAACTTCTCAAAGTTTCAACATACTAAAAATACTTCCAATTACAGAAGCTTTCCATAAGGATACTAACCAGTCAGCACAACATCTGTGCAACATGTGCATCTGCCACTTCACACTTTGGCTGTCTGGCTTCTTAAGTAGTATTATCTGGAACTTATTTTACCAGTTTTCTGATTGTTATTATTTCCAAACAAAATAAAAAATGGAAAATAAATTTATGTTTGCTTTAAACAAAAAAATATGGTATTATTTGATTTTTTTTTAATTCTCCACAGAAGTAATACATTGATAACCTTGACTAAAGTTTAATTAAATTACTCTGTTGAACTACCATCAGCAAAAAAGACTGCTATAAACTACACTATCATTCCTTCAAATTTTATGTGTGATATAACTGTAATAGCACTTTTGAAAATACCTCCTGCTGATCATGTTCTTTATTTTACAGTGAAGTTACAGCAACAACAGAGGGTTGACAAGATTTCTGTAAACAGAAATAAACTACAAGGGAACGTAAGAATGGTACCACTGGGTCAGACCAAAGGTCATTCTAGACTGCTGTTCTCTGACAGCAGCAGTAAGTGGATGCTTAGGGAAAAAGTATAAATAAAACAAGCCCATACTTCAGCATACTGTTCCAGACTTCCAGAGCCAGCATGTTACAGGGTATTACATCTTATCAGAAACACTTTCTTAAGCCTAATATGCAGCAATAGAGAATGGCTTATATCTTCTGCAGATATTACTGCAGTATCTTTAATATGACAAATCAGTACACAGTTTGAATTCAACCAGGCTAGAAAGGAGTCAGCTGCTACAGATGAGTTTTCTCTGCCTTCTCCCTTTTGGAGGCCTCTCAGTTAACAATTATTTTGTTGTAATTAGCATGTTGCCTACTACTCACGAAGCATTTGCTGATTTTTGGGTACCTGAGCAGATCGAAGCTGTACTTCCCCCAGCCTTTCCCATTACTGGGATAACTACAAGTAACAATCTGTTCACTGTAAGATATCCAATTTTTACATTAGTTAAGACTCCAAAAATTATTTTTGTGGTAAAAGAATAAAATGCCAAGGTCGAAACAACTTTTGCTTTTCCCCTGTCTTCTTCCCTCCTTTCCCACCCCAAGCTCTCCATATTAATATAATTTATTCATTTATTCAGGAAGCTGGTAATGTTTTTTCAATTTATCAGAACATGGGAGTTAGCCTTATGGAACATGTCGCATCTGCTGGTGGGGTTTACCCAAAGTGAACCAAGAAACAGGTCTAGAAGAAAAATATCATCTGTGAGGCTGATGAATACCACTGAGGCCAGTGCTTGGGCAGCCTAGACAGAGTGCTCAAATATCTAGAAGCAGGTATTACAAAAGCAGAAAAATCTAGAAAAATCTAGAAGCAGGTATTACAAAAGCAGAAAACATTAGCCAGCAGGTTGCGCCTTCAACTTATGAGAGAAAACAAAGCTCTGCCCACAAGAGTTTTTCCCCCTTTTTGCTCAACACTGCCCCCAGGTGACTGACAGTTTGTGTCCATTGGCTTTGTCTGCAAATTGTGCTTAAAATACGTAACAGTTATAAATAAAAATTCCAACCAGACACTTCAGTCCCAGGTCCTTCTTTGTGTGACCATTTTACAAGTACCTCTGACCCCATCCTTCACCAGCTCAACCATTAAATGCAGCTCTTCCTCAACTTTAACAAGATTTTTTTTTTTTCATATGTTTTGGGGAGAAGAAAAAACTTTTTAAGCATCAAATTTGTGCAGAAGCTATTGTATTCTAATGGCTAGCAACACATCAACACAATAAGAGCAAATACCCTGAAGAATTCTGGAAGCTTTCTTTGTTGCTCAGGCAGAAATGACAGAATGCCAGAAAGGAACAGGGAGGTCTGAAAGCCATCCAAAACAGGGACAAATTTTTGGTTTCTACTTATACTATGAGCAAATTTTTCTGTATTTGCAACAACTGATTGTTAAGTGCTGAGTTCCTCACTGCAATTAAAAACTTGTAAATAAGAAATGAATGATGGATGCAAAAGATGATGATTTGGCTATGATTCTTTCAAGAAATAGCTTATTTTGGGTATTAGTCTATTAGCTATCTATTTGAATTTCAGATTTTATGGGACAGATACGGCCTTGCAGCATACTGAAGCATGTATCTGGGCTAACAGAAAATAAACAAGACTACGTAACCTGAAAAAAGGGATGGAGGGGATAGGGGACAGAAAATGGGTGAACACTTCAGATGACATCCTCTGGAAAATACCTCAGATGTCTAACTTGCCTTGAATTTTAAAAGCAAGCATCTTACATTCACTAGCATAACTGATTACTCTCCTTGAGCCATAATCCTCACAGAGATTTTGTGAAGAAAAAGTAAGAATTCGGAAGTACCTTTTAAGTTCTTCAGCGAAGATGCAAAATAACTGTGTTTTGTATTCATAAGTACCTCCAATCTAGATAGTTATTAGCCAGGAACATTATTTAGGGTACCTGTAAGCAAAATGATTATTTGTGCATAAACTAATGTTTTCCCCAAAATCTAGCCTTACTCTGAAGCTTACAGAGGCATACTTTGTACAAAAAGATAGTTGGTAATGACCTCAATGGCTGTATTTCATGGAGGAGTATAAGATGCACTGACTTTCAGCAAGATTCATTATCCATGAATGCCTACATGGACAGCAGCAGACCAAGATGAGTGCTGGTTTGTACTTAATTTCTTTTTCAAAGAGGAGCTCTTCTATTTTCCACTTCTAAATGCTGATAGGACAAATAAATGCTCTCTTGCCAAAAATCTCCAGGTGGTAAGTGATGGACATCAGGAAATGGATCTGCCAGACTAAGAAAGAAACTCCTTGAGAATTCACCTGTTCTATCACTGATCAGCAGTAAAACTGCTTATTGTTTATACTGGAAAGACCATTACCAGAATATTAAACATTCTTTTAAGAATGAGGAAATGTTGTCTTTTTATTAACAATGCACCTATAATCTTAAGTGCATCACTGAACAAAATTGTGACATAAACTTTACTCATATAGTTGTATTTCTTTTCCTGGCACTTCTGTTTCTGTTCTCCATGTGCAGGTATTATACATTCTTGCAAGAATTTGGCATATATTAATTCTGAAAAAATGAATAATTATGAAAAGGCAGCAATATTCTTTGCCCCTCGGGTAATTTATCAGACACCACATGTGTGTCCCTCCTCTAAACCTGTCAAGCAGATCAAAGCAATAGTCTTTGCAATAATAGACTATACTTTATGAAGTCAGTAGAATAGGTCTACTGTACATCAAAGATGAATTTATAAAAGAGTATAAAGCTAGGGCTTATAATAAGTAAAAACACAGCACTGGAGAACTGGCATGAAACTTTTTATAGAATATTAAAACACTTAAAAAAAAGATTTACCCATAAATCATCACTTCTTTATTATTTTTGTCTACACTAATCTTTTACAACATTGCCCTATAAACCATCAAATACAGTCCATTTGGAAATCACACCTTTAGTTTAAACAAGGGGTTGCTACTTTAATGACTGCCAGTATTTATGTAACCAATTCATAAAACAGAGAACAAAAATGTATTTTATTTTTGAGGCAGGAGACAATTATTTAATCCTTCTATTTACCAAGAACTTCCAGTGAAATCAAGCTTCCTAACTAAGATTAATTATGTTTATAGTTGTTCAACAATCCTCAGGATTTATCTAGTCAAATATTTGGAGGAGAGTGAACTTTTTTCACATCTTAAATGCTGCTTTTTTTTCCATTTTTCCCATTCCTCTCTTTCAATACACATTAAAAAATAAAAAATAAACATTCCAATGAGATTCAAAGCAAGTATATATCCAGTGTATTTTTTCTTCATTATTCCAGCTATAAACAATACTATATAAAAATATAGTTTGCTATTTCAAATATGGTTTCCAGACAAAAGGGAGAAGAGGTAACAAAGACTGCCATTCTGACATTTGTCATTAAAAGCGATTATTGAATTTGTGAAGTCATAGATTGTCAATTTTTAAACAAGAAATAAGATGCACTTCTCTAGTTAAAACTAGAGAACAATTACTTCTTGGAGAAGTTTATGTATTATTATAGAGGATTCTCTATCACTGAATTATTATTTTTTAAAAATTATTCAAGAGGAAATAATTTAAAATCTCTCTAATTGAAAATATCTCATCTTAAGATGAATTGAAGGAAATCTTACAGTCTGAAGTAATTCCAATCACATTAATTTCCACTGTCACCTTAATCAAAGATTCTATGAAAAACACTCTAATGACAGAAAAGCTAGCACACACTTTGCTTCCAGTGTTTGACAGATTGATGAAGGACATCCTCTCTCTTTGCCCACATCGGTTTTAATGCCATTTCTTTCAGCCTTAACACAGTACTTGTCTCATTCAGGCTATTCATAGAACTTTCTGAAATTGCACCCATCTATTTTCAAGTTAATACTTTTAATTTCATTTTGGCATTTGTCGTGGCTTAAACCCAGTCAGGTAACTCGTTCACTCACTCCCCCCCTTCTTTCCCTCCCCCTACTCCCAGAGGGACGGAGAGGAGAACTGAAAAGAATGCAACTCCCACGGGTTGAGATAAGAACAGTTTAGTAACTAAGGTATAACACAGATCACTACTGCTACCACCAATGATAATAATGATAAAGGAAATAACAAGGGAAGAGAATACAACATCTCACCACCACCTGACCGATAACTTGCTCCCCCCCAGCCCGACCAAGCTCTGACCGATGCCTCCTCCAACCCTGCAGTCCCCCAGCCCTTCCAGCTAACTCCCAGTTGCCTCCTTGTCATGACGTGCTGTGGTATGGAATACCTCTTTGGCTAGCTTGGGCCAGGTGTCCTGTCTCTGCTTCCTCCCGGCTTCCCCTCCTCCCTGGCAGAGCATGAGGCTCACAAAGTCCTTGGCCAAACCAAAACATCATTGTTATCAGCTCTGTTCCCGAGCTGAAAGTCAAAACACAGCAGTGCACCAGCTACCAAGGAGAAAAATGACTGCTGCTGCTGAACCCAGGACAGCAATTAACCTGTTTTCATTAAAATTTGTTAAATCTCCTACTTCCTTAAGGTCATAAATCAGTAAAAATTCCAGTCATTAGTTCTACCTTACATAGTGACTAAAATAGAAAAAAAATCCAGTATCAATACCAATCCTTCAAAACCCACTAGATGCCTCTAGCAAAGCACTGATGATTTGATAATCCCTTAATGAAGTCAGACTCATTGTGATTGATGAAACAGTGTCATTCAGTGTAACTACCCTTGGAAATAAAGAGCAAGTAGATCAGCTTAAGTTAGTGAACTCATTATTGGTTATTTATAGAATTGGTGCCTGTGACAATCTAATATCATTCTAGCCCGCAATGCTAAACTGTTGAAAGAAGAAAGTTAAGAACTGCTCTTGGCACTTGGAAGGTTATAGCAGGATTTTCAAGTAGGTTAAACAGAACTCTAGCAATCCTTACTACTCTGCTTTTATAACCACAATAAATATTCCAGGAAATTCAGAAATGCCAAAGCTTCAACTCTCCTATTTCAGTAACAGAGCAACTACAACTTACATTTTGATCTTATGTTCAAGGCACATGTACAGAATTCTATTTTTAATTACAATGTTCTGATAAAAAACAACAGTATTATGCCTTCTAGCCCAAATAAACTATTTTTTATGTCAGCAGAATCAGAGATCTGGTTGAATTCACATTGAGAAGTCGCAGTCTTACCAACTGAATAATTGCAAGTTCCTTCAATTAAGTTATGTTTGTGGATTTTGAGCCCCATGGATAGATTGTTCCAAGTTATAAACATATTTAAAAGAAAATACTGTTATAATTACTGAGAAAAGCTGGCGAAGATCCTATTTTTATCTAAATACTCAAAGAGGTAAGAGTTTTATTTCCTGCACTATTAAATGCCCTTTCTAAACTTTCCTTAACTATACTTACTTTGAAAATTCTTCAGATGTCTTTGCAAATAGCACATAATAAATTCCGGAGTACTGTCAAATCAAAACATGCTAAATAGCTGTCTAGCTTTAGTGGTAAGAAAGAACTAGGAGAGCTCTTCCCTTTTACAGCTAATTGCAAAATTATAAATTCATTTTCAAGATTGCCTTGCGGAACTGATTGCAACAGATTCCTAGTAATAACAAAAGCAAATATATGTAAAGACATAGAAATATTTTAACGGTGGCCTGACTTGAGGGTCAATATTCATTTTCATACATTGTAAAAACAGAGATAAAATTGAAAAGGAATCCAATGAGATCCTCTCTAGCAGGTATCAAGTACTGCCCCTGTTTTTAAAAAAAACAGGAAAAAATGGTATTGTGACTGTAGGAAAGCTTTGCTGACTATCACAAAAAATAATTTCAGAATGTGACCTTAGCATTATTTCCCTGTTTCAGAAAGTCTTTAGAAAACAGGACCTACATGTTTTCCGTTTGAGAAGTTACCAGAAGCAAAATAAAGCTATTAGGCACTGAAAGACTTCTAATTTTCTGTTTGCATGCTTTTTAAGGGGAGAAGATTTTTTGTTTTGCTCCTACTCTGCACTAAAGAGGACCAGCATTAGAAATATCATCAAGATAGCCACATACATTACTAGAATATAACTGCCTTAATTTATCTTCCCATTCACTCCAAGTAGCAGTGCATTTTATCAAGAGTAAGATAACTCTCAGATAATCTACATCAGTAGCTTTTAGCCATGTTTTCAAAGACAAGGATTACAGAAATATCTGTTATCAAGGACAAGCATACTGTAAATTACATATACTGAGTCTCAAAAAAGACCATAAAGTTTTGAGAACATGTACAAGGCATTTCTCACATGTAATTTAGCAGGTATCACCAAGGATTAAAACATCCAGACAGAAACTGTCAGAAGTATTTTGCACTGAAAACTTTTAATACTGATGATTGGCACTAATTTGCTGTAAGCCAAAAAGAATATGGGAAAAGGCAACCAGTTCATTCTTCCTCTTCTCTTTAGAGAAAGAGCATCACTGCTCACAGACATGTAATAACATTCCCTTAAGTTATTTATTCCTGTAAATAATGAGCTGCACACATGCTTTTTTTTTTTGTCTTGGACTGGATGCTAAGCAGACTATAGCCTTTCCAACACTTGAACCTAAAGTTCTTGATTTTATTTGAAACCCAGCATTAGACCATCATGCTGCCACAGGAGGCTGGGGAGGGAAAAGCACAAATACAAATTTCCTATTTGTCTAAAACCTAAAAAAATCCTACCACAATTACTTTCCTGACTCCAAAGGTCAAATGTTTATTAACACTTCCAAACAGACACTTGCAAACTCAGGGTATTTCCAGTCTTCCTTACTTTATTGTTTAAAACTCCATCCATAAGTTTATGATAATTATGGATTGTTATTATAACCTATAAACCCTGACATTTTACACTTCAAATTCATATACATACCTATAGTTCTGGGCTAAAAGCCGGGCTCCAAAAAAATCCATTTACTATAATCATGATATTTTGAAAAGATAAATGTCTAGTATCCCATTAAATTAGTGCTGCAATTTTACTACCTTTACAATTAGACAAAACCTAACTCTATAGTTATAAGATTTTTCAATTTCACTTAGATACAGAAATTACTTTGGTTTTGAATGCAATATCCATGCTAAATGAACCCCCACACTATTGGAGAACTCCGCATTTCTCTATAGAACATTCATTATATTGGCTGAACAGCAGGGATGAGTGTGCATTTATGTAAAATTTATGTAAGAAAATAATTTCAATTTTCAGTGTGTAAGACGTGTAACATCCATGGTACCTAATGGAAAACATCAAAGGAAAAAATGTTTTCCTTCCAGTGACTGGTGTCAAGCAGGTCATATCCCTTTCTGGTACTGAACATCTGTTGGGTGTGAATTAATTTCAGTGGCATAGGTTTCCTTAATGAGTGTTGTGCCAAAACTGTGATACAATGTGGATAGCCACCTGCTTTCAATCTACTTATATTCAGTCTTTTGAAAACTTTCCATCCCTTTTTTAGTATATCCTCACTTACACATTAGAAAAGACAAATGAAATATTAATTATACAATGGCAAGGATTCAACTTAATAAGGGCAGGAATATTCATGAATGTCACTGCATTTTTTTTTTTTTTAATTAAACTAAGTTTGCTTGCATAAAAAATATTTCATTTCTTTCCTTTAAAAATAAAGAACAAACTGTTCAACTCCTGTTGTTGAAGAGCCACAATCTCTTCAGCTGTTCAACTATACCATAAAGATTGCTTGCTTTCCAACAAAACAGGCTAAACACTGAAGAAAAAGCTTTCTAGGCATAAGCCCCAGTGAGATACAATAGAAAGAGGAGGTGCTGAGAAACCTGCTGGTTCTCTGAAGCTCATTTCAAGGGCAACTGAAGAAATCCATGAGAAAAAAAAACCACTGAAGACTATCAGGTACATAGACATCACCATTATCTCTGCAAGTGCCTGAGCTGCAAATACTGCATTACAGCTGGGAAAATAATGTAGGGATGCAGAATTAATGCATCTGTTCTTATATTGTTTTAAATTCATATGCTAATATAGGTCTAAATAAATTTAAGCCACTACGGCCATTACTACACCGTGTGCAAATATGAACTGTATTTATCTAGGCATGTCAAACATATTTATCTAGTATTGGGTCTGAAATCTTTCTGTTAATCCCTATCTAGATTCTGGGCAACGAATTAAAAAATATTGATGAATTGTCACAGGAAGTACTTGTGAAAATTTCAGGTACTTACACAAACAAGACCACCAAGCTGTAAATTTGTAATGGTGCTTTCCAGAATTAACAAAAACACTGGATAATATGGGACAAAAGCAGTGAAAGGAGTAAGTACGCCATCCCTTCCAAAAGATAATCCAGAAAAAAACCAACAGATTTTAAAGAAAAAAAAATGAAATTTTGGGAATTCTGAACAAAGGCGAATCTGCAACTGAAACTATCAAGCACCAGATCTGTTTCTTTATGACCCGTTTTCTTTAGAGTTAACAAACACACAAACAAACACACAAACAAACAAATCCCCACCCAACAGCAGAAGGTACCATAACATTCTGAAGAATTTTTCTTGCTGTGTGAGGAAAAAGACAAGTCTTCGAATAATTTCAGAAGACACAAAACCACATTTATTCTTGCTTTTATTACATAATTTCTAAACCAGAGTGACTCTGCACAAAGAAAAGATTACAGTAGATGGTGGGAGACCAAGAATAAAGAAGTAGCAGGAAGAGAGTCAGAAGACTGGGAAAAGGAAAGAATGTTACATTAGCTTCATCACTTAAGGGTGGCTCTTTTACTGTGGTATACTAGAATATATACATAGATCAAAGAGCATCCTCATCTCTGGATTTCCTAATGATGTGGTTCATCCCTGCCCCCTTAAAATATGTTATTTTTATTTTGGTAAGAAGCATAAAGATTTAACTTGCTTGAAAACACGGGTTTCAAAATTGGTCACGTGATATTCTTTATATATGGCTGGTTTTAAAGTAGACTTAATATGATGACTACTTGACATTAATGAATAATGAAATTTCTTACTATTGGTAAAACCACACGCCCCAGGTAGTCTTAATACACCAAAGTTCCTCTGTATCTAATAAAAGAGATTTACCTGTTTGATGATTTTTAGGCTTTAGAGAATGCAATTCACTGATTTTTTGCCTTAACTAAGTGTGGCTTATTTTTTCAAATCCAAGGCAGATTAATAGGATTTACTGAACTCAAAATCACATAGATTAAAAATTGATAGGGAGTTGTTATGGTTAGTTGGAGATTATAACATTAGAACCAATTCAGTTATAAAATCACAGCAGATAGACTTCTGATACAAAAATCAGTGAAAGGACGCCAACATCTTCTTGTCATGTCCCTCAGCAGTGTTCTACACCAAATAAAGACTCTTCCTAACATCCAGACTTGAATAATGTTTCCTTTCATTTTTAATTATTTACCTACTTGTATATCTCTGTAATTGTCTACACAACTCTAAATGATTCTACTTCAGCCTTGATGTTTGCACTTCTTAAATATTTGTGGCTTCACAGCTCCAAAACATCAATCTTGCAGCCAAGGTGCATGCATTTGACTCTTACAATCCACCACCTGCCCCACAAATCATAAGCAGAATCCCTAAATATTTTGTTATCTTTGGTTAGCTTCAAAGAGCTGCTTGATGGAAGAGCTATCATCAGCTCACACAGTTGGGACCCTTGTGTGCTCACCTAGCTTGAGAAAGAATCAGCAGGGAGCCTACATAAGGAGTGCTAGAGACAAGCAGAAAAGGAGTCAAGCTTTATATATTCAGAGTTGGACATTTACGACCAGCAGCAGAAATTACTGGATCTGGAAAAATACAAAGCATTCCTAAGTGTCAAAAAAGATGAACACAGCTAAGTGACAAAGCTAAGATGGTGAAAACAAAGCTTCTGATATGCTTTGCCCTTCCTCAGAACCCACGAAGCAGGTATCTATCAGATTACCCGATTACCATCTATGATAAAGCATCTGGATCTGTGGACATGGGTAGAACAGTGGAAGTCTGAAAGAAAGGCATTTAATACTTCTGCAAAATTCTTGAACCTATGTTTGGACATTACAGTCTGGCTGGGTGAACTGACAGATGGAAATTAGAGGAATGACTGATTTCAGAGGGTATCGATTAATGGGAAGCAGTGTATATGTGCAAGAGCAGGGATGCTATCCACAGGGACCTAGACAGGGTAGATGAATGAGCCAAACAGGAACCTTTGGATGTTAAACAACAGAAATGTGAAGTCCTCTACATGAGAAGGAAGAACCTCAGCAATGACAGAAGCTGCTGCAGAGCAGTCCTGGTGGGCATAAGCAAGTCACGTGCCTGGGCAGTAAAGGTGGCCAGCAGTATTTTCTATGGTATCCACAGAAACATGGTCAGTAGATTGAGGGAAGTCATTATTGACCTTTAGTCAGCACTCATGAAATCACATTTGGAATGCTGTGCCCAGTTTTGGTGCTCACAGTAGAAGAAAAGTATCAGAGGGAACCAAGATGGCTACAAAATTAATACAGCAATATCAGATGATGACAGAAAGTTTAATCGGATGGCATCCATGGGCATATGTACAACTACCTGACTGTAGTCCATTGAGAAGATGGTGCCACTCTTCTCAGAGATGCTCAGTAATAGGACGAGAAGCAATGGATACAAGAAGGAACACAAGAAACTCCAACTGCATATTAGGATTTATTTAAAAAAAAAAAACACATTTGGGTGGTCAACTAGTGCCCAGGGAAGTTGTGTGATTTTCATCTTTGAAGGTATTTAAGACTTGACTGAAGCCCTAGAGCAACTTGATGTAATTAGGTGTGCTGTATGCAGGGGCTGGAGTATATGAACTCTGTTCAGTCCCTACTGACCTAAATTATTCCATGATTCTATCCTATCTTAAGCTTTCTATGTTAAAAAGCAAATCAATCATAACTTTACACATATGCATAACAGTGTTTGAACAGACACAACCAGGAAATAAATAAGAGATGAATAAACAAGTCATCACTACTGACTTTTCCTTTAAATAAGACCTCATACTGTAAAAACAGCTTCCTGAAAACAGGTCTCACCACATCTTTAAATGTGGCTGAACACCTCTTGCCTGCAGGAGATTTACACAATCTAGATTATTATCTTAATTAGTAATAACAGGAGTGCCTAAAGGAAAGCCAAGCAAATACACTCATTGCTTTAAATCACTGTCATACAAAATTCCATTCATAACCTGAGTTCCAACCTAACTTTCCTTTTGTCTCTCAACCCTAGTGCTCACACCTTAAATTGCACTAAAGCTTTCCACTAAGTCTGAACAATGACTGTGTATTCCATATGCTCGGTTTTGCTCTTTTTTTTTTTTTCTTAAAAAAGGCTATGTCCCTACTAGCAATATGGAATTTTCATTAGCTGTACTCCTTCAGAAACAGGAATTTCTGGTAACTTTCAGTAGTCAGATCTATAAAAATTCAAACGCATTTCTAAGAGTTTTTTCAGTATTTCATCTGCAGTGCCTTTAAAGTGGCACTAATGCATTAAAAAACCGTGAAAAACTTCCATTCTGGTTCTCTTCCTACATTTAAGCAACTCTTGAATCCTACAGCTTCTGTTACAGCTCATTTCAGTATAAAAGTACACTTTTTGACAAATACTCTACAAAATCTTTAACAAGAATCTATTTCAATCTTATTATTCTAGCAGACAAAACAGGACAATCAAACAAACTAATTTCACTTATGGTCAGTTATCTCAAGAAATTCAAGGCATTCTTTTATCCCCTTTCTTATTCAGAGAATGCCCATGTACACCATTTTTACATACTTCCATTTATTGTGTAGTTATTCGTTCAGTCATAAGTCCCTTATGAGAAGCACTGTATGTAATGGGCACAGGTTCTGAATACCCTTGAAAATAACTGAGTAAGTACTTACTGCAAATTCAGTTCAGTGGTGTAATGTACCAATATAATATTTATTCAAAAATGTTCTATTCCTTTCAACTTCAAAAAAAAAAAAAAGGAAAAACAAAAATAAAAAATCACTGCCATACTATCTTGGGGTAGGTTTGGAAAACAGGTTTCATACATTCTGATTTGGAAATTAAACTTACTTGGTTTCTCCATTTAATTTTGTACTTTCCCATGGGGAATACAGTTTCTTCCTACTCTTCTGTTAATCATGCTTAAGCATCTAATAGAAATATTGGTGAAAATCCTCAAACACTACAAACAAGAAGCTCTAAATTTGCAAAGAAAATAGGCGCTGTGGGTAGGAGGGAAATCTGTTTTCTATGAATTGTCCTGCTGAAGAAGACTGTGTTGAATGCAACTGCACAATGAACACTACAGCAGGAGAAACAGCACAGGTTCTGTGTATCACTATGATCTGCCCAACAGCCTAGGTAATTTGCAACACCTCAGTAAAGCCTTTGGAGGGTGGATAACTTCAGCTCAATTTTTCTCTTATAGACATAACGCATCCAAAGGTGTTTGATGAACTGGGTAGTGCCACTGCTGGGGTTTTCCTTATAATGTGTGAAAGGGCATGCTGTCTGGGACAGTCTTTGATATCTGGAAAACAGTAAATGTCATGCGCATCTTCAAAAAAGAGCACGGAGGAGGATTTAGGGAACTACGTGATAGTCAGCCTTACTGTAGTCCCTGGGAAGGTGAGAGAACACATTTTCACAGAAGCAAATTACAGGCACTTTAAGGGCAAAAAAAGCTTTGGGGAACAAATAACACGTATCTACCAAAAGGCAAATCATGCCTTCCCACCATCTAATTGCCTCCTATAATGATTGAATCTGGATGCCCTTTGCTCTGACCGTAGGAAAGTTTAGACAGTTTTCCACAGCAGCCTTGCATCCAGTGTGAAATGAATGGGTAGATGACAAGGTGTGTAAAAACCAAACTGGATCACTAAAATCACAGACTAACGGCGCCTGTTCCAAAGAGTAGCTGAACTCTAGTCATAGAGTGACATTCCTCAAGGTTTGATCATGTTTAATATCTTTATTAAAGACTTAGCAATGACACAAAATGTACCCCAAGAAAGCTCACAGATGACACCAAACTGGAGGGAGTTGTTGATACAGTGAGGGGTAGGGTTGCCATTCAGAGGGACAGTGGCAAAATGAAGGAACGGTTTAACAGAAACCTCATGAAAGTCAAAAATAAATGCAAAGACCTGAACCTGACATGGAAAAATCCCCAAACTAATACAAGCTGAAGGCCAACTGCTATAGAGTAGCTTCGCAAAAAACAATCCAAGGGTTCTCGCGGTCAACAAATTGAACATGTGACAGCTGCATGCCCCTTTAGAGTTGAAGGCTAAGCACTTACCGGGCAGCATTAGCAGATCAGAGGTGACATTTTTACCTTTTATTAGATACTTGTGAGTCCACAACTAGAGTACTGTCTCTAAGTGAGCTCAATAGAAGAAGACTGACAATAAACCTCAGCGGGCGGAGGATCATCAAGAGAGTTACTGGTTAAAGCACAGGATTTAATAGGTAGGTGGTTTGTTCAGATAGAAAGAGAGAAGGCTAGGGATGGTGGTGGAGTATTGCTGTTTACTGTTACCTAAGCAAGGTTACAAAATGGAGTCAGCTGGTTTTGGAGATGTATAGTGAAATGTTGAGATGCAATGGATAGAAGTGGTACTGAGCAAAACTCTGAATGGATGTAAATACAAAAATGTGACGGAGGGTAGTTAATCTCAGGACAATTATCTAGATGTGTGGTACAACCTTCTTCCTTGGGGATACAGAAAGATTTGGTGGAAGAATACACTGAAAAGCTCATCTAGCTTTGACATTAGTGTTCTTAGCAAAAGAATGGTCTCCAGAGGCACCTTGTAGCCTAAAATATGCTTCGATTCTTGGTATGAAATAATTAGTGGGTGTGAAGTACAAATAGCCACATGCGGGCTTCAGACTTCATTCACTGAGGTGAAAACAGCAGGATACAATCACTGTATTATGTTTCTCTCTGCTAACTAAAGGAGAAACATGAGGACAATAATAAATGTGCATATATCAGAGGGCAGGATTGTTTCATATAGGCATAAAAGACTACAGAACACTAAAGAAAGAACTGGACAAAAAGTAACCGACTAATGGATTTCATGTTTTCAGTATAGTAAATCAAGATAAAATTCTGTAACTTATTAAAGAGAAGCCACCGCCTTGAACAAGAATTATTCCATTACTCATTACAGGAGACCTCAATAATTCAAGTGAGATATTAATGAAGAACAAATAGGCATCTTGGATGTAGTCAGAAAACAACCTGTCTGAAAACACGTAGCAAATTGCTTTTAAGCTTATGCAGTGAAATCAGTCATGCCGCACTTCTGCACAGCACCAACTCAAAAGTAAAATTCTTGGTATCATTTAAATATTCTGATTCTGAAAACAGGAAAACAGTGCTCCACAAATTATTTATTGAAGATATTCCCATATATACTTATTTATAATGTTCATCTCCAAAAGAGGCCCTGTATCTGTGAAGTATCCAAGGAAAAGAAAGATACACAGCATTTTTCTATATCTTTCACGCCTCAGCATGTTAATAAAGTGCCTTTTATTTCCCTCTATCCTCGGGAAGGGATAAAGCAGCAGGGGGTGATGTGATGCCTAGATTAGCAGGTACAAACAACTTTTGAGATTTTGACAGGATGAGGAGAGAGAAATATAAGTAGTTTGGCTGCTCTAGAGCATTCCTCACTTCCACCCAGATTCACATGAATGCCGAATCTGAGAGATTCAGGAAAGGAAGATGAAAAGTTTTTTTCAGGTCTCCCATTAGCCAGATTCTTCAAAAGGAAGAGCTGATTGCGTATTTCTCTTTAACTCCCTCTTTAGCTCTTGTTCCTATTTATGAAGATTTCTCAATGGTCCAACAGCTATTGCACGGGAATTAGTGTCCTGTCATACATTAACTTCTATTGTCTTAAAGATTACTATCAGCCTGACTAGATCCTTGGTTTTGAAGAAATACACATTTTTTTTTCTTAGGGCAAAGTTTTAACTTTCTTTTCTTGTATCTTTTTTTTTGTATCAGCCCAGAAGTTTAATAATTTATAGTAACAATTCAAATTAATAATTTAATTTAAAATCTGTCACAGTTGGAGATTGGTCTTCAATGAAAACTGAGGTATCAATTTCCAGATAAAAAATGACAAATTCAAAATATACTTGCTGAACACAGTAAGACTGCAGAAAAAAGGAGACATTAATTGTTCAGAAGATAAAGGACCCTTCATGATGTACACATCCCCTTTCTTACAGGAGAAGTATAAGAATATTCAGAGGTGGACTGAATATTAGGGACTTCAGTGAAGACAGTTAATGTTGAGTACAAACAGAGAAAATGTTATAGTTCACTGACTTTTGTGAAGCACAGTGTAGTATGCGAACTTACAAGATGCTGAAGCTTCAATAAAAGTTAAACACCAAACAGCCTCAGAAACCTAGCTCAAAACTGATTTCCTTCATTGTTTACATAATTCTTTTCATAAGATGCTATAGAACCACCTTAGTCTAATTTACTGAATAATATTCTTGTTAAAATATCACTCATCCTGTTGTCAGAATACTCAGATTGCATTTTAAAGCTGGCCAAAGAAACAATAACAAACTTGTATTTCATTTACCTTTTAATTTTACCTAGATGATACAAACACCTGAGCTGTGGCACTCTAAAAAAACCAAAAGCAAACCAGAAAAAAACCTACCTCAGTGGTACTACTGGAAGGCTCCAGTCCAACCATATTGGCTTGTACCAGCTGCTGAAGAAGTTGTACTTGAGCTACATTCAGGAAGAAATCCAGGTTTGTTGTTACATTTACCTCCAAAGAATGACCACACACCAAAATTTCCTGTTGAGAAATTAAGGGAAAATACAAGATAACAGCCATTCTGGAAATAATTTTCAGCCTCTATGTAACTGTATTGTGATTCTCTGCTGTAGTCAATGCTTCAATATTGACTTATTATGACAAATTAATACTATATAAATCACAGTATTAATTTGGTCTTTTTCAGGAGAAAGTAGTGTCTCTGGCTTCTAAAAATGGATGTAGCTTATTCTTTCCTTTACTTTAAACAATATAACTATTAAGCCAAATTTTGCAAGAAAAGCATCTAATGTGTTAGGTCTTGTTTCCATCTCTTGGCAGTACCAAACAGTGGACTGTCGGACTGTCAGATTTTGTTTTACACTTCCTTGGCAATAACTCCTATTGTCCTTTACTTTCAAGAAAAGGGTATCTTTTTTTTTTCTTAAACATAAAATTGCTTAATATGTAATGAAATCCTGTGTTGGAACTCACTGATAACCAAGCTAATTGATTTCTTCTTGCCTGTAAACCATTATTAAAACCTTGGCAAAGCTAGCTGGATGGCCACTGTTTTACTGGTGTTATCTAGCACAAAACAAGCTTTCCACCACAGCTGGCAAGTGATAAAGAGACGAAAACCAGAACCAATGCAGAAGGTTTGCTTAATAAGTAGAAATACTGCCTGTTCTCCTCAGAATGTTGCATAATGTTCAAGCTTTTCGTAATCTAAACTAGACCTCTCCATCAGGGAACATCATCCTGGGAACAGGTAACAAGAAGAATGTATGTACAGAAAACACTGAAATTCTTCAACATAAGGATTAGTAAAACTCAGAGATTAGTTTTTAAATAACTTCTATGAATCCTAGTTACCCTCCAAGCTATTTCATCTTTACATGAAATAACTTGCCACCTGCCCTTGTGATGACCCTTTACACACAACACGAAGCTGTCATTTTTTCTTTCTATACCCATTGGCTATTATTTTCCAACAATGTACACCTATTTTGCATTACAATACACACCTAATACCTTTTAAACTCCTGTACCAGTTTTGCTCTTCCCAGGAGGTAGCTTTTACAAGAAATACTTCTTGTGAACAGAAAAAATCTTTCTGATATTTCCCCTAAATAAAATCTTTTAAATTCTTGAGCTACAAATTAATGCCAAAAAGTGAGCCAATACCTTTTGTCTGTAACATGATCACTAACAAGCTGACCCACAGACTGGTAATGGTGATTGCTAAATCTGGAGTACCATGAAGTGTCCACAGTAATGGTGGGGAGTAGATGTTTTGTGGCAATCTGTGGGCTTGAAAATCTGGCTAAAGAAACTCAACTCGACTTCTTATAGATACTGTACAGATTGCTTTTCCAGGCTTCTTTGAGAATACATTGAATACAATGTTTCGTAATAGCGCCTCTTCTCAAACCTTTCCATCACTTTTAAAAATACTGCTGGAAATCATTAAAGGATTCCCATTTTCCGATTTGCAAACAGGATTATCTACCTCTAGACAGGCTGCCTTGAATATCAAATGCTATACACAAATTCTTTCTCCAGTAGAGAACAAACATTTCAGCTAGTTACTAAAACTCTTACCCCTCCTACCAGGGTGATCTCTGTATTTGAAATCACACTGGGACACTGCAAATGGTAGAACAGTAAAATTAAGATTATCAACATATTAAAAGTTATGCTTTTTCTGTTCATGCTTTGTACTAACCTCTTGGTGTAAATTCTCTGCAGCATCAATTTTTGTAAAAATAATTGCAGGAGCTGCTGTTATTCGAACTGTGAAATCTGTCAGAATTGGAGTCAAAATCGCTCTCCTTTCCTGATGCCGCCTTATGCTAATAAAACAAACAAACAATCTGTTAAACCATTAAATGAAATTACATTATATATTGTTGAGGGGAAAAAGCTTCTTATATTCTTCTTTACATTCAGCACAGGTACCAAACTGCTTCAACACCAGTTTGGCACTTGATTGCTTCCTCAGCATGCATTAAATATCATCATTATAAATCATGTTAATTGCCATCTTGTAGGCAGACTTCTACCTTCATTTCACAGAAAAAGTATGTCTAAATATTTGACTCTTCATCACATCTCCAGGCAGACAAGTTTGATACTGCTTCTTCTACTGTTTAATGAACTATACATAATTATTTGCACAAAGATACAAACTTTATTATCAGCATTTTTCAAACTTGCCTGTGCATGCCCTTCATTTCATAAAAAGCTGTCCTGACGTCTGTACAGTATTTGAATTCATGGTATTCAAAGTCTGTGGTGAAAACATTCTGCACGCAACAACATAACTGACACAAAAATCAAAGACATGAAATATTAAACTAGCACATCCCATGAAACTCAGGGGTTCACACATTAAATTTATAGTAACTATTGCCCACGATGTTTAAAATGCCTTGAAAATTGAGACATGTCAGTCATCTTCAATGCTTCTGTCATCGTTTTTTCTTTGTTGATACCTTTCAATCTAAATATTGCCATTTGCTTGCCAATAATATTCATGCATTAAACTTGATAATTACATTTGTTTTCCAGCTGGGTGTTTGCCTTTGGTTTTTTTTTTCCTTTCTTTTTCTTTCTCTTTTTTTCCTTTTAACCAAATGCTAAGCCTAGAGGCACACCTCTGTTGTAGATGGATCACTAATAGCTTATGACAACACATTCCAAATAGCCAGAATCTTCTGGGTCAGGTCAAATAAACTATTGACACAAAATGCCATCTGAGAGCCTCTGATCAGGGAAAAAAAAAAATGTAACGAGATCAAGATGGTGTTCAGCCCTAAAAGAGGATACAGTTCAAATTCCTGGGAGAACCCTTCTATCAAAATAGGTAATTCTTTTCAGCTAACATCATTTATAGAAATGCTAAATATCTGCATTTCACCAAGGAGAACTCTAAAAAACAGTAAGATGCTTTAGTCCATGGTAAGTTTTCCTATGCTTACAAAATAGAAAGTTATCAACCGTGAAACAATGCCAGCTAAAAGTATACACTAAATTATGCAGATATCTATCATGGTATAAAAGGAAAGACCGAACTACACTGTCACATAGAGGAAAAAATATGTATCTATGCAGAATTTTTCAGATCTATCTGCATGTCAGTTAGGTATCCCTGTCTTTCCTTTTATATCTCTATCGCCAGTAGTGGACACATGGTGTTTTGGACATCAGCATAAATCGCGCAAGTGAGCCAGGTGCACATACTGTGCAATTAGACAATTAGTCTTTACCATCATCTAGAGCTACCCTTGTTAATGTCATTAAACAATATGGCTGTATGCCTGTCTATGCGGAAAGCTCTGGACTGCATGTGGAATAGGTAATTAAATCTCTTGATTAAGACTGGTATTGATATACACAGTCTAGTAAAGTAATAGTTCTGAAATGGATTCTGTTGAAAAGTAAACAATCTCAAATGATGATGGTTTGTAGGCCAAAAGTTAGGCCAAAAATAAATCCAATAGGTATCATAACGTGACTGTAACGCTGTCAACTTCAAAAGATTCAAAATCCATAGATGACAATTTATTGCTTAGACTATTTTGATGTTCCAAATTCTACTAACAATTTGCATGTGTCCTCAAAACAGGTAGAAAGCACAGTAATCTATAAGGATTATGAACTATCAGACGCAGGTAGGCCTGAAGCCTTTTCAATTCATTATGGGCAACAGCGTACAGAAGTTAACAGCAGATGCTATAGGGCACAGAGCTAGTAATTATTGAGCACAAATCTAATAAACTTGTGCTTCAAATGACCTTCACAAACACTGCCGGGCAGGCTGCAAGCTACTGTATGTAGTATGCAGCATGCTTAAGAGCAAGCCAATTACTGAGCTTGAGAAACCTACCATCTTACATTAAAAGCTTTACCTTCCCGGTCAGCTGTAGTTCTGCTGATCTTTAACAATGTTTTTTAAAGCAAGATTAGTCCAATTAGATCCCCAAATTAAAAAAGCAGAGCCATTAGTGGTTAGTGTACACCTTCAACTGAGAAAATGGCCTTAGATTTTGCAAGTTCTACAAATGTTTCTCTCCATGCCATCACCTTCAGTTTAAATTTAAACCAGATGGCTTTGTATCCAATTCCTACTTCCCCTTTTCAATCGGATGAGACAGAAAAGCTTTTGTTTTTGAGGAAAATGAAAGAACTAAGTAGTAGAACTATTTTATGAAGGAACACACAACTATATATTAGAAAACCCCTATTTGAAGGGGCATAAAAATGCTAGTAAGTACGATTTCAATATACAAAACAGCTGTAGTAGCAAGTTACTCATTGAACCCCAAATGTAAAATTAGCTCTGTTCAATCATTGTTTAAATTATTTTTAAGCTCATATATATTCTCATTTATTAATTTTAAATGCTATTCTAGTAGATAGTACAGTGAATATTAAGGCACATTTTCTGTAATACAGATTGCTTGCTGATTTTTGTTCCTATGTGGTATCCCTGTCCTGCTTCCATATTTCTAGTTGGTGAATTTGAAGTTCAGCCAAATCAAGTATTAGCAAAATAATTGTAAGTACAAACAGAAGGCAAACAGAGCACGGTAAATAATGAATGGGGAGGATATGAGAAAGAGCACAAAAGGAACAAAGAAACAAATTCCACTTTGAATTATTAAGTCTTCCACACTGCACCTAAGTGCACCATTAACTTAACACAGGTGTACGCCACATGAGCTTATGAAAAAACTTGATTGTGAAGAGCGTAATGATGGCTCTATGTCTGCAGCACATTCATTCCATGGTTCATTTATGCATCTGTTATATATTTGTCTTGGAAAAAAAAAGAAAAAGCTAGTACTTTTAGAGATGTTAAAGCAGTTGATCATCTATACTTAAAAGAACAGCACATTTGAAAGACCATATGCTAACACAAAGCAACAAGGCAGCAAAGCAGTTGTGATCAGGCCTGGAAGTGCCTTTTACTCAGTGCTGAATTTGGGCTATATCAGCATGATCACATGAACTCTGGTTATGGCGCACAGATACACACTATAAAAGCATGGGACAAAAATGGTCTTTGTCCTCAAAGGCTTACAATTTAACTATAAGAAAAAATATGCTCACACTCAGGGAACTACAAGGGAACAATTAACATTACCATAGGTAATAATATCTGTACAGTGGCAAATTGAAAGCTATCTTATGAGTTTTTATATTACAGTATAGTAGAACTGAATGTTTTGGAAGGATTTGGAAGAAGACATTGCAATAACTTTGTGAATGTTCACAGGAAATGCTTTTATAACATACAGGTTAGCTTAGATGTAAGCAAGAAAGTGATTCTTTGAAAATTAAATGCGGCAGCCCTGGTAACTGGTATGATGAGGTCTGATAAGCAGTGAGCATAGATGTGTCAAAATAAACGTGAGAAGACATGTAAAGGGAAATGGATAGATACAGGAGTCCGGAAGTACCTTGAAAGCAAAGACATATGTAATAATTAATAAGACAAAAAATGCTGTGGAAAGAATAGAGGAAAAAAGTGAATAATAGAATCTTGTAATCAAAGCAACAACATTTGATTACATCAAATCAAATCATCAGCATTTGATTACATCCTCTCAGAAGCACATTGAAGTTATATGAGCAGGAAGTACTGCCAAAAAGATGATGTTGCACTAATTAAGAGATGTGATGATGTGAGGCTGGATAAGCTGTGAAAATGCACAAGAAGGACTATAACTTGGCCTTCTTATGTGGAAAAAACATAATCAAAACAAACAGAAAACACTGGCCAGTAAGAGCTAAATATAACCTAGATGTGAAACCTGGAAATTAAGCCTTCTTCTTAAATATATTTTTTCTTAATTAATAATACCTTACTGAATCTAGAGTTTAAGCCCTTATATACTTAAAAAATACACAAGCCAGGAAGCAACTCCTATATTCAATTCATGAATGACCGTAAGTAGCTCATTTATACCATGTAAGCTTACTGTCTACAGAGAGATACATCCTCACAAAGAATTTTGCAACATAGAAAGGTAAAACCCCCAAGTATTAGTGTGGAATAGGCCACAAAATCAAACCATCCTCTAGTAGTGCGAGGCATGCAAAACTAAAGATGTTATGTCGGTTAGCATAATAACTTAGAGCTTTGACTTGCAGGTTTCCCATGTAGTTGCATAAATCAGTTAATCACTGACTCACAAATGTACTAGGATATCTAACTACTAGTAACACCATCATGCCTTAAACCTCCAGCTCCCAGCGGGCAAAACAGTTCACATCCTTTCAGCTCTCTGAGGTGTTGCAAAGACACATTGTGGGACACTGAAACATAGCATCATCATGAGGACTATCTAATGAGCAAAATTAGACAATGAACAAACATACAACATCTGGCTTTACAGAATGGGTATTGTTATATAATTATGGCTCAGTAAAACTAATTTTAATCTTATTAAAAATGCCATGCAATGTTTCTTTGCTGTGGAGTAACAAAATAACATATTCCATCTTACTAAGGCTTTGTACAATATGAACACACCACGACTTCAGGAACAATAGGTACAGGAATTAAAATACAGGAGTGAATATAAATGTATTATTATATAAATGCATTATATTCTAAAAGATCCACAAGGAATGGCCATATTTCCCTACAAATGGATCTACAGATCACTTTTATCTGGTCTTTCTTATTAGAACTTCGCAAACTACACTTCAACTTTCCAAAAAGCATGAAAATGAAAACTATTCAAAGAAAAATCTGTAGGAAACCTTTCTGAGGATCCTTGCAAAGCCAGAGTGGTATTTTGTTCAGTTTTGCACAACAGATCATTGGCTCCCTGACGTACTCAATGAGAGTTGCAGAGAGCTGTTCCAGATGGTGGCATGCCAAGGATAAAACTGTAATGCAGTATATTGCCACACTCAATTCATTACCACACAGAGAAATAATGCTTTTAAGATCAATTAATTTTTTTTTAAATAGAGTTTATTCAGGCTGCAGGAAGCAGAAGTTGCTGCTGGGAGCTGTAGAAGGATTGTTCAGGGACGGGGGCGAGGCCTCAAGAGAGGATATATTTCTTTATTTCCTTCAGGGCTGTTGTTTTTTCCATTGAGAGGAGGGAGAGGGAGGAGGATATCTGCAAGCTGAAAAAGCAGTTTTCAATCAAGAAAACTTCTTTTGGTTAAGTACTCCCAGTTCCCCACATGCTGTTTGGTAAAGGGAATAAATGTGGACAGGTTTCATTTGTACATAACCTTATTAGAGCTGTCTGACTGTTTCCAGTATTCTTTTTATATATTACCATTAGGGAGCTTTTTATAACATCTACAGTGAAGTATAAACATTTCATAATGGAAAGAGTTATGATTCCCTCATACTCAGTACAGTACAGCATTTGGATGTTTTTTTCTAGGAGACAGCACCCACCCTATCAGAGTGCTCCAGTGCCCCCATTCCTCTTGAGGTGACCTGCAAGGGCACAGGAGGCATCACACCAGCACTTCACAATAGCCCCCTCCCCGAAGAATTTTACACTAAAAACATTAAAATATTCAACACTTAGTCTCAAAGCAGGACTCCTTGCTTTCCAAATTACAATGTAAAAGTAAAAAAAATTCAAACCCATGCGATATTAAGTACTAGAAACACTGAACTCTGAAAAAGTGGTGGGAAAATGTGAAGGATTGACTTTCTGCGTAAAGATTGTTAAAGCATTTAAATGATAAGTTATGTCACAAGCTTTCACATCTGTTCGTATATCCATAGACATTATATTTACAATTATTTGGTTTTCATGCGAATTTTTAAAACAAGTCCAAATTTCAACCCAGTAGGCTAAATTATAATATAGCTTTTTTGACAGGTTTTAGAACTTTTATTAAAAACAAAATTACAGTAATGCTTTTAGGACTAGGAATATTTTTCTGTAAAGTAACTGTATGAAATACATGGATATAGGTTGGATTCCATACTGCACCACACAGCACCTAAGAATTAAAAAATGATGGAAACAGATCTCAAAAAAGAATCTTAAAACCCAGTGAACCTAATAAACCATAACACTGGGCCTAAACCATAAGTAAAACCAACAGAAATATATTAAAACCAAACAAAGAAATTAACCCTAAAATAACTCGGTAAAAATAATTCATTATGTTCCAGGTTAAACATGTCCAAGGAACTTAAAGAATTAAAAAAGAAAACGGTATCACAAATAGGTGAAAGAATAAAGCTTCTGTGACAGTTGCAGGAAATCTTAAGATAAACTTCATCCTGGAAACACTAAGCACGATGTAAAACACCATCCAGCTACCCTCTTGGTGCATGCTGGAAATATCTCAGTGGATAGCAGAGTTCAATGTAGGTTCTTCCAGTTCTCAGCACACCACTTCCACAGATCATAAAATAAACCCAGATGCAGCAAAACTGACTGCCAACTAAAAGGCAAAAATGCAAACATCCTGAAAAAGAACTGTTGTAAATGTGTAAAATTTTAAGCCAAAAGGATGAGAAAACACTCATAGTTCTCTTTAAACAATTTCAAGCTGGAATTAAAATACTGTATTGCATACCACAAAGGGAAAGCTAATTACAACTGAGAGAGATTAAAACCCAAGTAGAAGATTCATTCAAAAGCAATTTCAAAGCAAACATACTTGTTTGTCAAATATATTTTAATAAAAGTTTATTTTGGACATTTACTGAGGAAAAGAAGAATGCACAAGCAGTTATAAAAAAAAAAAAAAAAAAAGAGAACTCAGATTATCTGCAATAGCTGTTTCCCTTATCTTAATAGCTGTTCAGGGATCCCACCAAATTTCCTATTCAAATCTATTAACCACAAAGCTCAGACCAAAGTGTGCTGGCAATACGATTCCAGTCACCAATGGGAAGGAAAAGGAAAGACAATTCCTCAGTGGCTGGTTTTGCTCAGTTAGCTCAACTCTCTCCTTGGGAGATTGTTATCTTTTAAGAAATGCCGGTGGCTCTACACTATTCTGTGAGAAAGAACTTCATGGGCAACCTGCCCAACATCGAGGCCCAAGTAGAAGGTCATAACGTATTTTTTCCAAGACTGAGAATTTAAAAGAAAATTCTCTATCGAATTACATTAGCTAAAAAAAGGAAATAAATTGTTAAAAGACGGGAAAGAAGCAGGTGATCCTGTAAATTAAGAACAGATATCATTACTCTATTTAAATTTTTATCTGTACTCATGTCACTCCATGTGGTTTTATCATTACTTTTGTTAGATCTGCTTTTCCTGCTGTTTTTCAGTGACAAAGTGGAATTCATTCTTGATCACATCTTTTTCCTGCATACGCTCCTCCAGAGTGAGCTTATTTGCTCTCTTGGTGATTCATAAACACAACACTTACAAAGCTCAGTCTGCCTGCCATCCTCAGGTAGCTTCTTCTGCTACAGCTTGCCACACTTTCAGAAAAATCTCTGAGTCCTCATGTCTCCCACCTTTCTTCGAAAATTAAACCAGGAATAGTTCAATTTTTGTCTTTCCTTATGATTCTGCCTGTTTTTCTGTATCACTTTTAGGAGCACATCCCTTGATTCAACTATCTTAAGAACCATGAAATGACGCACGCATTTCATAAAATAGTATTGGTTTTGTATGAATTAGATATAAAGGTCTTTTAAATGAAAATGAATAAATGTGTGGGCAGACATCTTCTAGCAGAAATGCTTCTAAATCCCCAAAATTACTTCTGAAAGCCCGATCTTGGCCATCAGATATTATTCCAGTCAGGTTAAAGAGAGAACTTCAACTCCTACACAGTCTATAAAAATTAGTTTCAAACAACCTGTATGAATTTTTAAGTATAAAAAATATATTAAAATTACAGAAAAATTTTCAAAATTTCACAAATTCAGGTTTTAAATTGGTTATTAAAAAATATTAAAATTTAGAATACTGTGCAAGTGTATTTTAATGCTTTATCTTTCAATCCTGTTTAGATAGAGGGTGGGGCTTTGCATGCACGTATCATACAATACACATTCTCAAAACTCATCTGATTTTACTTGCAGAAGTGTAAATACCAGTTCAGAACCAGCTCAGAAATGTCCACGCTGGTTTCCTCAAGCTTTGTAAAAATACATACAAACTAAATTAAAAAAAAACACAACCCAAAATAAATCCAAAACCTCCCATTGCTTGTAGACTGAGAAGCTGAAGTCTCAGCCTCTGAGATTACTTTTACAGATGTACAGTAAGCCACTTAGCTTATAATGGAAACAAATAACAACTAGACAGTGACTGAAGTGTAACAATAATAGTAATGTGCATTGCAAATTTAGAATACAAAACTCCATGGAAACGTGTTTGTGTAATCTACAACAAAACCAATACAGAATTATCTGATTCAGATATGCTGCAAATGGTACCCGCAGTGCTGGTGCTATGTAATTCTGGAAAAGAATAAATTAAAAAACCTTCTTACCTGCTGGCCATGTTCCATTCAAGTGCTGGATTTTGAGAATTTCTTTCACTCTCTGTCAAAACCCCTCCTTTTCCATTTTCCTTCTCTGGTTTCAACTGATTCCAATGAGCAGTACCAATGTTTATAGACTGAAGATCTATTTGGTACTGTCTGTCTTCAACCTCTGATCCAGGGTCTCGAAGTATTCCTAGATTCAGTGCTTTTCTGTAATGCCAAAGGGACAAAAAATTTTTAAGAAAGGAAAAATAAATCAGCAGCAAAGATCAAAATCAGATCAATCTGATACACATTAAGATACAAAGTTAAGAAAAGTAAGGCATCAATTTTGTCATTCTTGATTACAAATAAGCATTATTTTAAGCCTAGATCTTCAGAAGTATCCAGCTGCCTCTTTCCTATGGAATTCAGTGGGAGCATGCAAATAAATATATTTCAAAATTTAGCCAGAGCCACCAAAATTGATACGACTTCAACCCACTGAATTTACTGCACTTTCAACTGGGTTCATATGAGCAGCCTTAAGGGGAAGCAAGATTAATTCTTATCTACTGGATAGAGGATGTCACACTCGTGTCATCAAAGAGAACTGCAACATATCAGTATCACAAACAAATTTATTGTGAGACAATTGTTGCACTATTCAAATTTATTAAAAGAATAAAAATTAAAAAAAAAACATTCCAAGATGATGGATCTTTTTAACGTGGAATCTCAGTACAGTTCTCTGTTATTAAAATACTTACATGTGAGGAAAAAGCATTTCTGAGTGAACCACATTACTTGCGGATTCTTCTAAATTCTTGGGAAATTGTTATGCCCAACTTCAACAAAATATTCAAGAGCTACTGAATGAGTGGAAGCTGGTGAGACCATTTGGTTTTACCAGTACCAGAGGAGTCTCCTACTACCATTTGTCTTTTGCTAATAAGCAATAGTAAATCTTTCAAAAAATTTTCCTGCCTTTTCTACATGGGGAACAATACAGCTTTATGTGCACTGCTCACTTGATATTACAATAAAAATACACAATTGATCTAGTCACTGTTTTTCAAAACAAGGGAATAAGGGTATCTTAGTTATTATTTGCTTTGAATCTCTGATCACATCAAATTTCAATCTATTTTTATGGATCTCATACATCCCAGTGAAGTTTAAGCTTCTTATTTGCAGATGCCATCCAATCTACTGTTCTACTTTAGGTTGTTGTCTTATGCCAGAATAGTTATTTAGTATATAACTGCTGTCTCCACAGAGAATTTAATAATTCTGCAGTTTGGTTAA